>NW_024426008.1:19887783-19978216 GCF_017311325.1 Ursus maritimus | reverse complement strand
TTTTTTTTTAACCTTCTCAGCAATTGTACACTCTTAGTCCTTGCTAGGCAACAAGAAACATGTGGAGCACATGTAAAGTCAGACCCTGCAGACTCTGAAGGAAGCATGGAAGGGCTGGTAAAGGAGTCTAATATTTAAGCACAGCAGGAGAATGTTACAGCCTCTATCCCCACAAGATGTGACAGGATTCCCTGCATTTCCTGCTGAAAATGCAACCTCTTCCAACCTCAAATATCCTGTAATCCTTCAAGTATTAAGAAAGCTCCTACTCTGGCCTTTTAACACAGTTGACTTAACCCATCTCCTCCCTTCACCAGAAAGCCTTCCCAAATCCCATCAAACTGTTCAGCTCTGACTGGGAAGAGCAGAATCTGAGCTATACTTGGGTTAGGCTCAGAGCCAAATTCCTAAGTTCAATAAGAACCAACTAAAATGACCAACCACAATACAGTCCCATAGATCAAAAACCTTGAGATATAGATAAGACCTTACCAAAAAAGCACTCTGAACCCCACCTTCCCCCATGGAATCAGTCTACTCTCCTCATCTTTATTTGCACTCTAAACAGGCAGAGTGCAAATACTATGTAGTATGGCTAGATGGTCAATGAACAACTAAGAAACGGGGCTGCCTGTGAACTGACTTAAAGTCTAAAAATAAAACTGAATTCTTATTTAAATCATTAAAGTTCCATAGACAATCTGTCCAGCAAGATCCTTTCCTTATTCAGGACATGTCTGTCTCTCTATGTGTTTTATAACCTGTGGAACTAGAGGCTATTATCCAATGATGCTTATAAACCCGAGGCTTTTTAGTGAATTTCTCTGTAACTAACGCCCTTTTGTTAGATGTTCGCTTGCCTGGAAGATAGGATAATTTGGAGTCTCTGAAGTCTTAGAAATAGGCATTTACCAAATTCTTTCCACTTGCTTGAGCTTATTTACTGTTCAAAAAAAAAAAAATCTTCTAAGTGTAACATTCCACAAACCCCACCACCGACACTGTTCTCTAAACACCTGGCTTAGTTGTCGAAAGGAAGAGAGTGGCTTGGGGCAGGAAGATTGAACTGAGTAAGCCCCGGCCTGTTTTCATTTATGAAATCCCCTCCGCCGGTGAGCTGATGGAGAGGCAAGGCTACAGAGACTTCTTGAGGCATCAATCTGCTTGAATTAATGTGTTACTACCCAGAATCTGAATGTGGAGCTTAAGAACCTGCACTTGGGGAGAAAATGCCATGTGTGTCTGGGTATGTGGTGTAGATTGACAGGGAAACCAAGGCAGGCATGTGGTTGACTTTACAGAGCATATCTGGGTGCTATAAATCACTGGGTTTACACATGTTACTTAGAATATCTGCACAGAGGGAACGCAAGCATTATTGCAATATTAGAACCATCTCCCCTTCCAGGGTATTTTACACCTAGCTCATTGAATTAATTATATAGAAATCATTTTCATGTCTCTGAGTTCTTTGACTTATGTTCGAAAATTACTTTATTTGCATTTATCAATGTAGTCTTAGAAAGCCCAACAATTTTCTTAGAGTTAATAAATTTAAGGGTCTAACTCAATTTTGCTGGTAAGGGTGTCAGCACAGGCAGCTGGCCGACTCCTCACCTGGCCAGTTCCGTGGCACAGCTCCAGGCATTACTGCTGGAGGTTACCCCCTGTACCCAGAGAGTTTGTGAGCTAAAATCCTCAGAACATTATGTGTCTGCTTAAGCTAGCCAGAGGGGTTTCTGTTGTTTACAACTAAGGTGCTGAAAAAAACTGGTTACTAATTCCAAGAAAAAGTTATATAAATCCTCATCTCTACAGCACATAAACAAACTTCATACAGATCAAGGAATAAATTTGTTTTAAATCAGACCGTTTTCTAAATCTAGAAAAAAAATACAAAGATGAACTCTGGATGGAAAAAGACTGTGAAATACAGAAAGCAAAAAAGAGAACAAGGAAAAGAAATATATTTTAGCACTTAAAATGTTCTATTCCTATAATGCCAGCAGCAGGAGCTACAAAAGCCTGATATGTATGTGTCTGCTTGTTTATGTTTTTTTTTTAAGCTCACTAATAATTTAAAAAATATGGCGAAGATATTTTTACCTATTAAGTTGGTGCAATTTTATTGGTAATAATATTCCATTCCAATAAAAATTTATTCATTTACTCAATTGGCAGGAAGGTGAATTGGTACAAACTTTCTGGAACACAATTTCACAATATGTATATTAAGGGTCTAAAATATTTATGCTCTACATGAAACTAGCACTTTGACTTCTAGGAATCTGTCTAAATTATTTATATTTTCTATATTACTTTTATAAGCAGAAAAACAAAGGTAGTATAAAGGTACTAATATCAGAAAAGAGGCTACAAGGGCCAGCAAGACTGCTTCAACATTTAGAATTACATATGAATCAATGAAAGATGGGGCCACTTAGTCTCCAGATCAGAAGCTTATAAAAGCAAGGTAACTGTCCCTCAGGCACACCAGGAGAAAACTCAGCAGAGGTAACCACAGTCTCTGGGGGAAGCAGGAGGGAAGGAAAGCAGAGCCAGGGGCTGACGTGCCCCTTGTGTCCCAGGAACATGCAGGGAAAACACAGGGAAGGTTTTCAAGGACTCTGAGGACCTCCTCCAATCCTAGATTATGATGGGTATTTAACCCACACTGCCCAGAAATCCCACAGAGAAACTGAATTACTGAGAAAATTTTTATCTTTTCTAGACAAACAGTCGTAATAACCCTAAAGTTATTTCTTCTCATCCAAAACCAAGACAACAAGCCCTCCCTGGAATCTAATGGCAGAGACTAGGAAGCCAACTGGAACTCAAGGGTCAGAAGGCCCCCGGGGGTGTCAGCGTGGAGCCATCAGACCAGGCACATGTCTGGCATGGTGGGACCCAAGAGTTAGCTCAGCCAGGGGGATCAGGAAGATCAGAGAAGAAGTGGAGACCATATACTAAATTAAAATTGAGGACACATCATCTAACAGGTTCCACCGTACTTACAGAGACTGCGAGACCAAACATTAACCCTGGAACTATCCTAGAACACCCAGTCAAGTGGTCATTGTGTGACTCTGACATGTTCTCGATATATACACAATGGCATACAAAGTGGTCCTATTTCAGGCCACACCAGGGCATTTTATACTGCTCAGACACTCATAGAGTACAGCCTCTAAGTTCAGTCACAGATATGATTAGCTACAGCGCAAGATCCAAAATTTAGTATAAACGGAAGTTTCGGAAGCAAAAATCAGACAATTCTAGATACAATGAATCCAAAATGTAGAGTGAATAATGGGTACTCATGTGAGTTTTCATTAATACTGATGACACAATCACTTAAATCTGGAAGTACGTATTTCAGAAACTAGATACTTGAATATTGGCTAATTCTCCAAAGACCTTCAGTAAATTATTAATTCTATTCCCCACGTGTAACTCTCTCATATATATTTTTAACCATCACCCCATTTCTACAAGGACTGAGACATCTGGGTCATTTTCAAGATACCACAAAACATCAGCATGAGGCAGAGAAGGCTAGGATCAAATAGTTCAAAGATGCAAATAACAAGAGTGGGACGTGGGCAAGGCTGGGAGGTGGGCACACACAGAGTGGCAGGCCCTGTGGTCTGAGAGGGGATGTGAGGTGTCGGTCTTTCTAACCATACCCCCCCCATATGGAATTATCAGTAACCCCTTTAACATCCTCTGAAGACATAAAAACAGATTTGAGAGGGTTTTCCTTTTTCTTTACTCATTCTGGCAATTCGAAGTTTTCCAACTCTGAATCTACCTAAAGCTAGAAACATAACTGATATTTAACTATTAACTTTCAATGGAACTCACCATGCCCACAGTGATGAGCACAAGTGATGAGAAATCAGAGCAGGAACCTGAGAGACACCCGCCATGTCCAAGAAAAGCAGCAGCATGCAAATGACTCACTCCTGACAATAATACACTATTCTGTCAAGACAGAGACCAAGAATGATTCAGAATGCCACAAGGTGGCCTATGGTATAACTGGGAAATAATCATCATCTTCTTTGTGACTCTTCAAGGAAAGGACCATACGGTTTAATTGAAGATATATTCCATTTATCTTTAAAACCCCATTTTAGTATTATTTGTGAACCTATGAAATAAAAATCTATCCCATGTACACATAACGGAGTCAATTAATTATTTCATCAGCTAATACAGAAATCAGCTCAGGTCAGGCCTTGAATCTAACATGAAGGAGAAAGGCTCCTCCTCTAAGTACAATCCTCAGTCAAGGAAGATTTAAGAGGCATGTTGTGAGAAAATGCAGGGCTGAAAACCAGACTATCAAGACCTCTCTCCCCAAAATGAACACATCTCCTTCCCACTGTACCATACACCTCAGCAAGTTCTCCCCCATTCCCACTCTCCTCACGGGCCCCAGGCTGATGACAAGGAGCCTGGCCCTTATATTACAACCAAAACAAAATGAAATCTCTGGTGTGAAGGAGATCCACCTTGTTTTCAAGGCCCTTCTTGGCGTGGATGCTGCCTTGCCCTGTTTCCTATCCCATATGGCCCTTCTAGCTCCTTGAAACTAATTCTCTACACTCTTGGACACTCTCAGTCTTTCCTCCAAGGCTTTTGTTATTTCCGGTATTGCACGAGTTCCCTAGCACTCAAACCACCACTGCCAATCAAGGCTTTCCCCCTCTACCCTACAGCAACTCCAACAACCAGAATTCTGGGAGCTCCGGGGCCCTGCCCAACTCTGGAGCCCACAAGGATGGAGACAAGGACATTTGCAGCCTTGCCTCCACCCCCATCTGACAGAACCAAGAACTAAGTCAGTTGTATACAACCCAGGTACCTACTAAGGCTCTTTCTGACACATAAGCTCCCCCATGTCTCCTCATACTGGAGCTCTGTAAAGGGTAGGGTTTATGCCTCAGTTTCCCTGCTTAGCACTGTCATTGCTCATTGGTACTAGAGCCATGCCCATCATGACCTGGGCCTGAGAGCCTATGTAGTTTTCAGTGGCCTTCTCACTGTGCGCTGGATCTGACTGCATCTCACCAAGTCTGGATACAAAGAGACAAACCAACTGCTATCTGGCTAGGTTTGGATATATGCTGGTGAGTGTATATCTGTTTCCCCTCAGCCCTAACCACACTTCCGTGCCTTGCTCTGTGCCCCAGGAGCCTGACCTTCCCGATCGCCTCATTGCTGTCTTCAAACTGGGCCTGACCAATGAAAGGCAGCAGGAGGACATGGGAGAGAAGGACAGAGGTCAGAGTATTTCATCTCCACTCTCTCTACTATGGTTTGAATATCTGTGCTCCCCCAAAATTCGTATGTCCAATGTGATGGTATTACAAGGTGGGGCTTTAGGTCACAAGCCTGGAGCCCTAGTGCATGGGATTGATGTTCTTATCAAAGACCCTAGAAGGGAGTTCCTTAGCCCTTCCACCATATGCAGACACAAGGAGACGTCTGCAGCCCTAAAGGGTGCCCTCCCCTGACCATGCTGGCACCCTGATCTTGGACTTCTAGCCTCCCCAACTGTGAGAAATTTCTGTTGTTTCTAAGCCACTCGGTCTATGGCATTTTGTCATAGCAATTTGAACAGACAAAGCACCCTCCTGATTGGGGCCCTATGACCCTAACACTGGCCAGGAAGGCCCTCCCCTACAGCTCCCACTCTCACTGGGCTGCAGAAGCATATCCCCCCATTTGTCCCTTCAGACATAGAGTGGTAGCAGCTCCCAGCTGTGGCTAGTCTGAGTATTTCATTCTTGGTTGGCTCCCTCAACCCTGTCCACACTTAAGTTTTCCCTTCATCATCATCTCTTGAACCAGAGGACCTGGATTCTGTTTCTGGCCAAGTCCCTAATTTTGTATCTACCATCATGTCATTTCTTGTCACTCCATCTTCCACCTGCCATGTTCCTCATCCACTTCCTTAGACAACTCTGCCCTGCAGACAGGGGATTCCAGGCTTCTGCATCCCACCAACTGTCCCAGCCATGCTATACGTCTTAAGCATTAGACTCTTCTCCCTTCAGAAGCAAAACATCCATACCTTCACTGTCCGCCTGGACCATTGCTGACCTGTGACTGTCCCAATGTATACTGTTCACACACACCCTGGTTCTGATCCACCTTCTCCATCAGTACAGTGGATGTGCCTCACTCTGGGTTCCTCCCCTTGCAGTGAAACCCAGCTCTAACCGGACTACTAGCTTCCAGTTGCTAGTCAGAGTGGGCTGCCCTGAATGTGACAATCCGTCCTACTGCTCTGCTCCAGCTGGCACCCCTCCTTGTAATCCACTGCAGTCCCAGCCCCGCCAGAGGGGACTCTTTCTGTCTTTCTATCTCTCTTCCCCCTCTCTCCCACTGGGCCTCATTCTTCATCTTCCTGCTGTTGTTGAAGCTGTAAAGCCCTTCCATTAAATAATGGTTGCACCATCAGAGGACTCTCAAATTCTGGCTGATTCCATATACTTAAAACTGACCTATAATTGGGGATGTGTAGAAGCATCATGGTCTTGGGTGACTTCAAAATTGCCAATAATAGTTACTCTGAGAATGTTATGTTTTTTGGACTTCAAAATTTCCTCTTCTAGCTACAAAGGTCTTCATGACTAACTGCTAACGGCCTCCAATGTCCAGTGCCTGACCTCACACTCTGGGAGGCCCACTCTACTCCGGCAATATCTATACCAGCAAAAGACAACTTCTTCTGCTCCCTGAGAGCCTACCTCTTTGCTCTCCAAAACGCCACTCCCTTTCTTCTGAGCCTCCCAGCCCTCCCTCTCCAGAACACCAGCCCTAATGCTTAAGAAATAATTCTTACATCTTCCTCCAAAACTCTTCCTCCTTTTCCCTTGTTGCTTTCATTTACATACTGATATCAAAAGGAGGCGGGGGTGAGGGAGGGCTATAGCCAGGAGGAAAGAAGATACATTACCTTCCTGACATTTTACTAATAGGGTCCTTTTTTCTCCTCCTTTCAAAATTTGAAGGGAGCTCCACAAGCTGGAACAAATTTCTTTCAAGCCTGTTTAGCCTTTCTTGTGCTTTTTCCATTATCATTTTTATAGCGGAGATTTCAGTAAGGATTCACAGTGAGTCATTTTATGAGGCAGCTCCATCTGTACCATCTGCAGGCATGACTTTCCCATCACTCTAGACATTACGTATCTCCTTATGGCAGCCCGGACAGGGGGTGGAGATTGCCAAGCCAGGTCACATGCCAGGAGTCCATCACTCATCTGAAGGGGGCGGGCAGGGTCTGCTTACAATTAGATTCAACTCCTGGTTCTGGATAATATGTCCCTCTGGCTTCAAATTCTTTCTTGCCAGCTCCCTGCTGGGCCCAGGAGGAGTTGGGGTCCTGCCTTCTTGGTTTCTCTCCCTCTCCACCTCTGATCCTCATCTCTCTCTCCTCCTGTCTCATTCTCCACTGTCCCCAACTGTCATCTTCTCTTTCGATCAGTCATCTCTTACATAACTCTGTTTCTTTCTCCCCTTTCTCTCCTTCCATCCCTCTACCACCTCTCTCCCACTTGACCTTGACCTTCATCTTCCTGCTGTTGTTCTTCTCTCCTTTCTGTCCTTCTTACCATCTCTGGTCCTTTACAAAGAAAAATTTCATGTCACACCAACAGGGAATACTACGGTGGTTTCTGACAACATAACCAGAATGCCAGGATGCAGAACAAAAAAAAAAATTTTTTTAAGTCCATCTCCCCAGGGAGAGAATCTCACATTTAAAACTCATCAGGGCTTGGGTATAATGTTAATGTACAGAAAATATATCTACGCCTTTAGGGGTAGGGTAGGAAAACCATTGTAAATTGAGGGTTGTACAGAGCAGTCGCCACTGAATGAGGAAGCGCGACTCTGCAAAACAGTCATTTCAAAGCTATTTGTCACTAATGGAGCCCAAAATTTAATTCAGAATAAATTTCCTTAGTTTCAGTCACCTCTCCCATATTCTAGTCCATTCATCATAAAGCATCACAGCCAGAAATGAGGGGCTTAAGTAGAAATACCTCTGGAACTCACACTTCCTTGCATTTACTTCACAGCTTTCTTGCAAAAGCTACCTAAATACATAAACAAAGACATCAAAATCTTCAACACTGCCCATTCAATTTAAAGGATGTCTAATGCTGGCAAAAAAAAAAAAATCCATCTTTTAATAACTAGTCCAACTATCATTCCATTAAACAGATGAATCTACTTCATGACTTTCTGATATCCACCATGGTAAATCTTGTAAACATCAAGGGAAGTTATGGTGGCCTTTTTTGTTTATTAGCCTCCCAGAGATACTCACGCAATTGCATTAGAGATCAAACTCAAGATCAGTACCAAAATCTATCAAATTCAAATCAATATACATTCAAATCCCTTCTTTGCTGATTTACATATTACATGACAGTCACTTTACCTCTAAAAGTCTTGGTTTCCTCATCTGTCAAACCTGCACAATAACACCCACCTGGTAGGATCCTTAGGAAAACCTAATGAAATACTCTGTCTACTTTAGTAAAACTCGCTAGTTAATGCCTGATAGCTCTTCCCTTTCTCAATAAACTACCGGTTCTATGGATCAGGTCTCAAATTAACAAAATTACTCAATGATGTAGATGAATGAATAACAGTGTTTTAAAATTATTTGACAGCGTTCACAAAATTTATTTCATTGTCCCACCCTTAGAACTTCAGTAACATTAATAGCAAGAGCTAATATCTATTGAGCCAAGTGCTAGGCTGGATGTTGTACATGCAGTATTTCATTTTGTCCACTACAATATTTTCAAGTAGAAACTAAAACCACTCAAAAGCATACAGTTGAACAAAAATCAAAATGGCTGCACTAATGCTTCAGCAAAGCTCGCTTTTAAAATAACCTTCTTTCTCTCTTCTACAAACCTCCCCTTCGCCCTTCTCAGCCTTTGATTTCAGGAACCAGGTACCACTCTAAAGACATGACAAAAGAGGCTGACACAGCAAGTACACAATTTCTGTCAAAACCACCCAGACTCTCTATTTCCTTCTAACATCCCCCCCATCCCCCGCCTTAGCCTATTACAGCCTCCTTTACCCAGTAAGGCGATAAGCTACAGTTCCTCTTTACCCAAACACTGCCTTCCTGGGATTATTTTGGCTCCAAAGCACAGAGGCTGGTTTTCAACAACAGTATCTTCCTATTTTTTCGCCAAACTGAAGCTCACACTTGCCTGATTGGACACAACATGTGGCACAGCTGGCAAAATCTCTAGGCAACGGTAGAACAAGGCAGTAGGGCGAAGAGTTGGGTTAACAATTAGGGCCACCAGAATAATCCTATTCCTTCTCATTACATGGTGAGTACTGAACGCTGTCATCACAGTTGTTTTGGCTGAAAGACGTCTGAGGTCTTTTTAAATCTACGAACAATCTAGAAAGCTAACAGCAGTGTCTACATTAGTACAATAGTGCTGCCTCGGCATTCCTCCGTCATGACATCAAACATCAACTCAGACAAGGTAGGAAAGCCATCTTAAATGGAGCCTGGAAAAAACCCAAGGCCCTAAAGACTCCGGAAGAAACTCTGACCTGCCCCAACCAACTGCCTAAAAGAATTTAGACAGAGGACCTGTTCCAGGAAAAGAGCGATTGCCATAGATAATTACGTTATAATATAAACTAGGTGTGGAAACATGCAGGCATTTGGCCCAAGTCTGTTAAAACTACTCTTTGTGCCCCATTGTTTCCAAGTGGCACAGCAAACATTTGTTTACCAAACATTTACTCTTTTTCATCTTCCCATTAATCATACTCCTTCCTTGTAAAGTCCCAAGCCTCCACCCAGCTCCCCTCAGGTTAGGACGACATTTCTACCTCGGTTTGCGTGACTGCCTCTCTCATCTCAGGCCTGTGTGGCTTCCCCGTCTATAATCACGCACACGCATGCGGAGGAGCCTGAGTCCTGGGCTTGAGTCCCAGCTCCACCTGAAAGCTCTGTGCCTGGGGCGACGTCTGAGCACTTCTCTAATCCTGACTTTCCTCAACTTCCCACTGTTAAATAGGACTCATACGAAAAGGTAAGGCTTGAGCTCAGCAGTGTCTGTAAAAATACCTTTTACATAAATGCATAAGTATTTTTATTTACCAACACAGCTTTGCCAGACAATAGACAGCTAAGCTGCCCTGAGGTAAGCGTGGGGCTGAAAGATAGCTGGTCTGCAGGCCACTTGGCCAAGGCAAGAGAATCTCCTCTGCCATTATCTGCCTTATAAGATCCCACTGAGGGAGAGGGGATGGTAGAACTTTCGACAACACACCAGTAAGAAACAGAAAGTATACATCAATTCATGACCAAGAAAGAAATCTAATTCATGGCAGGGGGAAAAATAAAACCTGTTATTTTTCTATACATTAACATTTTTTATACATTTTTATGTGTACACCAACATCACACTGTCACTTATGGAGTCTAACTTGCAATTTACTCCAAGGCCTAGAAAAAGAAACGGAATCTTAGACTCTTGTGGAGTTTCATTCTCTTTGCCTAAAGATGGCTCGTGTCCATCAGCAAACTTGGTGTCACTGATCCCAAGTGTCTGTTGATTCACCTGCCTGCTCCTGGGGTAGGGGGAGGAAGATAAGTCACTTTTGGTAACCCTTGTCTTTTTTCTTTTGGGAACCTCTAAAGGATCTGGGGCTCAATGAATGCTTTCTTGGGTCAGGATCAACATTGGTGGGAACCTAATGGAGGAAACGATCACACAGACAGTCATCAGAAAGCACAGCTCTTCCTGTTCTTTCTGTTGGATCCAGGTAGAAAGATTCACTCCCTAAATCATTTGTCATCACATAGTAGCTGAATGATGAAGAAAAAGAGTGTGCTAAAAACCTCCTGAATGGAAAATCATTCTTAGATGGCATTGTCCAGTAGTGGCAGGCAGATCAGCATCCTGGAATTCCAAAATCTGATCTGCACCTCTGTCTCTCCTTGACAAAAGTCTCTGAATTCTTCTGATTTCAGTGGTCTCATCTATAAAATTGCCGGAGTCAACAAAATGGTTTCTTTCTAAGTCCAAGACTATCTAGTAATTTTGGGGTCGACTGCATTAAGCAAAACTAAAACATTCTGATTCTTGGTGAGACCCATTTTAGTATTTACTCCCAGAAAAAGAGAAGAATCCTTTAAAAAAAAAATAAAAGATTAAGAAAAATAAACTGCCAGCTCTGGAGAGGTAACACTGATTTGCTTCATCCTACGTATCCACAATGGACTTCAGAATCAGAACACTGAGTGTGGGGGCGCCTGGGTGGCACAGCGGTTAAGCGTCTGCCTTCGGCTCAGGGCGTGATCCCGGCATTCTGGGATCGAGCCCCACGCCAGGCTCCTCCGCTATGAGCCTGCTTCTTCCTCTCCCACTCCCCCTGCTTGTGTTCCCGCTCTCGCTGGCTGTCTCTATCTCTGTCAAATAAATAAATAAAATCTTTAAAAAAAAAAAAAAAAAGAACACTGAGTGTGATTTTAACCCTGCAGTCAAACACACATTGAAAGCACGTGACACAGGGGCCAACCCAAGCAAATGTTATTTCCCCATATCCAGTCTTTCCCAGGATCTTCAGTGAATTCCCGAAACCGAAAAAGTTAAGGCTGCCTAAATATCTGCTTCCAGAAACACATCACACCCATGCAGTGCCAGCGAGAACAAAAGAAATCCCAATTTTAATGCAGATGTTGCAGACACTCATTGCTGCGTTGCCACTGGCACAGCAACTGCGATCTGATACTTAGGGCATCATTTTTCCTTTGCGTAAGATGAGCACTTGGGTCTTTGCTGAGAAACAGCAAAATTGATTGTCTCCAGGATGGCATGCATGATTAGAAGAAAAACAATTTAAGTAAGGGGAGTTTCTTTTTTGTCTTGGGGGTGCTCTTACAGCATGTCTGTTCAAACTTAATTTTCCTATTAGGAAGGGTAGTAGTGTGAAATGTGAAAAGACTACTCAAAATTAGGGCCACTTTGGAGACCAGGTATAGTAAAAACTGAGACCTTTCTGCCCCACTTTAAGAGAGAACACAGAGAGCAGAAATCAGGACAGAGTCTTCTGGTAGCTTCTACACTGCAATAATGAGATAATTCAGTATCAGAATCTGAAAAGCAAAAAATTCCAGGCCAACTGGTGCACTACAATAACAAATCGCAACGCTCAAAAGCCGGATTCCAACAGGTTTTTCTCATTCTTTGACTCAGATTCAGAAGCAAAGATTCATGATGCCGATGAAACCAGTATCCAAATAATATAATTTTAATAAGAAATTCAAATTCAAAAGATCAAAAGAAAAGAAAGCAGCCTCCTGGTACACTGACTTGGGGCCCAGGCCTGACAAAATCATTTATAGCAATAGTGAAGAGGCCCATGCTCTGTCCTCGCGTCTGATAAAGTAGTCCAATCTCAGCTGATGAAAGATGTCAATTAACCAAAGCCTCCTTTCCTTGGCATAGACCAGAAAAGAAGAGGAAGTTCCTGTCACCTTCTCTGCAGCCTAGGCTTACTTTCCACAGGTCCACGCAGTTGCAGGAGGCTGCACACTGGCCACCAGGGGACAAAAGAACTGGTTCTGCTTGACACTCCATGAAGGTCACATGAGCACAAACTGCTCAGGGGATAGCACAGTAGTCAATGGACTGGAGAAGAGAAGGGAGTCTATCACTAAGGTAGCACTCCCTGCTTTTTTTCAACACAATCTCTGTTTACTACAGAAAACAGAGATAGGCCAATGTTTTTGTTTTGTTTTGTTTTTTAAGATTTTATTTATTTATTTGACAGAGACAGCCAGCAAGAGAGGGAACACAAGCAGGGCGAGTGGGAGAGGAAGAAGCAGGCTCCCAGCGGAGGAGCCTGATGTGGGGCTCGATGTGGGGCTCAATCCCAGAACGCTGGGATCACGTCCTGAGCCGAAGGCAGACGCTTAACGACTGCGCCACCCAGGCGCCCCTTAGATAGGCCAATGTTTTAAAAATCCTTACCATCTTACCTATATCCTTACCATCCAGAGACAAGCATCTTTGCATATTTATATATGCCCTTCTAGAATTCATTCTAGAATGTATATGTATGTATACATGCATCTTTATAAAAACAGAAGCACAGCATATATATATGTGTGTGTATATATATGTATATATATATATATATATGCTGTCCTGCAACTCATTTTTTTGAACTTAGTAATACATAATATTCCACAGTACTTTTAAAAACATCAAACCCCCTATTTTGGTACATTCAGTGTTTCCAACTTTCCTCTGCTACAATGGGTAGACACATACATTTGCATTAATTTTGTAAGGGTATATACAAAAAATACCACACTCTGATAAAAATCTTTGAACATGCATCTATTCCATGAACATTCTTTTTCTGACTTTTATTCTTTAAAATATTCCAAGAGGTAGAATTAGAGATGCCAAGTCTAGGGGCGCCTGGGTGGCACAGCGGTTAAGCGTCTGCCTTCGGCTCAGGGCGTGATCCCGGCGTTATGGGATTGAGCCCCACATCAGGCTCCTCCGCTATGAGCCTGCTTCTTCCTCTCCCACTCCCCCTGCTTGTGTTCCCTCTCTCGCTGTCTCTATCTCTATCGAATAAATAAATAAAATCTTTAAAAAAAAAAAAAGAAAGAGATGCCAAGTCTATGCACGTTTTTAAAGCTACTGAGACTTATCCCCAGACTGCAGTGCATTTTTCTTTAAGGGAGCCCCTGTGCTTAGCTTGGGGGCACGCAGGATGCCCAGGACTGGATGTTAAGTGGCATGCAAATCCCAACTGCCAAGAAGGCAGTGGAAAACAAATTGGAACACTTTCTAAAGCATTAAGGTGATTATTGCTTAGTACCCAGAGATCTTTCAGCAATTTCATATAAAATATACCTTCATGTCAGACCCATAACCACCTTTTCAAAATTGTGCCGTGGAGAGTCGTCGATGTGTGTTTGGTGTGCAGGGCATAAATCTCTCAGATCCATGCTGCAGCCTGCAGAGCCTCCCTCCCACAGGAGAGGCGCTGCTCTGAAGCCAGCCAGGGCAGCTGAAAAGCATCTGTTCTGCTCCTCCCCTCTCACCTCCTCCCCTGCACCCTCCCCCAGCTTCCTTCCACCTTTGGGCCTACATATTTCTCTTTGATAAATGCTTTCAGAAAAAAATACTTTACAAGATGCTTACCTATGCAAATCTGCATTTCCAAACCACACCCATAATCAAACTTAAACACACCAAGACTGCACTTTCTGGATGCCAAATAGGAAATGTCAAGACCAAAGCTGTGGGGATCTGGGGGTTGCTGACTAGAGCCCAGCGCCTTTCTGACCGGAGTCATCTGAGCAGAAGAGGGGAATGCAGTTGTTTTGTCCTTCGATTAATGAGCTGCACATACAAACAGAGACCAGGTAGCAGGTGGATCAAACAAGGGTCATTTCCCTAAGAAGTGGGCACAGAAGCTGACCTGTGCAAAGAGCCTTCCTCTCAGTCCTAGGGTGTTCCACCATCGGATCTGACACCTCTTACTTTACTAGGAAAGGAATAATCTAAGTACGAACAGCTTCCCAAGCCCTGAGCTAAGGAGTCCTGCTCCTCCAAAAGCTGCCAAGAGTCCCCATTCCTGTTTCCCAGAGTTCTCTGCACTCAGACAGGCCTGGCTGCCCTGGCTTCTGTCACCACACTCAGCCTTGCCCAGCCCAGGCTTCTGTGCACGCAGCACTCGCGGACACGGCAGCACATGGAACAGCTGGGCTGTTGTTTCCCTTGTGGTCTTGTGGCCAACGCCAAGTGACCAGCAAGCACCTGAAATGCTCCTGAGACCCAACACAGAAGGGCTATTTCAAGTCCATGTCTGTCCAGGACCTGGAGTATTTGAGGAAGGTCCCTAAATGCCATGTGCTCTGGCCAGTGCTTACGGTCACTCTGAGTTTCCTGTAGCCCTCAGATGTCAGAGCTCAGAAGCAGTTGCCAGGCGAGGAGTTGCTGGTAGGGAACTGGCAAGGACTGTAGTTGTGTTAAGGCAGCTATGCAAAGCTAGCCTTTTGGTGGCAGTTGAAAAGGTAAGCAGGTCTAGGGGCTTTGGAGACTGCTGAAAGAAATACTCTATATCCCTGCCAAGTGGGTATCTTTCCCCAACCAGGCTCTCACAAAGAGGAGAAGGTTCCCAGCCCAGCAGCTCCAGGGTGATGAGAAGTCATCAGGGAGATCCCCCCACTCAGATCAGTCTCAGGAGTCCATAAGCACCATTTCCTGAGAGTCCCAAACCCACCTGTGAGTAGACAGCAGTTGCTCCAGGCAGCCAGACAGCAATCATCACACCAGCAACAGTGACCACACCTATGATACGTGGAGCGTTACACACCGCTGTCCACGTCTTTGTAAATGCAACTACGCCCAATTTTATGTCATCTTCCCAATGTCTTCATGAAGCCGGCATTATCATTCTTTCTCCTACAGGTGACTAGACTAAGTCTCAGAGATGCTACCGTGACTGCCCAGGTCACACAGCTGGGTTTGAATCCAGATCTGACTCTGAAGCACCTCCTCTTAACCTCTGTAGCAGGCAAACACCTGCCTGCTCATTTAGACCTAAACACCATGGTCCTGGTGGTACATACATAATAAGTGAAGACCAGGACACTCCCAGTTATTTTCAAGTTAACAATCTGTCCCTTGTCTGTTCACGCAGGCCCTATCCCCAGTGGTCTACTGGACCATATCTTTTGAATGCTCCCCCAAACCCACACCACCACCCAGTCTAGCCCAAACAAAAATCATTCTCCATCCAGACCATTTCTTTCTTTGACTTTGACCATGGAATCACTGTTATCCAATCAATTAGGTGTGAAACTACAAAATCATGTTTAATGAACCCTTCTTCCTCACCTCCATGCAGTCATATAAATCCTGTCTTTTCTCTTTAAAATGGTTCTTCCAGGCAGGTGGTCATTACTTCCTTATTTACAGCCTTGGACCTATGCTCTGTTCCTCCAGGTTCTAGCCCCTCTAACCTATCCTGAATACCACCTCCAGAATCAACTTCCTTCAGCAGGTCTTCTGCCATGTCATACCTTCCAGTAGATCCACAATCTCAACACTGAATTCCTTTGTCTGGATATCAAGACCCCCTCTAACTGGCCCCATCAACCTTTCACTATCCCTCAGTCATCCTTTGCCCCACCTCTACCATGCTCAAGGCAGTGGGCACTGTGTCTCCTCTGCTTTCACTCACATCAACCCCCCTCAACAGCAAGATCCACCCCGCCAATTTGTACCAGTCCAATCCAAACCACTGTTTAAGCACCAGGGTGAGTCTTATTTCCTCCCTGAAACCTTTTATTTTTCCCCACCATCGTTGTTGCCCCAACTTTCCTCCAATCAGGACTTCCAGTATACTCAGCACAATACATCATGTAAATATTTTCTCACATCCTTCACTAACTGCTTCCTAATTACTTGGCCTTTTCTTCCCAGCTGGATAGTTCTTGAAAAGCAAAATTACTCTTTAATTTCTCAGTACATACTTACTAATGAAGTGATCAGCAACCTTGTTTTATTGTAATTATACAAATTTCACATTACTCCATTTCACAAAGAACCCCATACACAGAGCTCGGTCAAAACACTCATTTCTAAATTAACTATGATAAAGTCAAGACAATTTTCCTAAATCAAGAGGTTTGGGGCACCCAGGTGCATTTACAAAGACATGGACAGCGGTTTGGGGCACCCGCGCTCAGTCAGTTAAGCATCTGCCTTCGGCTCAGGTCATGATCCCGGGGTCCTAGGATCGAGTCCCACATCGGGCTCCCTGCTCTACAGGGAGCCTGCTTCTCCCTCTCTCTCTGCCTGCCACTCTGCCTACTTGTGCTCTCTCTGTCATAAATAAATAAAATATTTATTAAAAAAAAAAAAGAGGCTTGGCTTGACTTTGTGTGGAACAGACCTTGGCCTTTGGTTGACCATAAATTTAGGTGAATCAGTTGAAGGACAGAGCCACTGAAAATGCCAATCCAAGGCAATCTAAGCCTGTGTCATCAGAAGCATGGTGCCCACACCATCCTAAAACACTGTCTGCACTAATCAAGTCACAACCTGAGTGATACATGAAACTCAAATTCTGTGTACCACATGGTCAAGCTGCTGGTCATCCACTACAGTGGGATAAAACCAAGGAAAGGATGTGGGAATGCTTACTAATGGAAAATCACTGAAGGAATCCGTATGTTCAGAGGACCAGCTAACTGAATGGACATTTTAACAAGGACAATTATTTGTTCTATGTTCCTCCATGGGGCAGAACCGCTAGGTAGAATTTTTAGGTAACAGAAGAAAATGGTCCCAGTTTTATGTGTATTAAATGTATATACAAAAAGTTATTCCCTATTCATTGAAAGCGCTGGAGCAGACATTAAATGTCTATGTCCAGAATGCTTTTAAACGGATTTATACGTTGAGGAAAAGCTATGATAAGTGGTCCAGTAAAGGGCCTAATGTCTTCTTTCTACCTCACTTTCTGGAATTGAGGAGATCCCAGATTTCTCTTGTCTCCTAAGAATACGAGAGTCAGTCAGTTTCAATGATCATAAGCCAACAGTGAACCATCAACAGTGAGCTAAAACAACAGAAAACTCAAATGCCTATAGGCAGGCAACTAATTGTTTCCACCAGATTGAGAATAAAATAATGCAAGAGATAGTCCAGTGTAGAACCAGTAAGTCCATACACTGCACAAAGGTATTCAAATTTCAGTTATTTTAAAATACTGTGCCAGGCAAAACGTAACAACCAGTTTACAACCCCTGAAATAATCACAGTACAGAAAAAAAATATGGAAGGATTTTTATTTGTTTTGTTTTATCCTATTTTTGCTGTGGCCATAGATTATAGTGATTATTAGCATGGACTCTGAGCCAGAACAACTGGGTTCAAATAACAGCTCAGTCATTTCTAGGCATTTCACTTTTCTGAACCTTTATTACCCTAACTTTAAAACAAGGATAAGAGGTATACTTACCTTACTGGGTTGCTTTGAGGAAACAATGAAATAATGTGTATTATATATTTAGAGAACTGCCTAGCACTTAGTGAGTGCTCAATGAAGCTATAATTGGAAGGATATTCTAAGTACACCCTTTTTAGAAATATCCAAGTGGTACAGCTTACCTGAGAGCACCATTTCCTAAACCACAGTCCGTGAAAGACTTCATAAATGTTCTTAACAAAGAGGATTCCGTGATTAAATAATTTTGAGAAATGGTATTCATTACTGCAAATTTACAATATACATTAGCTTACTAACATCACCAACAATATAATTTGGTTTAACTTGTTTGACCTCAAAACTTCAATTCTTTGACATGCACATCTAGTATCCAAAGATCTAGTTCTTTTATGAATACATCTTAGAAATGACTTATTCTGAGTTTTCAATTTTCTTTCTTAAAATACTTACTCATTCACCATTTATACCCACTTCTACTTCCAAAAAATGATTTGAATCAAATTCTAATGGAGTCAAAGAAACTCAATTCTCTAGAGACCTCGATCTTTCTCAATCTTCTTTCTTCACTAGACTTCTTTCCTTCCCCAAACCCACTGCAAAACTTCAAAGCCACTGTCGGTATCCATTTCTTTTCCCTCAGTCTGAGAACCAACTGACTTATAATAATGTATTATGTTTAAAGTGTAAAATGTGTTGATTTGATATACTTTATATTGTAGAATGATTACCAGCACAGATTTAGTTAACACCTCCACCCTGTCACATAATCACCTGCTTGTGATGTGAACACTGAAGATCTCTAGGCAATTTTCAAATATATAATACAGAATTGTTAACTATACCCACCATGTTGTACATTAGATCCCCAGAACTTACTCATCTTATAACTGGACATTTGTACCCTTTTAATCATCTTCTCCCTGTTCTTCCCACCATGCCCCCCATAGCCTCTGGCAACCACCATTCTACTGTTTCTATGACTTCAGCTTTTTAAATATTCTACATACAAGTAAGATTAAATGGTATTTGTCTTTCTCCATCTGACTTATTTCACTTAGCATAATGCCCTCAAGGCCCATGCTGTTGCAAAGGGCAGGACTTCAGGTTTTTTTATGGCTGAATCCATTGTTTATATATATGCCAACTTTTCTTTATCCACTCATCCACTGACAGACACTTAGGTGTCTTAGCTACTGTGAATACTGCAATGAATATGGGAATGCAAAACCTCTTCAAGATCCTGTTTTCATTTCCCTTGGATATATACACAAAGGTAAGATTGCTGGATCATATGGTAATTGTATTTTTAAATTTCTGAGGAACCTCCATACTTTTTCCCTAACAGTTGCACCAGTTCACATTCCCACCAACAGTGCACAAGGGTTCCCTTTTTCTCCACATCCTACCAATGCTTTTTTTGTCTCCTTTTTGAGGACAGCCATTCTAACAAGTGTGAAGTGATATCTCATTGAAGTTTTGATTTGCACCTGATGATCAGTGATGTTGAACATCTCTTCATGTACCTGTTGGCCATTTCTTTTGGTATCTGTTTCTTGATCCTGGCCCAACAGTCTTAAAGTCTACACAGTCTCTGCCTAAATGATCACCTTTCCTGCAGTACTGAGTATCTAGGGAACAGTCCTCCCCTTTTCTAAATCCCTAGGCCATTTTCATACCTCTCCAGGGCCTAATTATTCCAACCACTGTCCTACAAGTTATAAAAGACACAAAGATAGTGTAAGACACATGGTCCCTGACCTCACAGAGTTTATTGTAGACTGGAGGATCCAGATCTAATCTCATGTGAGAGTCAGAGAGGTTCAAAATTAACAACTCACTTCTGAGACAAGTGATCTAAGAGGTCTCCCTTCATCTTGAGATTGACTTTCTACATTTCATTTTCAATTGGAAGATTTGAGAAAAGATTAATAGCATCAATAAAGCAACAATGACCTTTGTCAGGGGTGACTAAAGGGCACATAAGACCTCAGAGCATCAATGATATGGTTGAACCTGTGCTGCCTATGGCTTAACAAGAAACACGGGAAGTCTTGCATTCCTGTGGGTCTCTATAAATAACAGCCTCCTCACATTCACCCAAAACTTGCTTTGCTTCCAGAGGCTAAGGATAAAACAGTTTGATGACATGGTCTAGAAATCAACTGTGGAATTAACTGGAAATTTTTAGTTTGGAGCAGTTTGAATAGAGTTTGGGGTGGACCAGAATGAGTTTGGGGCGGACCAGAATGAGTTTGGGGCAGTTCCTATTTAGGTCAACCTATGAGACTTCCAGTGTTATATGTGTGACTTTGGGGGTTAGCAGGGGTTTATGCAGATACAAGAAGGTTCACCCATGAGTTACAGAGCAGATTTGGCCCCTGAAAGTGAGCACACTCAACAATAACTGCCCTTCAGGGTGTGAAGATACAATAAACAGTCCTGTAGCACCCATCACTGGGAAAGCTGCGCAGAGTGGAGGCAAGCCCAGAATGAGAACACTCAGGACTCGGCCACAGTTTATGAAGCAATATCAAATGCACTATTTAAGTCTCCCAAGTTTCCTGTGAGTGAGGATCCCTGTCTCCACTCTACAGATGGAGAAACCACAGCTCAGAGGCAGAGGTAAAGCGATTTTCCAAGATCCTATAGTTCACAAATGGCAGAACCGGGACCCAAACACACATCCTCCTGGATCCAAATTCCAGGTTCTCTTCCTCCTCCTAATACTCAATACCTCTGCTCCCGTAGGTGGTAGTAAAGAAGTCAAGTCAAAAATTAGACGTGGAAAAAACAGCAAAGGTTTTCCAGGCCTGCTAAGCCACGGCAGCAAGTGACATTCCGGTGTCAGCAACCCGACATGCTATCTTCCAAGTCTGCCCTGTTGTGTGTGACATCCCTTGTCTTGGAGGAATAAACCCATCATCACAAAGTCGTATCAGAAGAGCACATCTGGACAGCGGAATAGGATTCCGCGCCAAAGAGAAATGAGCTATCAGACCATGAAAAGACACAGAGGAACCTTAAATGCATATTACTATGTGAAAGAAGCCCATTTGAAAAGGCTACATACTATATGATTCCAACCATGTGACATTTTGGAAGAGGCAAAAGTATGGAAGCAATGAAAAGACCACTGGTTGCCAGGGGCTGGGGGAAGGAGGGGTAAGTGGGCAGAGTACAGAGGATTTTTAGGGCAGTGAAACTATTCTCTACGATACTATAAAGGTGGATACATATCATTATATATTTGTCTAAGAACACAGAATGAACCATACCAAGAGGGCAGCCTCATGTTAACCATGGACTGTGGGTGATAATGGTGTGTCAGTATAAGCTTATCACCCAGAATATGTCTATTACTCTGCGGGGGGGTGCTGACCTTGGGGGAGGGGTGCATGGGGGCAGGCAGGAGACATAAAGAAAATCTCTGTATCTTCCAATTATGTTTTATCTAAAAAATAAGGCCTATTTTTTTAAAAATAGGTTCATACAAACAGTCCTTAAATTTGTATGGAAACAGAAAAGACCCCGAATCTCCAAGGAACTGTTGAAAAGGAAAAACAAAGCTGGGGGCATCACAATGCCAGATTTCGAGCTGTACTACAAAGCTGTGATCACAAAGACAGCATGGTACTGGCACAAAAACAGACACATAGACCAATGGAACAGAATAGAGAGCCCAGAAATGGACCCTCGGCTCTTTGGGCAACTAATATTTGATAAAGCAGGAAAAAACATCCGGTGGAAAAAAGACAGTCTCTTCAATAAATGGTGCTGGGAAAATTGGACAGCTACATGCAAGAGAATGAAACTTGACCACTATCTCACACCATACACAAAAATAAACTCCAAATGGATGAAAGACCTCAATGTGAGACAGGAATCCATCAAAATTCTAGAGGAGAACATAGGCAACAACCTCTACGACATCGGCCAAAGCAACCTTTTTCATGACACATCCCCAAAGGCAAGAGAAACAAAAGATAAAATGAATTTATGGGACTTCATCAAGATTAAAAGTTTCTGCACATCCAAGGAAACAGTCAGAAAAACTAAGAGGCAGCCCACGGAATGGGAGAATATATTTGCAAATGACACTACAGATAAAGGACTGGTATCCAAGATCTACAAAGAACTTCTCAAACTCAATACACGAGAAACAAATAAACAAATCAAAAAATGGGCAGAAGATATGAACAGACACTTTTCCAATGAAGACATACAAATGGCTAACAGACACATGAAAAAATGTTCAAAATCATTAGCCATCAAGGAAATTCAAATCAAAACCACACTGAGATACCACCTTACGCCAGTTAGAATGGCAAAAATAGACAAGGCAAGAAACAACAATTGTTGGAGAGGATGTGGAGAAAGGGGATCCCTCCTACATTGTTGGTGGGAATGCAAGTTGGTACAGCTACTCTGGAAAACAGTGTGGAGGTCCCTTAAAAAGTTAAAAATTGAGCTACCCTATGATCCAGCCATTGCACTACTGGGTGTTTACCCCAAAGATACAGACGTAGTGAAGAGAAGGGCCATATGCACCCCAATGTTCATAGCAGCAATGTCCACAATAGCTAAATCGTGGAAGGAGCCGAGATGCCCTTCAACAGATGACTGGATTAAGAAGTTGTGGTCCATATATACAATGGAATATTACTCAGCTATCAGAAAGAACGAGTTCTCAACATTTGCTACAACATGGACAGCACTGGAGGAGATAATGCTAAGTGAAATAAGTCAAGCAGAGAAAGACAACTATCATATGATTTCTCTCATCTATGGAACATAAGAACTAGGATGATCGGTAGGGGAAGAAAGGGATAAAGAAAGGGGGGGTAATCAGAAGGGGGAATGAAACATGAGAGACTATGGACTAAGAGAAACAAACTGAGGACTTCAGAGGGGAGGGGGGTGGGGGAATGGGATAGACTGGTGATGGGTAGTAAGGAGGGCACGTATTGCATGGTGCACTGGGTGTTATACACAACTAATGAATCATCGAGCCTTACATCGGAAACCGGGGATGTACTGTATGGTGACTAACATAATATAATAAAAAATCATTAAAAAATAAAAAAAATAAAAAAAAGATTTTACCAAAAAAAAAAAAAAAAAGGAAAAGGAAGACACAACCGCATAAAAAATAAATAAATAAAAAAAATAAAAATAAATAAAAATAAAAATAGGTTCATATACCCATATTGTTCCAAACATACTTTAAAAATTCTCCAATGACTGACTTGTATATCAGGTTTTAAATTCAAATTAATTAAAAAATAACTTTTTAAATTGAAAACAAAACCATATAGGAGTCACTACAGAACTTCATCCTCACTTTTTTTTTTCTAATTAGAAACTTTCTGCAGTCCTATCTTTTCAGGAGCAGGAGGCCACTTTGGAAATCTGTTTCCTAGATTTGGAAAGTCTTTCCCCAGTCCAGAAGTTATACCTGAACATTCTAGCCAAAGTGAGTTGCTGCTGTTGGAACATCACCCAAATATGGAACCATTCAGAGGTCCAAGCTCCCCCTTTACAACCCCACGCCCCAAGATTAGCAGGAGAGTCTGCGGAACTGTCTCCTGGAAGTGGAAGCACATTGCCAGTTGCATGAGTCATCCTGGTCCAGCAGGCATCTGCTTCCCCCAACAGAATATGGATTCTTCTCCTCCTCCCTCCCCATCTACTCCTGGAAAACACCTCCTAATGACTGTGGATGGTGCCCAAGAGAGGAGGAGGAGGAGGGAGTCACCTTCCTGACCCGACAAGCAATCTGTTCACACCTGGCAGCATGAGCCTTGATTATCCTCGACTCAGGTTGTATAACTACAGATGTCTCTAATTTTCACAAAGCAAAGGAGCTCTTGTCTGGAATAAATGAGATAGATAAATTAGAGAGTCAAAGGTGTCTCCCCCTACTTTTCATCTGTGGCGATCTGGTGCTCTAATCTATTGTACAAATGTCTGCACACAGCATGCCAACACTTGCTTGTAAACTCACAGGAGAAATATCACCTGGAGACAATGAATAATGTCTGTTTCATGCCTTTCGCCCCTAATATACTTTTTGTTTTGAAGGCATCATATGGATTAAGTTAGTAACACCCATCCTCACGTTTTCAAGACACTATCTCCCCCTAAATCATCTCTTTTTGGAACTTGACAGGTTATCACACCTTGTCTCATTTCATGCTGCAGCTTCCCACAAGAAGATTAGTCTTGCTTCACAAATCACAGGCTCCTTTCCTGAGTGAAACACCTTCAAAATTGGAGCAACTTTCCCCAGGGGGTATCAGAGTTCTTTCTGCCAAGGTCTGTGGTGTTCCACCATGGGCTTCACCGTTCTGAAGCACCACACCTTGGATCGCCTCCTTGGTGGAGGCCATGATAGAACAGCCAGAGGAGAATTCACCAAGCACATGATAACTTCATCTCCCCTTTTCACAGCGTGTCCTCCAGGCAGGGCTCCAAGGCCACCTCAGTGCCCTGAGCCCTCAGAGGGGCAGGCAATGCCAGGAGCTGCTCTCCCAGGCCCTAGGTGCAGAGAGAGATGAAAAACAGACCATTGGCATCTTCCTAGTGGTTCTGTGGTTCACGGAGTTCAAGCGCAACCGCTTGCAACTTGCCAACTCATTCCAAGCCATGGTTACACCAAACACAACCAGATGCGGCAGTATCCGTGCAGAAACACACCACAGAAGAGTCACAGAATTGGACTGCTTCTCCCCACTGCTCTTAGGATATCCTTTGTACTGGTAGCAGCCGTCTATCACTTCTGCCTGCTCAATATCCATTCCTTTGTCTTGTGGTATTAACACCTCAGTTTCTCCTGGGGGATCACATCTTAATTGACACAATTTGCATGGAGCCCACCTCATGATCCCAGCACCGAAGGTGAACATTTGACCAGACCCAGCCAGTAAGAGGCCTCCATCATGCTGGCCACAGTGATTCATTCAGTGACAGACACATGACCCATGTCTGAGAACTTCTTCAGGAACCATCAGGAAAGAGACGCTCCTTTTCCACAGGGGTGGCTAAGCTGTTAAAACGTTAAGTCTGGACCTGCCGGTAGACATCTTGCCACCATAGGGCGGGGCAGAAGAGATCCTGTGTGAGAATGATGCTCTTGACAGAAGTGAGAGACATACAGGACAGCATTGATATCTGGATCCAACCTTGCCTGAAGGCAATGCCACATTTGCATCACAAGAATCAATACACTTCCTTTCTTTTGTAAAAGACAGTTTTAGCTAGGTTTCTCTCTGGAACTACAAGAGTTCTGATTAACACATTACCCAGTCACTTGAAGGAAATAAAAGATATCAGTTGTCCTAAGTAATTCATGAATTCACTTATTTGAAAAGCATATAGTGAACACCTCTGTCAAGTTCTATGTTTGATGTTAGGGACCCAGAGACATGACACAATCCTTGCCTTAAAGATTTTACAATCTAGTACCTGATTTAGCAACAAAATCCAGTCTCAAGACTTCAAGTAACAGTGGGGATTCTTGAGTTGATTCTTATTAAGAAATTCAGGGGCGCCTGGGTGGCACAGCGGTTAAGCGCCTGCCTTCGGCTCAGGGCGTGATCCCGGCGTTCCGGGATCGAGCCCCACATCAGGCTCCTCCACTATGAGCCTGCTTCTTCCTCTCCCACTCCCCCTGCTTGTGTTCCCTCTCTCGCTGGCTGTCTCTATCTCTGTCAAATAAATAAATAAAACCTTTAAAAAAAAAAAAAAGAAATTCAATAGCATGGATTGGCATAAGGATCTAGCAAATTTACAGGACCCAGCTTCGTGTGCCAGTATACAACCTGTGTTTATTACATGCTTTCGTGATAAGACAAAAATGCCTATCTAATAAATTCTGGAAAGACGACTCCAGTGACCACAGGATGTTTATGTGTACACAGGGTCCATTCCTTCTGATAATGACTTTGCAGAACCATCTCCACCATTGCCTGCAGTCTTCTTGTGGCTGTCAACTTGTTAAGACCCAGACCATGGCAGAGCCATGGGATACGAATTGGTCCAATCAATTAGATTACTCCTTCTCAATCCCCTTTCCAAGTCTTCCCTACCCCTGTATGCTCCACGCTTCCCTTTTCGTTCTATACAAACTCCCAACTCATGACCTTAAATTTCATATACTGTCATCTCCCAAATTACTATCTCCAGCACAGCCCTCTCCCCTGAACCCAATGTCCCACTTGCATGTCCAACTGCCTACTCCTGATACTGTCACCCAAGCTCACCCTTAACACACCCAAACCAAGCCCAAATCCCTGCAGACATTTTCTTTCCTGCAGTTGTTCCCATCTTAGTAACTACTCAGTCAAAAGAACCTTTTGACTGTTGATTCTTCTTTTTCACATTCCATACCCTGACTTTCTTCATATCCTGACAGCTCTCCCTTCCAAAGAGATCTAGAACCTGATCACTTCTCACCAACACCTCCACTAACATCACTCTGGCCCAGGCCCAATCATCTCCCACCTGAATGACTACAGACGCTTTCTCACTGGTGACCCTGATTCAGCTTTTGTTCCCCTTCAGTGTATTCTCAATACAGCAACCAGCAGGATCCTCTCAAGAATGAGTCAACACTGTCCCCTCTTCCAGGAAACTCAGAGTTGGTGCAGATATATTCCAGGACAAGTGCCCAGAAGAGACCACCCATTAGCACCTGCCACCTAGATCCTCCGAGCTATCCTTCTACCTTCACTGATGCTCAATTCTGCTCGTCCGTCAGTTCCATGAGCTACTGCCCTACAGCCACTAAGTTTCCTATTTGATGCAGAAACCAGGATCGGTTTCTCTTGCCCACAGCCAAAGACTCCTAGTTGATTCAAGAAGCCAAATATCTAGACTCTTATGACAACACCATTTACTGTCATAAATGCATAGAGATATGGTGGTCTCGTGCCTTGGCTGTCCTTTTCCACAACAGAGGTAAGGCTTTACCTGCAAAAAGAGTTGCTTGTAATTTAAAATCACACAAAAATAACAATAATAAATGACTTCTGTCTGGGTCCGTCCTGAAATGGCGTTGTTTATTTTAAACCAATAAGAATTTTGTTAATTTATGAAATGCTTTTCCTCTATAACAAAGATGTGTGCACAAATATTCTAAAACTGTTTCATAAGATAATAATGAACATATTCATGAAGAGAGCAGAGTACCTTCAGCTCCACATTAGCAATGAGAACCCTAACATCACTAAGTCTGACCGGAAAAAACATGAAGGGTATGAAAAACAGCATACATGTCCTTAAGCACACTGATTCCAAGTTCTATGAAAAGAGAAAGAAGAAGGATATAAACCAGAACATTAGCAATGGTTCTCTCTAGGTAGAGGAATGGTGGTAATTTCTATTTTCTTATTTATTCCTTCCTGAATTTTTATAAGTTCTGTAGTTAACACCATTATGTTTAATAAAGGAATAAACAGTATTTGTTTAGAACATGAAAAAACAAAATGTTTTAAAAGATAGGAGAAAAATCTGGAAAATGGTGTGCCCTTTGGTAAAACCTCCCAACTACTAACAGAAAGTCATCAAAATTAAATGAGATCCTCACCTTCTGAAACACCTTCCCTGCTGGAAAGCACCAGAACATCAGCACAGGGAAGGAGAGGAAATAAGAAAGGAGAACAGACAGTGTGTCAGCACTTCTCAAATGACACTCAGAAAACTGTCCGCAACAGAATCACCAGGGCACTTATTGATAATGAAGATTCCTGACAGCCATCCCAGACCTGTTGGACCGGAGTCTCTGAGGGTCAAACCCAGGCACTTGCACTGGACAAATTCCACGAGTAAATGTGATGCCTGCCAACATCCAAGAACCACTAGAAAGATGAAGGAAGCTCCTTCAAGCTCCTTGAGGATTCACCAAGCCTCTGCTTTAATGATTTCAACTGAAATATAAAGCTTAACTCAGTAGAAAGAGAAAAATTCAATCAATCAGAATGATCACCAGGTTCCCACTTTGCTTTCTATTGTGTCGACATAATCTATACCATATGCCAGAAACATAACATTTGCTATCCCAACCCCCATAAATCCATCAGCCAGCTGTTGGATGAGAGTGGAATCTTCATTATGAAAGCATATTTGACAAGTTCTAATAATTGATAGTTAACCATGTTTCCCAGAACAAGACTATCATCAGTGGAAGTTTGATCCAACCCAATCAGTCCTAAACATATTTGTTAGTCCACTTTCCAGTATTTTCAAAGGATAGCACTTTAATATTTATTCATTTCGACACTTGCCTGTTCTTCCCCATTTTTTCAGTGGACATTTTTCAGCCAAAATAAATGATTCTCCACTCTTCCGTGCCTTGCTCCCTAGATTTGGTACATACATTCCCACCTCTGCACTTCCCATGGATGGCCCTCCCCTCTCCTCTGTTCTTCTGGATAGGTTCCTTCAAGGCCCTGTCCATAGGGATTTGGCTATCTGGAGCAGAAACCCAATGATGGTGGCTTAACCCAAGGGGCACTAGCTCTTCTCACCCAGCACAAACTCTGGAAGTACACCTCCCATGGCTGGTACAGGTACTCAAGGACATCCCTTAGGATGCCGACCCCTTCCCTCCTCCTGCTCCACCCTTAGTATGTAGCTTTCGTCCTCTAAGCTCTAACGTGACTAATCCACCTCTGAGCATCACGTGTGCATTTCAGACAAAAAGATGGAGACAAACATCTTTAATGCTAGCTAAACCTGGCTTGTTTTACATCTCTTTTTTAGATTGATAATATTTTCCTTTATTTTTAGATTTTATTTATACTCGAGTTAGTGAGTATAACATAGAGTGTATTATTAGTTTCAGGAGTAGAATTTAGTGATTCATCAGTTGCATGTAACTCTGGAAAAGAGGATGGAGGTTTCTTTTTATCTTTCTTAAAAAGTAAACAAAAAAGATATGATCCAGCAACTCCACTTCTGGGGATATATCCAAAGGAAACACAATCCTATGTGCACCCCTGTGTTCACTGCAGCCTTAATTACAATGGCCAAGACACGGACATAACCTAAGTGCCCATCAACAAATGAACAGATAAAGAAAATGTGGCATATATGCACAATGGATTATTATTCCGCCAGAAAAAAGGGAAATCCTGCCATTTATACCAACATGGATGGATCCTGAGGGCATTATGTTAAGTGAAGTAAGTCAGGCAGAGCAACACAAATACTGAATAATTTCACTTACATATGAAATCTAAACAAACTCACAGAAAGAAATTAGATTTGTGGTTGCCAGAGGTAGGGTGGGGGTCAGGAAACTGGATGAAGGTGGTCAAAAAGTATAAAACTTCAGTTATATGAAAAGTCCTCAGGATGTAAAGTACAACATGATAACTAGAGTTAACACTGCCATATGGTGTGCTGAACATTGCTAAGAGTAGATCCTAGAAGTTTTCATTACAAGGGAAAAACATATTTTTAACCATATGAGGTAATGGACAGTAACTAAACCTGTTGTGGTAACCATTGTGCTATGTATACACATATCAAATCATATTATATACACCTTAAACCAATACACTGCTGTACATCAGATAGACCTCAATAAAAACTACGGGGGAAGTCTCCTGGGAGACATTTCTTTTCCATCTAATGGCCAGAAATATGCAGCACTGCCATCCAAGCTGCAAGGGGACTAATTTGTTAACTGGAGTTGACTAATAACAAAATAAGGGAGAAAGGATATAGAGGTGGCAACTAGCAGTTCCTGCCACAAGAATTATACTCAAATCTGCAGTGAAAGCTTTTTGGACTCCTTTTTCCATAAAGATCTGCCCCACTGCAAAAATTCCTCAGCATTCGTTATCTGTTCCTCTCTCATTTGTTGCCCATCCATGATAATCTGATACAGAGATTTATCTACATACTCATATAGCAGGCCTGAACTTCAACCTAAAACCTTGATATATAAAATTATCTTTTTCCATTTTCTTTAACTCAGATCCAGTCTGACTCTTGACTTCATCCCCATGGGTATCAGTCATGATGTGAAGTGAAGGACACTCCTAGGTCACACCCAAAGACACAAGACTTGCGTGCTATCATGAGTCATTAGGCACAGCCCTATTGTCCAAGCCCAGTCTACTCCACTGGGTTTGGGAGCTCTGGATGCAAAGCACAATGGCTACTGGAATTCTCACAGAAGTCAGAGCGCAGAGCCAGCCTAAGAGTGCTAAAGTTACTTCCTCTGACATCTTGCACCTCCACAGAACAGGAGGTAGTCCCCACTGTTCTTTTACCACCCCTCATTTTTTGGTGGGAACAGGGAGGGAGGAGAGCCAAGAGTCTCACAAAAATCCCTTTCTGTTTTCTTCAAAGTAATACAGCAAAAAGTTCTTTCCCATCCACTCTGCTCTCCATGAGCCTCGTATTTAGAAAAAGAAAGGAAGCAATAGATGTGTCTTAAAGTCAGCCTCTGCATTAAGACCTGTAGGGGGCTGAGAGGGACTTAACTACCTTTGTAGATCAGGTGAGGGAAAAATACAGGAGGGGGGATGAAAATACACCTCTTAATACAGTTTCCTGAGACACTGGTATGACTTACATCCACATCCAAGGAGAAGTTCCCAACCCCCACACAAGACACACTTTGGTCTTTCACACTTAATATGATGTCATGAGCACAGTACCCTGCTCAATCCATGTTTATCCTATAATATTGAACTAGTCACTCAAAGTTCTGCTCACTGAGTGAGAAATGAGGAGCGTATGTATAGTGTCTGAAGATGGTGCAGACCTCTACTAATTTGTCAGTTAGACTTTTGATGCACATTTTCTCAGATTCAGTTGTAAGTATAAAGCAACGTCATAAATGGAGGCTGGAAGTCTTAAACCCAGTGAGCAATGATTAAGAGGACTGTGAATGGGGAGAAGGCCATGAAAACGGAAACAAAGATGTGAAAACAAATAAAGGCCAGGCCAGTTTTGTAATTGAAAAGCACATGGATTCCAGACATCAGAAAGACCTGGCTTTAAATTTCAGCCTGTGAATAAACTGCTGAACCTCTCTGATCCTGTTTTCTTGTCTGCGAAGTAAGGACAAAACTCTGAGCACTTACAACCAGAATGTGTTACCTAGCGCAAAGGAGGGTGAATGTCATGAAGACTAAAATAAGAAAGCATGTAATAACACATGGCCCATTGCCCAGGAGTTGGTAGACTCTATAGGAAATATTTGTTTTCCCTTCTGCTTTTCCTCCTCCTGTGATTTACTCTGAGTTTGGGCTCCTAAGCAGTACATGACACTGTCAAAATGATTTGCTTTTCAATTCAACATCCTGTCTGATTAGTATTACAAGCATCAAAACCAGCATTTCCCATTGAGATGAACCCTAGAGCCATCAATGGTGTAATTCCTCCTACCTTTGGGCACTTTCCCTTGCATCTTCCAGAACATCCTTAAAATCGCCTCTGAAATTAAGTTTAGCAATCCTCTTCATCAACTCCCTAGATCAACCCTTTTTCTCTTGGTCCCTCTGGCTTACGAACAGTCACCTGGGTTTTCTCCCAGCCCCAGGCACTAACCCTGCCAATTTTTCCCTCCTAAAATGTCTCTAGTTACCCATTCTGTTCATTTCCTTCTGCCACTTCCCGAGTACCCATTCCCTTCACCTCACAGCTAAAGTGTTGCCAAAGCTGCTCTGCCTGATCTGAGAACTATCTTTCCACCATGTTCAAGTCTTTGAGCCTCGCCAGAAGAAAGAAAAAGTGTCTTTTACATCTCGTCTGCATCTAGCAAATGCAAGGACATGTGGTGCCTCAAGAAATACCTGATCAGTTGGCATCGCTGTTCAGTCTATGTGATGTCAGCTGTGCCTTGCAACAGGGGAGCTGTGCTGACAGGAAGCAGTGCTTTCTGTTTCTATCACATTCGTTCCAGCAGTTTGTTCACGAGGCCACAAGCACGCCTTCCAAAAACACATTCTTTTAAAAATAAGTGTACCTTTTTTTATTTGAGAAATGATTCACACGAACTTAAAAAAAAAAAAATCTCTTGGCATTTTTTGTTCTGATTTAAACTGGTAGTGCCTTATTTTAATCCCCTTAAAATGTAGGTCCAAATATATTCTTTCTCTCACAGTCCTATCATTGCTCTTTGCTGGTAAGTTTTATCGATCCTGTGTTAAGAACCAATATGGTCAACATCTCTTTTTCCCTTTGAACAACTTAACGAGCCAGGACAACAGCCTCTGTCTAAAAAGTTAGAGTTTTTATTTTTTTAAACGCTTCTAACAGATCTTATGTGGGGTTTTCCTTTTCCCTGATCTAAAATGTGAAAATGGAACTGTTGAAAAAGTCAGGTTCTCCCAAAAACATAGGCAAAGTAGCACTAGTTCATCTCCTTTTGCTTCTCAATACAAAGTCTGTCCAACCTTGTTACCTACTTCATGTAATGTTTCAGAGAAAAATAAAATATTTGGGGAAGTTTGCTCTGTAAACAGTACTTTGTGAACAACTTTAAAAAGAGCTTAATGTCTATCCATAAACACCTCCTCTGTGATTGCAACAAGGGTCATGGTTATAAACAGTTTATGGTCAATTACTTGATCAAGAGTCATTGAAATAAAAGGTATTCTGGTCTGTCTTTGTGCCTCTGCACACCACACAATGCTCCCTTCCCCAGCAGAAAAGTGCCTTTTAACCCACTGCAGAGAGACTTGTTCACAAATGTTTCTAATTCAGCTAAACATCTTGATAGGAAATATCATAAATTATATGTATAGGCCTGTCAGTACAATTTTCAACAGGAGTAACATGAGTTCAGTTTGAAATAAAATGAAAACTTCAGACCAATTTTTGAACTTGCTACCCTGAATTTTAATCCAAAACCCATTTGTGTAGAAAGAGAAGGCAAAATTCTAGTCCTCTTGGGAAAAAACCTACCACTGAGAAAGATGCTTAAGGTGTATTCAATCTATGTTTTATACTTTTCTGGTAGGTAGAGGAAAAATATGCAAAGGCATAGGAATGTTCAGGTAGAAAACCAGACTGAGCAAGACCTCTGGTGTACTTAAATTTCCACTGCATTACTTAAGTTCATGCTTGGCTTGCACTTAACAGGTCCTCTGGACTTCTTCCATCCTAGACAATTAAAAAGGGTCACCAAAGGGCAAAAGTGTGTGACCCTAGTGGACGCTAAATTTGGAAAAAGGAAGGGACAGGCAAGATTAGGGCTGATGATCTTGAATATTAATTCCTTTTGCAAGTTTATTTGCACTAACACAGCACAGTCAGCACATTGGGATCTCTCTCCTTGTTGCACGATTGTCTAGAAAGAAAATGAGCTTATTAACAGCTACTTCTCTAGAACAAATTCAACTTACGGAAAAGTAGTGCAGTATATAAACACAGGAAACACATGCTTGCCTTTTTCTGCTCCTAGTGCAAGCTCACATGTCTTTGACCCCCTTTTACTCATGCATGTGGTGAACAAGACTTCCTTCAACTCCCTATTCCTAGAGAATAAACCTACATAAATAAATGTGATTTGCTCTTTGGTTTTTTATTATTTAAATTCAATTTAGTTAACATATAGTGTATTATTAGTTTCTGGGGTAGAATTCAGTGATTTATCCGTTGCCTACAATACCCAGTGCTCATTACTTCAAGTGCCTTCCTTAATGCCCATCACCCAGTTATACCATCCCCCACCTCTCCCCCCTCCAGCAATCCTCAGTTTGTTTCCTAAAGAGTCTCTTACGGTTTGCCTCCTTGTTTTTACCTTATTTTATTTTTCCTTCCCTTCCCCTATGTTCATCTGTTTTGTTTCTTAAATTCCACATATGAGTGAAATCATATGGTATTTGTCTTTCTCTGACTTATTTTGCTTAGCATAATACCCTCTAGTTCCAAGATATAATATATAAAGTGAAGAGAAAGGTTTAGATAAATGGGTTATGACCACATATACAGAGCTGCTTTCCCATTTGCACTCACAGACAAACCTATCTTAGAAATCATTTTGGGGCCATTAAACTAAAAGTTTAAGATTATATAATCCAAAAAATCCAACCAAAAAGATTCAGTATAACTGACACCAATATTTTCTTTCTTCAAAAGAACATTTTATATTAACTTTGGAATTCCAGTCCCACAAGTTTAATATATCCATATGGACAACAGTACCATCAACTTGCCATTCCTCATCTAGATAACCAAGGAAATTAAATTCGATCTTAATTATATAATGTCTGTTGCATGTATAGTAAAAACTCATCAATTAAGAGTTCACTGGCATCCAACCTACAGTTGTAGCAAAGTGAAATGTACTTTAAAATCCAAATTATACCCTGTATGATTCCATTTCTGTGACATTCTTACAAAGGCAAAACCATAGGAACAGAAAACACATCAGTCATAGCCAGGGGCCAGGGAGGCAGAAAGCCAATGGACTACAAAGGGCCATGAGGGAACTTTCTGGGGGGGATGGGAACTGTTCCATACCTTGGTGGTGATGGTGTAGTGAATAAACACTTTTGTCAAAACCTTTGGATCTATAAACCTACATAATGTATGAAAATTATACTTCAATAAACCAGTCTTTTGAGAATATCTATTGAGAAAACAACTGAACAGTTTTAATACCAAAGACGGTAAAATGAAAAATTACTCAAAATTTTCAAGCAGATTAGAAGCAGTGCTTGCACACTAACAGTGCAACTCACTGACATGGGAATGTAAGGGACAGAGATTAGACTATTACTGATACATGCTAACGACAATGCTTCCTTGAAGAAGGAACTGTGCCAACAGCCAGGGCTTAACATAATCTCCCTTAACGCACATAATTGGAAGTTAAGATAATTTCAAGTTAAAGAGCAATCAAGTTTAGCTTTTCCTCACTTGCATCAATTGGTGGGGGTTTTAGTCTAGGTCAGAAGTTGGCAAACTTTTTCTATATGGGCTAAATGGTAATTCTGCAACTACCCACCAAAAAAGCCATAGAAAAATAATAAAGGACCAAGTGTGGCTGTACTCTAAGATTTTATTTATGGATGATGAAATCTGAGTTTCACCTAATTTCATGTATCACAAAATCTTCGTCTTCTTTTGGTTCTTTGTAGCCATTTGAAAATGTAAAAACTATTCTTAGTTCCCAGGCCACACAAAAGCAGGCAAGGACTATAGTTTATCAAGGCTATGGGTGGTAACCGTAAGGTCTTTGATGTGCAGGTCTCTCGTGTACTATGAACTCCTTTCTGCTAAAGCCGTCCACACCAAGAACCACTGTTTTAGAACTGTCACAGAACTGTGCCTCCCACACACAACTACCCAGATTGCCTTGGCTTAAATATCAGAGAAGACAATAGGTGAGGAGCCACTAGAAACAGAAAGACCATGAAAAAGAAATTCTGCCTGTAATAAAAAGAAGCAAAAGAGAAACGGTAGATCCACACCTTTCTAACTAAGGATTTTCAGACTGCAGACTAAAACTGCATAAGGAAAGCAGGTCTGGTTTGGCCCCCCAGTGGTAAGGGCTTCATGTCACCTGTTTGTATAATGAATGGCTGATATTAATATTCTTTCGAAGTGTTTCTACTGACTATAACTTATGAACATGTATTTTTAGATATACAAGATGGTTTAGGGGGATGGTTTGGAGGCAGGGAGGTGCTGTCTTACTGAGGACAAGAACAGAGCACATTTATCTGAAACACATTTGTGTGATGGAAACATTTCCAGCTGCACAAATGCTGTAACATCTACACCCAAATTAGCTCAGGAGTCAACAGATCTCGTTTGGTTATTACATTTATTGCATCTATTATCTACAAATGAAATACAGCTGCGTTGTCAGTATCCCCACATCCAAGCATCTGCTTAATGAGCTTGCAAGGTAGGACAGATCAGGAGCACTTGCTGACAACAAATAAAGAGGAAACCCAATCCTCCCGCCCTGGACAGACACTGCCCAGCTGAAATTCCTTTCCTTTATGGGCAGCGGTAGTCATATTTTAAGAGACTCTAATCAGGTATTTATCCTAAACACAAGCAGCAGTACATTCAGTTTATTTGCTAAATAGAAATTGGGTAAATCTGGCATCCAAATCACAGTCATCACTTTGCCTGTACAGTCCAAGGTCACTTGGGTCGCCTTGGGGCATGGGAGGCTTGGGGGGAGATGGGGGAGGCCCACAAGGCAGGGGACGAGAGCCACATTTCCAGCTGCACAATGCCCAGTCTGACGTTTTGACAGAGTCTCTAATCTTTTTCACATTTCTTTCTACAGAACAGGATGGTGGAACCATATGCTCCCAGTTTCCCTGCAAGTTTTTTGGATTATGCTTTTTAAGAGAGATGAGGCTGGAGGCCTGGATCTAGGCAGAGTCAGAGATGGGAATTGTCTCCATATTTCTACCAGTTGAAAGAATCTCCAAGGATCTCCCCCATTGCCAGTATATATTTTATAGGCACCGGGCAGACACCTGTTTTCAATCGCACCTTCACATCAGAGGAGCCCTCTAGGAGTGGCCTGCAAGCACAGGCCTGGCTGAGAGCAAAAGGAACAGTTGCCTGCCCAGGGCTGTCTTCTCTGTTTGCTTTGTAAATGATTTCTGAGCCACGTGTGGGAGAAAGGCCTGCCCGGGCTCTCAATGACATCATGCCTGTGGAACTCCAGTCTCGCCATAGGAATGCTATAGAGGCGGACATGTGTTTAAGCCGCTGGTCAGCCGGGGTCTTCCTCATTGCAAATGGATTTGGGCTCATAAACTACGGGAGATTAGTTTTAAGCCCTCACAGTAGACCTTGCTGAGCGGACTCCAGGTGACATGAAAGGCAGAGGAGGGGCAGCGAGCCCAGCCCAGCCCCTCACCCCATTCCAGATGTCTGGACTCTGAAGCCAGGGTGTGGAAATGGATGTCCAGGGCAGCTGGATCGCACTGATAGAGCCAGGGCAGGTTCCACCTCATGGCACCATGTGTAACACGCCTCCCCCCAAAACAATTCACTGAAAAACAAAACCTTTCATCTCAAGGTATACATGGGATTGTCATTAAGGAGCCAGGCCTCCTCCTCTGGTAGGATCTGAATGCTAAAGCACACATTGAGAAACTCCTTAGCCATCCAGTCCCTTAGCATCAGGGAATAAGATTAAGATACCTTTTCCCAGGTTTAGAGAAACCTGGATTCCAATCTCACTTTCTAGGTCTGTGACTGAAGACAAGCCACTTTTATGATCTCTAAACCAGTGCACTAATGTTGATTACTTACTGAAGACCTTCCATGACTGTGGCGTCTACCACAAAAAGACAGTTGTCTATGAACCCAGTATTGTAGTTGGAGCGCTCAGATTCCCTTATGCCAACCAGATCCCAGCCAAAGCTGGGTTTCCATGACCTCACATGACATCTGGGAGCTTGTGGGGTTATCTTTCTCATCTTTCCACCTTCCGACCTTTCCTGTTGCCACGCCCCGGACTTGACTCTCCCTGTTCCCCACAGCCAAACTCGGCTTCTCAGTTTGGGTTAGGTTCTATATTAGAAAGTCTCACATAAACCAATTCTGTACTCAACTGAGAATAGCTGAATAGGATGTCTGTTGTAGACCAAGGGAACACCTCAACCTCAAGAGCAAACAAAATCATAGCTTCAGTCTTCAACCCACAGTGGGAGGGGACATGGAGAGGGAGTCTATGGCCTTCCCAATAGCTTTCTGTAGGTCCTGCTGGGTCACCTTTTAGTTAAGTCAAGGACAAAACATAATTAGAAACTGAATTTGAGAGTGGTCAAGATAGACACATTCATGCTACAAACCCCACAACCAGGCCATCCTCACCATATCCAGGCCTTCCTCCTATAATCCTTCCAGAGTTAGGAGGGCTGTGTAGCCAAAGAGTGGCGGTATTGGAAGGGGCAAATGAGAGCGCTGATGCCCTAACTTCCAAAATCCTGATGCTACAGCAGCAGTGACAGCTTCTGCCACCTTCTTTCCACCCACTTTTTCAGGAGCTTCAGAATGCTTCAGGCATTGGATGCCCTAGGCCGTTTTCCTTCCCCATCCCAAACCCAGTCTTTCATTTCTCTTCCCTCCATCCACCAAGGAAGATGAGGACCTGAGCCTGGGATGGATGTACCACAGACTGAGTGTCTGTGTCACCCCAGAATTCCTATGTTGAAACCTAACCCCCAGGGTGATGTTATTTGGCGGTGGGGCCTTCGGGACAGGACTGGTTCATGAAGGTGGAGTCCTCATGAATGTGATTAGTGCTCTTAGAAGAGAGACCCCAGGGAGATCACTGCAAAAAACAGTTGTCTATGAGACCAAAATTGCAGCTTCACCAGACACTGAATCTACCAGCACCCTCACCTTGGACTTCTCCAGAAGTGTAAGAAATAAGTGGGTGTTATACGCCAACTAATAAATCATTGAACACCACATCAAAAACTAATGATGTACTATACAGTGGCTAACTGAACATAATAAAAAAAATTAAATAAGTGTAAGAAATAAATTTGTTGTTTGTAAGTCGTCTAGTCTCCAATATTTCTGTCACAGCAGCCTGAACAGACTAAGACAGGAGGCAAATGGCATAACTTCATGGTAACTGAGTCACCAGCATTTGAATCTGCCACCTCTGCCCAAGCTTCCCCCATGCTCTTCTCAGCAGGATTTCACTTTGTTTTTGCCAGATAAAGAAAGAATAAAGAAATGTTCCATGCCAGAATCTCGGTAAACCTGAGAGGCTATGGCTCCGAGTGCACTAGGTAACTTGGTTTTCACTGTCACCCATGCTAAAGTGTCAGTTACCGATATCAAAACACCCACACAGTTACATTCCTGTTCACAAAGGGTTTCACGCATGAAACCCGTACTGTTTTCCTTCCTATTATCAGCATTTCATAGCTTGTAATCCCACTCAAAAAAAAAAAAAGTTATTTTGCCTTCATTTGATCTCTCATCATGGAGTGGTGTTCCTGCTTTCTCCCACACCAAAGCACCCCATCTCGCATACGTGCGTGCATGCACATGCACACGCGCGCGCGCGCGCGCACACACACACACACACACACACACACACACTACAACGTGGGTCTGCCCTTCAAAAGACAAAAACAATAAGATCAAAAAGTTGTTGGTGGAGCAGATGTCAAGTGGTCCCCCTGGACTCCTACTTAACCCCTTCCAGAGATCTGACTGGACCCTGACAAGGAATTGATTTGGTGAGGAAAGCAGAAGGCTTGGTAAACATGGCCCCACCTCTCCTTATAAATCTCCAAAAGGAAGGACAATGCAATGATTCCACACGATTGCCATCTGCTCCCAGGGAAATGGGCCCACCGCTGCTTTTCTAAAGGAAACTTTAACTGTGAACATGCTTTGCTAATTGGGGTTGTTTATGACCCGAAGTAATAAAATTGATGTTGCAAACTGGAAGCATTTTCCTTGCGTTGTTTCTTTAGACCCTCCTCTCTTCCTACTCTAGAACTGTTACCTAAAACCAGGTGTGTGACATGTCTGAGTAGAAGTTAAGTAATTGGGGCCTTTTATCTACATGACAGAGATATATGGAGGATTTCAAGACCTAATGATTACAAATGGGCAGGAAATTAGCATGAAGGAACTTTTCCTTATCTTAGCTCTAAACACAGCATGCATCACTAATTTATCATATTAGATTAGGGCCATATTGGGATGACCTGCAACTTTTCCATAAGTTAAAAAAAAAAAAAACTGCCAACTATTTTTAAAGTCCTCAGAGGCATCCTCTCAAATTGCAGCTTTTTTTTTTTTTTAAGATGCATTATTTTAGAAAGAGAGCGCGCAAGCAGGAGGGACAGAGGGTGAGGGAGACAAAATCTCAAGCAGACTCCAGCCAAGCATGGAGCCCAACTGCAGAGCTCGATCTCACAACCCCAAGCTGTAACCAAGAGTCAGATGCTTAACCAAATGCACCACTCAGGTGCCCCTCAAATTGCAGCTCTTTCCAAACCTAGGGGATTATTACCCAAATTGTCTATATACAATAAGATGAAAAGATGAACATTTTCTGAAAGTGCTTGGCTGAAACAAGTTTCCAAAATATTGACAGTAATCAGAATGATCAAGTTATTTTCCCGTAATCAGATAACTTTGACTTCAAATAAGTGGCCCTTTGGTAAAGGAGCAACTATGTTTGCAAATCAAATATAGATTGTGACGTAGCATTGAACCAATTTCCAACTCCCTGAACCAAAGTTCTATGGTCAGAAATAGCCCTCAAAGATGTAAGCAACCTCCTTGCCTTAAAAAAAAAAAAAAAAATACTAGAGAAAGTCACCTTCCATGTGGCTTCAGAGTCATGCTCTTTTTAATCAAAAGCATTTGATGGTCATTAATTACATGTTTGTCAGAAACCCTAGGCTGTTTCAAACTTTGTTCTTTGAACTGGAGTATCACGTTCAAGTGCAATGCCAGTCGACAGTGGGTTTTATTGCACTTTTACTTCACCTTTTCCCCAGTGTCAAGTGATTCAGGTTGCATAGGAGCTGACAAGCATCAGCAATGGAAAGTCTGTGGGGGATGATAGACAGTGGGGTTTGTAACTTTCAAAGATGTGGGCTGCCATATTTCATGGGGTAGGCCCCAGTGACAGGTCTGCTTTCATTTACTTGTGCATGAATGCTTTGGTCCCGGGGCTCAGTTATGGACTTTGACATCTCCCAAGGTGCTCCACAAAGCCATTTCCAGGCAAAAATGTGCCACACAACAACTTAATCATAACCAGGAGATGCTGCATTATGTGGCTGGCCAGTGTGAGCACCCCATTCCAGAAACCCAGTCTGCCACCACTGTCGTTTGCAGGAGGCAGAAAGTAAGCCCATAGGAAGAGGCCTAACATGAAGGAGGCCACAAAGCTGGAGCTCCCAAGTGCAAGAGAAAGGTAAGAACTATCTGCGTGTGAGGAGGACTACAGGGGACCTAGACTCCTAGGTTCTGCCCTGACCAGGTAGTTTCAAGTTCAGTCAGTCTCTGTTCCCTTAGCTGGCCCCGTGGAAAACAGTAAGCATGGTCCCTGAAGATGCTGCTAACAGCTCCCTGCGTCTTCTACCCTCTGCCCATTTGCTCAAGCTCCTCCCTCCTCTTGGAATGCCCTCTGCTTTCTCCTGTTTAAATCCAACCCATATTTCTAGGTCCCAGTTCTCTCCCAAGAGCTTTCTTAGCATCACCCAGATGTCACCTGGGTCTCTTTCTCCTCAGAGATGCAGTTAAACATGACCCAGTCTCTCATTCCCTATCCTGGGGTGGCATGAAGTTCTCCTCCTGATAGGCCTGAGTTCCCATCACTTCTATCTTCCCATTTCACTCTCCTAACTATGCCCTGCATCCTGTCTGTCCATTCTGCCTCACTAGAGCCAGAACACACAACTCAGTCCAGTAACTGTATTTTTATTAAGCATTTAATCATCTTTGCAGGTGTTACTGAAGATTCAGCAGTTCTTAGGGAGGAACTACATTGAGAAGCATGCAACCTTTCATTACCTCCTGGCTCCATGTAAGATTTCTCTGCCTCCCTCTTTCCCTCTCTCCCTCCCTCATCCCTTCCCTTTCTCCTTCCCTCTCTCTTCCTCTGTCCCACAACCAACACATTTTTTGCTTTATCCTAAGTAGGGCAACTCATTCAGGACACTTATGATCTGCATTTCCACCCACAATTACTTGTCAAGCAACTTGAAAAAGTAACATTCTTGAAAATGAAAACATTTACCCTGAACAAAATTCCTCTGAAAACCATTTTTACCAGTAGTGTTGCCTTCAGAATTAATATCCCTTCCAAATCCCCATGTTGTATGTCTGTATGCCACTGAATCTTATATAATAACGTAAAATTTATTTTTTATCTGAGCTTTTTAGGTTCGTGTCTTACTTTTCCATTATTTTGAGGGTTCTGGGAAGTACAAACCATGCATATTCATTTTTGTATTCCTTTAAAGTACCCCACACATTGTTTTGGCCTTATATGATCCTCAAAAATTTCTGAAATTGTACCAGAAAACGTGTGAAATGGTACATCATTCCTCCAAGTAACATCCAACCAGTTGAGTTTTCTTGAAGTGGCACTCTTAGAAAGTAAGCTCAAATACCACCCACCACCAATGCCACATAATTAGAATCCAAGAAAATAGAATAGACACAGATGTGCTTTGGAGAAACTAGTCAAGTCTGCTATTAAACACAGTAACAGAGTTTTTTATTTCAAATAATTCATCTTCCAGATGAAAACCAAACCTGATTATTTATTGTACTTTAATATTCCCTCCATAAGCTTTTAAATTGGTCTTTCATTTCTTTTTTTTAAGTTCAGTTAGCCGCTGTATAGTACATCATTAATTTTTTATGTAGTGCTGAATGATTATTTGCGTATAACACCCAGTGCTCATCACAACACATGCCCTCCTTAATACCTATCCCTATCCCTCCTCACCCCCCTCCCCTCTGAAACCCTCAGTTTGTTTCCCAGTGTCAAGAGTCTTTCATGGTTGATCTCCCTCTCTGATTTCTCCCCCTTAAGTTTTCCCTCCCTTCCCCTGTGGTCCTCTGTGATATTCCTTATGTTCCACATAATGACTGAAACCATATGATACTTGTCTTTCTCGACTTGCTTCACTTAGCATAATCCCCTCCAGTTCCATCCATGTGGATGCAAATGGTGAGTATTCATCCTTTCTGATGGCTGAGTAATATTCCATTGTATATATGAACCACATCTTCTTTATTTATTCATCTGTTGAAGGGCATCTCGGCACCTTTCACAGTTTGGCTACCGTGGACATTGCTGCTATGAACATTGGGGTGCATGTGCTCCTTCTTTTCACTACGTCTGTATCTTTGGGGTAAATACCTAGTAGTTCAATTGCTGGGTCATAGGGTAGCTCTATTTTTAACATCTTGAGGAACCTCTATACTGTTTTCCAGAGTGGCTGTACAAGCTTGCATTCCCACCAACAGTGTAAGCGGGTTCCTCTTTCCCCATATCCTCACCAACATTTAGTCTTTTATTTCTTTACAATAAACACTGTTACATTTTATACCTAAAAATGCCAGTAGCTAAAGTTTTTCTGGTTCCATTTCTGTTATATGTTGTTTCTGTTTGTTCTTAATTGTGATGATTTTCTCCTCAAAATGTTTAGTGAATCATGACAGTAAGTTGCTTATTTTCCTGAATGGAATGAAAGTGGTTTCCTCCAGAGGAGATTTCTGTCAGGAGCTTGGGGGTAAAATGGCCTACTACCCTGGTACCACTTTAAACTAAATTCTTAGGTTTTTGTCAGACCATTCAAGTAGTGTCAATTCAGGCTGCAAATACACTTGAGGGGCACTGTGGTTACAACTTTTGTGGTACTTTTATCTTTCTTCTTCTGCTGAGCAAATGAGAAATTTCCTTCCAGTTCCTAAGAGAGGGATGGGAAGTGGATTGGGAACAGGGTTTATTTTTAGTTCATCCTTACACTGAAGGTCAACAAATCCCAAGCAGGGTAATAAAAAAGGAAACTATACTTAGATAGTACAGAACAACTAAGCCTAAAAGAAGATCTTAAAAGCAATCAGAGCGAAAAGACTAACTATATTCAAGGGGGTGCCTGTTAGGTTGAAAGTTACAATGGAAGCCAGACAAAAGTAACCTATCTTCAATGTGCTGAAAGCAAACAACTGCCAACTTCAAATTCCATACCGAATAAAATAACCATCAGGGATGAAAGAAAAATAAAGGCACTTTCAGACAAACAAAAACTTAGAGAGTCTGCCACCAGCATAAGTAAATTCTAAAGGATATACTTCAGACAGAAGAAAAGTGATTCCAGATGGCAGATTAGAGATACAGGAAAAATAAAGAGCAAAGAATGCAACAAATACATGGGTAAAATTAAGCAAACATGAACTGTATTAAATAAAAATGATAATATATTTTGATAAAAATAAAATATATAGCCATAGTATATAATTCACGGATAGGGTAAATGGAGTTCATGTATTCTAAAGGCCTTGTTTTGTTTGAAAAGAAGATACAGACTGATTTACCTTAGTAAATGAGACATGCATGTACTAATTTCACAACTAATCACTGAAAGAGTAGAAACAGAGTCCAGTAAAAGAAAAAAATGCAATGAAAATATGAACTCAAAAAAAGTCAATAAACGGGGGCACCTGCACCTGGGTGGCTCAGTCAGTTAAGTGTCTCCCTTCAACTCAGGTCATGAAGTCAGGGTCCTGGGATTGAGCCCTGAGCCCTGGCAGCGTCAGGCTCCCTGCTCAGCAGGGAGTCGGCTTCTCCCTCTCCCTCTGCTCTTCCCCTCAACAACCTCCCCCTCTCCCCCACTCATGCTCTCTCCCTCTCCTTCCTTCTCTCTCTCTCAAATAAAATCTTCAAAAAAAATCAATGAAGAAAATAAAAAAACCAAAGATCAGACTAAAAGATTAAATAAAGTTTATAAAAAATGATATAAATTCAAATATATCAATAATCACGATAAATGTAAATGAACTATATGATTCAACTGAAAGATTTGCAGACCAGATTTTTAAAGCAATAAAATAACAAAGGAATTTTTCTTTCCTTATATTTTTTTTAAGTAGGTCTCCATGCCCAATGTGGGGTTTGAACTCACAGCCCTGAGATCAACAGTCAAATGTTCTACTGACTGAGCCAGTCAGGTGCCTCAACAAAGAAATGTTCTCACCCATTATATTACCAAAAGAAAGGAGAACTAAAATTGATCTATGATTACATTTTTCAGAGCAGCCACACTCAAATTTTTGTTTATCCTTTTAGCTTTTATCATGAAAGCAAACATAAATCTTTCTATAAAAACTGTAATATACACAAACAATGAATCATGGAACACTACATCAGAAACTAAGGATATACTGTATGGTGACTAACATAATAAAAAATTATTTAAAAAATAATAAATTAAAAATTAAAAAAAACTGTAATATATGCATGTTTTCTAACTTTTTTCTCTTAAAAGCATCATGAGTGTATTTTCATATAGTTAAAACTTTCTCAAAAGTTTTATACTGAGATTAATACATGTAAAATAAATACAGAAAGCCTGTATATTTATTGTCATGTGCATAATATTTCATTATATAGTTATTTTAAGCAGTCTATCACTGGATATTTTGCCTGTTTCCAGGGTTTCATTAAGATAAATACATATATATTAATGTTTTATGTAAGTATGTATACACATACACACACACACACACACACACACACACACGCACGCACACACATATCTTCAAGGAACATTTTTAGAGCCAAAGATTGGCACAAATACTTTCATATCTCTATCCTTGGGCTACATTTCCTAGTATACACATCAGATGTCTATTGCAAAATCACCCTTCAAAATGTCTACAAAAATTTAGTCTTCGACAAGAAATGTATCTATTTCCCCTTGTCTACAGGGAGTGATTATTTTCCCGTATGTTACTCAGAAATTAAAGAGGTGATTAAATCCGGAGAATTTTCTAGATCACTGGATTTATTTAACCCCTCTAGTGTGTCTAAACCTTTAGGAGTCAAAAGCAATACACACAACAGAACTGTCAAAAAGCAGCAAAACCCCTTTCTCCTTTAAAAAAACTTTTAAAAGATGATCCCCAACTCTACTTTCCTGCTTAATCTTCTAATATCACCTCAAATTAAACATATTTTGAATTTTAAAAATCAAGAGGAGCTTACCTTTATTGGTGTGTTAGAGTCCTGTCTAAAGCAAAGCCAAGAAGACAAATTCCAAAAACGATAGTTTACATCTCATAGTTCCATGGACAAAACTCCAACTAGCATAAGCCCTTTGTCCTGATCATTATCTTTCCTTTCTTTCTACTCATCACTCTACCTTGTCAGACGATCTGTCAGGAGCAGGTTTTTAAGTTAGTGGAGAAATTTAAGTCCTTCCTCTAGCATATTCTAGTTCGGAAAGCTTGAATAACTTAACCTCTCCATCCCAGTTTGTTCCATACAGTGTATGTCTCATAAAAACATACTGCTTGTAAGCAGACTCTAAAGTCAAAGATATGGGTTCAAAATCACAGGTCTACCACCTATCAGCAGTGTGTCTTTGAGCAAGAGTAATTATTCTACAGCTTCTTCTTCTGTAAAATGAGTTTATTGTGAGGTTTATTTGAAATCAATTTCTTAATGCAATACTTGGCTCACAATCAAGCACCCAGTAAAGGCCATACAATTGATCATTATTGTGGAGTTTGTACTTGCAAATTCCCTCACTCAATAAAAATTTTTTTGTAACTTTAAAATCAATACTCATGGTGCCTTCATAGTCATTCACAGACATGTGCAGACCAGCAAAAAATTTGAGTCAAAGCACCCGTTCTCAGCTCAGGTCATGCTCAGCCTTCTTGTTTCAGTCTTACACTGTAGGTAAGAGTCCTTTTGACAGTCTATTTTGTACTATGTTTTTCACTTTATGCTTTTTGTTGATGATTTCACTTCAAAACTCCCCCCAAGCACAGTGCTTAAGTGTTATTTAGTGTTCCTAATAAGCACAAGAAGGTTTTGATATACATTATGGAGAAAATATATGTGTTACTGAAAACTATAAGACAGTAAAGAAATTAAAGACTACCCAAACAAATGTTAAGATATTCCATGCTCATGGATTGGAAGAATATTGTTAAAGTGTCCATACTACCAAAAGCCATCTATAGATTCAATGCCATCCTTACTGAAACTTCAATGTCATTTTTCACAGAAATAGAACAAACCCAAAATTTATATAGAACCACAGAAGACCCCTAAGAACCAAAGCAATGTTGAGAAAGAAGAACAAAGCAGGAGGCATCACACTCCCTGATTTCAAACTGTATTACAAAACTGCAGTAATCACCAGAGTATGTATTGGCATAAGAACAGACACATCAAGAGGTGCCTGGGTGGCTAAGTCGGGTAAGTGTCCGACTCTTGATTTCAGCTCAGGTCATGAGCTTGGGGTCATGGGATCAAGCCCTGCGTCAGGCTCTGTGCTCGGTGGGGAGTCCCCTTGAGATTCTCTCTCCCTCCCTCCCTCACCTCTGCCCGTCCTCACCCCATGCATGTGTACTCACTCTCTCACTCTCAAATAAATCTTTAAAAAAAAAAAAAAAAAAGAATAGACACATCGATCAATACAACAATTGTAGAAAGCCCAGAAGTAAACCTACCCATATATGGTCAATTTATGACAAAGGAGGCAAAAATATACAATGTGGAGAACACCATCTGTTCAGTAAATTGTGTTGGGAAGACTAGACAAACACCTACAAAGGAGTAAAACTGGACTCTGACACCATACATAAAAAGTAACTCAAAATGGATTAAAGACTTGAATTTAAGACCTGAAATAATAAAATTGCTACAACAAAACATAGGCAATAAACTCCTTGACATCAATTTTGATGATAATTTTTTGGATCTGACACAAGTGAAAATAATCAAGTGGGAAGGACTACATCAAATTAAAAAGCTTGTGGATGGCAAAGGAAACCATCAACAAAATGAATAGGCAACCTACTGAATGGGATAAAATATTTGAAAATCAGGGGCGCCTGGGTGGCGCAGTCGTTAAGCATCTGCCTTCAGCTCAAGGCGTGATCCCAGCATTCTGGGATCGAGCCCCACATCAGGCTTTTCTGCTAGGAGCCTGCTTCTTCCTCTCCCACTCCCCCTGCTTGTGTTCCCTCTCTCGCTGGCTATCTCTGTCAAATAAATGGATAAAATCTTTAAAAAAAAAAATTTGAAAATCATTTATCTGATAAAGGGTCAATATCCCAAATACATAAAAGCACTTATGGAACTCAACAGAAAAAAAAATCTGATTAAAAAACGGGCAGAGGATCTGAAAAGACATTTTTCCAAAAAAAGGCATACAGATGAGAAACAGGTACATTAAAAAAAATACTCAACATCCCTAATCATCTGGGAAATGCAAATCAAAACCAGAGTGAGATTCTACCTCACACCTGTTTAAATGGCTATTACCAAAAAGACAAGAAATAATAAGCTTTGGCAAGAATGTAAAGAAAAGGGAACCATCCTGCACTGTTGGTGGGAATGTAAATTGGAGCAGCCACTAAAGAAAACAGTATGGAAGTTCTTCAAAAAAGTAAAAACAGAACCATCATATGACCCAGCAATTCCACTTCTGGGTATTTATCTGAAGAAAATTAAAACAGTAACTCAAGAAGATATATGTAACCCCATGTTCACTGCAGCATGATTTACAATAGTCGAGATATGGAAACAACTTAATTGTCCATCTATGGATGAGTGGATAAAGAAAGTATGGCATATATATATATATACACACACACACGCAATGAAATATTACTCAGCCATAAAAAAGAATGAAATCTTGTCGTCTGGAACAACATGGATGGACGCTGAAGGCATTATGCTAAGTGAAATAAGTCAGACACAGAAAGACAAATATCATATGATCTCACTTGTATATGGAATCTAAAAGAAATGTTTTTAAGTAAGCTTTTAAAAATCTCATAGATATAGCTTGATGATTGCCCAACGCAGGGTAGGGAGTGGGCAAAATGGATCCAGTGGGTCAAAAGATAAACACTTCCAGTTATAAAATAAATGAGTCATGGGAATGCAATGCAGACTAAATGACAACAATAATAACACAGTACCGCATATCTGAAAGCTTGCTGGCAAGCAACCTGTAGATGGACGTACTACGACGACCACATTTAAAAGGAGTAAATCCTTCATCTTGTGTTGAGATTTCACAGTGATGCTAAGAAAAGAACTCTTATTCTACTCCCAAAGAAATCAAGTGTAAGAGAAAAAAGGGTAAGCTGGGGTCCCGAAATACTAATATTATAAAATAGAGGAGAATGGCAACATCAGTCGCCTTTGTCATACATACCCTTCAGATCAACGTGGTGCTCGAGCTTTAATGGTCAGCCAGTTTGACAGACATCACTGTGGCGAATATCTGACATATTGCTTCAACAAACCAGGAAATCAGTCATTGTTTATGTGTTAATGAAATACACGAACTTAAAAAAAGTCTGTCTTCACTTTTATCAACACTTTCCTCTGCCTAAATGATAAAAATCCAGACTTGATGGTTTAAGCTGACCACACCATGGTTGTATTGTAGCCCACCCATACCACAACTCCCTTATAGTAACCCTTAACACCCACATGACCTCACCATTGCACCCCAGGCACATGTTCTCCCGGCCTCCATTTAGTCATCACCTTCCCTCCCCCCACCCCAGGACACACAATTACATTTCCTCTTCATCCTGTTTCAATTCTTCCCATCTATCAAGGTCAAGTTCAAGTGCCCATTTCCTCCATAAAATACCTTTCCCAATTATACCAATGCACTTACTGTCAGTAGACAGGCAGGGGAAGACTGAGGCAAAAAATCAAGAGGGGATCTCCGTATCTATGAAAGGAACAAGACGGCAAAAAAAGGGAGGAGAAAATCTGCCCAATTTAAATTCTCTGGTATATGTGTATCTTGCTCCCCAACTTGGCTGTTCATTTTTTCCTCAGTTTTTTTTCCATGAACTCCCTCAATTTTGTGTCTTGCAATTGCTTACTCTGGTCATAAGTATCTCTATTTGTTTTCTGAGTACTCAACCTCTGTCCCCACTCTCTCAATTTTTGCTCTGTGGTACACTCACTAGGCTACAGCTTGCCTTTCCCAGTCCAATATTAACAGTTCACATAGAACCAGAAATTTGGCCCATATGGTATCATCATATATTACCAAAAAATCCACAAGCTTAAGCCCTGTCTTATCAAGTACATTATAAATTCTTTCAAGGTAGTTCTTTATGTCTCCACAGTTTTTAGACAGTGTAATGATAATGATGACATTAGTAACAGAATACAAAACATTTGAGTTTTTACTGTGTGACTGAAACCATGCTGAGAGTTGTATAAGCATTACCCATTTAATTCCCACAGCAAACCCCCACAATATTATTGTATCTTTGTTTTCTATACGAGGTAAGAAAACTGAAGCCTAAGAGTAAACAATGCCAATAAGACATTTAAATCTAGTCGAATTTAGTTAATAAACATTTGCAGTGAAATAAGAAAGACATAGTATCAATTTTTCTCTCAGGTGCTCAAAGATAATAGATGCAACCTTGTAACCTTTGTAGCTCCTTCTTGATAATTTAGTAAAATTATCAGAGTGCCAAAAGGAGAGGGATTAATCTCACACGGGAATTTCAAATTTTCTGAAACAATAAACTTTACAAAAACGTGCTACACCCCAAAATACAAGAAAAAATGTCTCTAGTCACATAGGGATCCTTATAAATCATATATATGTTTAAGATTCCATTACTATAATAGCTTTTTCTTGTCATTGAAAAGAAGAAAGCCTGTGCCACAAAGTAGTGCAGTATTAAAAGTAATTTTAAAGAGATGTTTTCCACATTCCTCAAAGAGTAGTATTAAGGAGAGTTGTTACAGACAGATTTGGGTCTCCCCCCACAAATTCCTAACTTGAAGTCCTAAACCCCATTGTGACTATACCGGAGATAGGGCCTTTAGGGAGCAAATTAAGGTTAGATGAGGTCATAATGGTAGGGCCCCAATCCAATAGGACTAGTGTCCTCATAAAAAGAGGAAAATGTATTGAGTGCACACAGGTACCCACAGAGGAAAGGCCACGTGGGGCACAGCAAGCTAGGAAGACAGACTTCACAAGAAACCAACCCAGCTGGCAACTTGAATGGGAACTCCAGCCTCCAGAACAGAGAAAAAATAAATTTCTGTTGTTTAAGCCAAAGAAAAGAAAGAAAAGAAAAGAAAAGAAAAGAAAAGAAAAGAAAAGAAAAGAAAAGGAAAGAAAAGAAAAGAAAAAGGGAGAGAGAGGTTGGGGGGAGAGAAAAGAAAAAAGGGAAGGGAAGGAAGGGAGAAAGAAAAGATGAAAACAGCAAGTTTATTAGAAAGTACATTCTCTTTTTCTAGGTAATAGTAGTCTGATTGTTGACCAAAAAAAAAAAAAAAGATTCTAGACCTGTACTTCAGTGCACATAAATATTGCACAAGATAAACTCATAACATTATGATACCAGAGAGAAATAGTATAAAAGTATGCAGCACTTACCAGGTTGCTTTTCTGACAAAGGGAACCAAAATAGCTATTTGATAAGGAAGTGCTAGCTTTCAGCAATGCAAATGCAATTTGGTTTGTGAAGCTAGGGAACTCCTTCCCCAGGCAAAACTGGACTGCCTACCTACCTACAATACTCTTCTGTCCTTGCAAATCATGCTTTTCTTACACTTGGACGATACCATTTCTTTTTGGCCCAGCATGAAGCTTGGGAAAATTGAGGGGTGGGAGACACCCCTATAGCTAACCAGCCCAGTGGAATCAGCATTTGTGACCATCAGAGTGTCACAGTGACACTGGCTTGGCACTCGATGGTGATTATACAGCATTCATTACTGCTGCCAAAGGGGCTATCGCTCCCATTCAATTTCACTGAAGATAAAGATTTCTTCCAGGTACTTCCAAAGACAATGCCAGGAAATCCTGGAAAATACCACTTTCAAGCTTTCATAATAGAAAGACCAACAAAAAAGTTTCAGAATCAAAGGTGAATATCAATTCACCAGTACACACAGTCCTGGCCTGCCACATTGCCCCAGGGTACTCCCTTCCAGAACATAAGGGGCATGTCCTCACTATTCAGGTGACTGCTGGGAACAATGAGTCCTATGTGACCCAGGATGTAACCATAATTCTCTTCACACTCAGGACGATGACAAGAAAATGAGTAAAACCTGAAGAAAGTCATATCAAGAAAAAGCTAAAGATTTTGCCATCAATGTTCTAAGTCAAAACTCACCAAGTCAGTTTACTAATAGGTAAATTCAAAATCCAATTTCAGATTTGGCACAAGCAATGTAAACTGGACCAATGAGCTCAGAACTTACAGATAAGTGAGCTGTATTCTGCTCTCTCCTCTCCTGAACAGACCCCGTAGTGGTAGTAAGTCAATCAAATGGGCCCCAGCACAATAAATCAACATTTCAATCTTGTTCCCAATGTGTGGAACCACAGAGTCCATCACCCAGTAGTTAATTAGATTTGGTCATAAAATTACCCAAAGGGACCCAATGACTATGTCACCATTTGCCTTTTACTACAGCCTACATTTCTGTACTACAAACGAATGACAAAATCTACTTCTTCAGGAAAGCAATAAGCTAATCAGTAATGGTGGAGGTATGTAACAAGCATTTCTTATTTGAAGTATCTCAAAAAAAAATTATATGAATTATAGGCCTGGCATCAGTGGATTACATTCCCACCAGATCCAGACACAGAGTTTGGGTACATGTTACTTCAAATTTCAATTTATTTATTGCAACAAAATTCTCTGGTTAGTGTGTTGTGAAAAAAGTGACCACGTCCTTCCAGTTTTCCTGAGACAGTCATGGTTTTAGTAATATAAGTCACATATGCTGGGTCTCCAGGCAGGGGACTAAGCTGACCCAGTTTATCTGAGGCTTTTAAAACTCCAACTCCCACCTCCCAGAAATCCCCTCGGTCCTCCAAAAACCAGGATGGGCTGGTTAACCTAATTGCAAAACACAAAGAGTGAATATATGGTATACCCCCTCATTTTATCTGTGTTGAAAAATCTGTGCTTTCAGTACTTAAAAGCATATATGACTACTAGGCAAACACAGAACACACAACAAATCCTAATAGTCTTTTGTGTGTGTATAATCCTCACAATAAGTTTGTAAAGAAGATAAGCAATATAATTTCCCTGTTTTGTAAATCAGTCAACGTAGGGGCAGAGAAGTTACTTTTTCAAAGCCAACTAATTAATTAGAAAATAAGCTAAAGCAATTAATACAGTGACTCAAAGATGAAACAAATCCATTTTCTCCCATTAACAGGACAGAGATAACAGGTGGGAAGGGATACATGAACGGCTCTGCGCCACAGGATCATTCAGGGACCCAGGTTCCTCCTACGTTGCTCCACCATTCTATACGTTGCAGTCCCCATCCGTGTGGTAGAAGTGGGTTCCCCACTGCCACATCAGTGTTTCAGCCCATAAGAATACCTGTACTCACAGGTAAGGGGTGAAGGTCTGGTGACCACCTTTAAGGTGCTGGTGCTAGTACTTCACATGTCACCTCCACTCACATTCTAAATGGTGAGAACTTCGTACTTGAAAGGCCTTGGAAATACAGTTCCACGGTGAAGAATAATGTGCCTTATTCTTCTACGTACAAAAGAAAGAAGGGGTAATAAAGACTTGGGGACAATTAATGATCTCCAGTGATTAAACAGCTGGTGTTTGGGATTGCTGGGATCAGGATTCAATTCTGTCAGACTCTAAAGATCACCACAATTCTTCCCCCATGCCTTGCTTACCCCTTACAACTCTTTTTGTTGTTGTTTTGCCAAGAAATATGTCATCCAAGAAAAGTGCTTCTCGGAGCTTAAGTAAAACAAGACATTCTAAGCACCTTGAGACCACCTTTCCTCCCAAATTATCCTGAATAAAGCTTAAACAAACTACACCCTTTCACTTAAAATCTGACAGAGCTCTGTGTCCTGAGTGTGAAGTGAAACTCAAGGTCTGTCAACTTTCAAGTGTGATGTTCACAGAAAGATATGAACAGCAGAGAACACAGAGGGTCTGCTGAAGAAACAGCAAAACATGGTAGATAGTTTCTCTAGCCAAGTCACCCAGGAATGAAGAGGTAGGCACGCCAGGGGGTATCCCCATGAAACAAAGCTGGCCAGTAACATCAAAAAGGGAACAGTTTAGGACTCAGCTCTTATTGGGTATGTTACCCGGAAAGAATATTCCTGATTAAAAAGTTTGGTAGATTACTTTTTCTCTTTTTCTTTTTTTTTTTTTTAAAGATTTTATTTATTTATTCGACAGAGATAGAGACAGCCAGCGAGAGAGGGAACACAAGCAGGGGGAGTGGGAGAGGAAGAAGCAGGCTCATAGTGGAAGAGCCTGATGTGGGGCTTGATCCCATAACGCCGGGATCACGCCCTGAGCCAAAAGCAGACGCTTAACCACTGTGCCACCTAGGCGCCCCTACTTTTTCTCTTTTTCAATTGCTTTTGAAGGTAACATGAGCCTGAAGATGGAAGTTCACTCTGAGTTTATCCTAGCTTCTGTTGCTCAGACAAACCTAAATTACACAAGACAAAGCTATCTGTTGTCACTGTTATTCTCATCCCACTTGGTTTTCTCATTATTCATAGCAGCTTCCAGCTCCTGACCTGCACTCTGGACTCATTACTGAACCCCTTAGAACTCCAGCCTCTAACACTCCAGCTTTGTAAGGTTGCAGTGAAGAAGCAAGGACTCAATAACGATGGGCCTGCAAAACAGTTACTCCTTTAAAAAGGACAAAGAAAATCAGAGGTTTGTTGCTAAAAAAGGTAACAGGAAAGAGTGTNNNNGGTTGAATTTTTTTTTCCATTTAAAAATAACATTGGTTGCTAGAGCCCCATGGAATAAGTGTATATTCTTTAAAATATACACACACAAATGCACACACAGCATACACCAAGCCAATGACAGTCACACCATAGGATGATAAAGGGGGAGCAACAGCACAGAGGAAACCTGTTAGACCAAAGAAGTCCTCACCCATCTTGGCTCAACCACCTTAATTGGGACTGTTATTTCAGATATACTAAACTTTCGTTTGCTTGTTTTTGATAACAAGAGAAAATGAGAAGTCTCTGAGCCATTCATTTAACATTATTAATAGTAAGAAACATTTCCAATAAATGGGATTCCATTTATTGGTACTCATGCCAGTCTGGATGTGTTTATGGTTTCTGTAGATGTCACAAATATACACAATCATTTCTTCATCATTCAAAGCCACATTCAGATTTTTCACACTTGCTCCCAGGACCAATTAGTCATCTTCTGATTAGTCTATTAGATAGATTAAATTCCTCTGCCCCTAATATGCTTTAAAGTTGTAGGCTTTTGCTACCCTATGATCCAGCAATTACACTACTGGGTATTTACCCCAAAGATACAGACGTAGTAAAGGGAAGGGCCATATGCACCCCAATGTTCATAGCAGCATGTCCACAATAGCTAAATTGTGGAAGGAGCCAAGATGCCCTTCAACAGACGAATGGATTAAGAAGATGTGGTCCATATATACAATGGAATATTACTCAGCCGTCAGAACGATTTCGGGGTGCCTGGGTAGCGCAGTCGTTAAGCGTCTGCCTTTGGCTCAGGGCATGATCCTGGCGTTCCAGGATCGAGTCCCACATCGGGCTCCTCCGCTGGGAGCCTGCTTCTTCCTCTCCCACTCCCCTGCTGTGTTCTCTCTCGCTGGCTGTCTCTCTGTCACATAAATAAATAAAATCTTTAAAAAAAAAAGAAAGAAAGAACGATTTCACAACATTTGCTGCAACATGGACAGGACTGGAGGAGATAATGCTAAGCGAAATAAGTCAAGCAGAGAAAGACAATTATCATATGGTTTCACTCATTTATGGAACATAAGAAGTAGGAAGATCGGTAGGAGAAGAAAGGGATAAAGAAAGGGGGGTAATCAGAAGGGGGAATGAAGCATGAGAGACTATGGACTCTGGGAAACAAACTGAGGGCTTCAGAGGGGAGAATAAAATATATTATAAAGGGGGGGGGGAAGAACTACAGGTCACTATCCCTAATGAGCACAGATGCAAAAATTCTCAAACCAAATCCAACAATACATTAAAAAAATCATTCCAAAAAAAAAAAAAAAATCATTCCCCATGAAAGAGCATGGGTTGTAAGGGTGTTTCAATATTCACAAATATTCACAAATCATTAATAAAAGAAAGGATAAGAACTATATCATCATTTCAATAGTTGCAGAAAAAGCATTTCACAAAGTACAACATCCATTCATGACAAAAATCCTCAACAGAGTAGGTTTAGAGGGAACATGTCTCAACATAATTAAGGCCACATATGAAAAACCCACAGCCAGTATCATCCTCAACGAGGAAAAACTGAGAGCTTTTCCTCTACAGTCAGGAACAAGACAGGGATTCCACTCTCACCGTTGTTAGTTAACATAGTACTGGAAGTCCTAGTCACAGCGATCAGACAACCAAAAAAATAAATAAAATGCATCCAAATGAGGAAGGAAGAAGTCAAATTTCACTATTTGCACACAATATGATATAGAAAAATCCAAGACTCTGCTAAAAAAAACTGCTAGAACTCATAAGTTCAGTAAAGTTGCAGGATACAAAATCAACATAGAGAAATCTGTTGCATTTCTATACACCAATAATGAAGAAATAGAAAGAGAAATGAAGGAAACAATTCCATTTACAATTGCACCAAAAACAATAAGATACCTAGGAATAAATTTAATCAAAGAGATGAAAGACCTGTACTCTGGAAACTGTAAAATACTGATGCATGCAAGAAACTGAAGATGACACTAAGAATAGAAAGACATCCATGTTCATGGATTGGAAAAATCAATATTGATAAAATGTCTATACTACCCAAAGCAATCTATGCATTTAATGCAATCCCTATGAAAATACCAATAGCATTTTTCACAGAGTAGAACAAACAATCCTAAAATTTGTGTGGAACCACAGAAGACTCTGAAAAGCTAAAGCAATCTTGAAAGCTGGAGGCATCACAATTCTGGACTTCAAGTTATATTACAAAGCTACAGCAATCAAAACGGTATGGTATTGGCACAAAAACAGACACAGAGATCAACAGAACAGAATGAAAAACCCAGAAATGAACCCATAATTATATGGTCAATTAACCTTAAACAAAGCAGGAAAAAATATCCAATGGGAAAAAGAATGTGTCTTCAACAAATGATGTTTGGAAAACTGGACAACTACATGCAAAAGAGTAAAACTGGACCACTTCCTTACATCACACAAAAATAAATTCAAAATGGATTAAAGACCTAAATGTGAGACATGAAACCATAAAAATCCTAAAATGCGACACAGGCAGTAACGAGCTATAGCAACTTCTTTCTAGATGTATTCCCTGAGCCAAGGGAAACAAAAGCAAAAATAAACTATTGGGACTACTACCACAAAAAAAAAAAAAAAAAAAAAAAAAAAAACCAACTGTGCCAACTTCTCAGAGAGAGAAATTTCCTAGAGAAAGTCAAGTAACATCTCCACCTCAACACATCTGACCCTTTCCATTATGCCACACTGCCTTTTCAGGAGCTGGTCAGTCTTTAGAGAGCTCTCTGGATGGGCCAGTAGAACCACAGGTCAGTTAACTTCTAGCAGCATTTTTGCTTCATACTTAGGACTTTAATCCACCTAAAAGTAATATTTGTATATGGAGTGTGGCAAGTGTCATTTTTTTTACATGAAAAAAAAAAGGCACTAATAATTGATAAGGTCATCTGATCCCTACTGCTCTTCAGTGCTACCTTCATTGTAAATCAAATGACCACGTATAAGAGTATTGCCTGGATGTTCCATTCTGTCCAAGTGGTCTATGTCTATCCTTGCACCAATACCATACTGCCTTAATACTGCAGTTATATAGCAACTTTGAGATCTGATAGAGTTAATCCGCCCAACTGTATTCTTGAAGAATGTCTTGGCTATTCGTGGGCCTTAGCCTGTATTTTTTTTATTTAGCTTGTCGAAGAGCTCCTGGCTGGCTCCGTAGGAAAAGCATGCAACCCTTGATCTTAGGGTCATGAGTTTGAGCCCCACATTGGATGTAGAGATTACTAAAAAAAAATAAACTTTAAAAAAAACTTTAAAATTAACTTCTCAATTTCTACACACACACATACACACACACACGCACACAAACCTATCATATTGATAAGGATTCTATCTTTACATTATTGAGACTCCCAATGCATCAATATGATATATTTCCCCATTATTTAAAGCTTCTCTAATTTCTCTTAAAATTTTTAGTTTTCTGGGAAAAGGTCTCACAAATTTTGGTTAGATATATATCTAGATAGTTTATTTTGAAAATTATTTTATTTTCTAATCAACTATTACCAATACATGCAATTAGTTCTTTCCATTCACCTTGTGTTTAGCAAATACATGTATTCATCTAAATTATCGATAGGGTACTCCGGATTTTCTATGAATACTACGTTTTATTTCTTTGTAAGTCCCTTTTTTGGGGGGGGGGGCTTTATTATATTGGCTGGCTAGGCTCTCCAGAATGCAAATGTTGAATTATAAAATGTTGATAGTGGATATACTTGTCTTTCTCATTTCAAAAAGGAGAAGGCACTTTTAATATTTTCCCAATGAATATAATGTTTACTGGATGTTATTTGTGGTACTCGATCAGATTAAGGTGGCTTCCTTTGGGGGGGGGAGGGATAGAGGGAGAGGGAAAGAGAGAATCTTAAGCAGGTGCCATACCCGGCATAGAGCCCAATGTGGGGCTCCATCTCACCACCCTGAGATCATGACCTGAGCCAAATTCAAGAGTCAAGACACTCAACCGACTGAGCCACCCAGGCGCCCCAAGTTGATTTTCTTCTGTTTCCATTTTCTAAGATTTTATTACCTAAATGAATATTAATTTTTATTAAATGTGCTTTTCACGTTTATGGAGATAACCCTAGGACTTTCCTCTTTTGTCCTTTCATACAATAATCTACAAGTGGTTGATTTTTGAATGTTCAGTCAGCCTTACATTTCTAGCTCCAAAAAAAACCTGGTTCTGATATAGTATCCCCTTTATGTATTGCTAGATTTGGTGTTCCAATACTTCTTTTGGACTTTTTAATCTGTATTCATGAGTGAGACTGGACTGCAATTTCACTTTTCTATAATGTCTGTATCAGGCCATATTATCAAGATCGGGCAGCCTTATAAAATGAGTTCAGTTGATTACAGGGAAAATGCTTCATGCCCCGTGGAGGAACCAACAGCCACAAAGCTAGACAGCCTGAGCCCAAGGAACACCCAGCTGTGCAGCAAACTGACTGTTGAGCCAGCTGGTGGCAGTGAGTAGCTGGCCACATAGGTTAAGTGTGGGCTGCAGCTATGGGGAGGGGAGCTGGCCAGGGAAACTGGCTGGGCACTGCTGAGCACTCTCTGTGACATTTCTCTCCCCTTATCTCAATAGAAAATGCCATACACCCTTCAGAAAATGCCATACACCTACTACTCCAGGGCTTCTTTTGTCCTAGAATCCTGCAGAGTTGCAAATCTTCACGTGCCAGTCCTGAGCAGAGTAAGAAACTTCCAGCAGAGACTATAAAAATGACAAACTCCGAAACCTTCCGAGGTTATTCGCCAAATTGTCACTAAATTCCCTGCTTTATCCGCAGCAAGGCTCATTTAGAAAACCATGCTATACTGATATCCAAATCCTACCTGTTCGTCACCACCAAACCCACCTCTTTCACTCTGGGTGAATGTGGGCTCTGGCCCAACAGACAACAGTCTCTCTGCCTAGTTAACATGCTGCAGCAGAAATCTATTGTGAAAACTATATAATTCCTCCTGGCTGGAAATACGAACCTGCCTTTGAGAGCAGTCAGCAATATAAGAGATGAAAGTTTCTCACAGAACTAGCTCACATGTTCAAAGACAATGGTTGGGAGCGAAAATTTTCCATCCCATTTTGAATACCATTCTTGTGAAAGAGGCTGTAAACAAGATGCAAACAAAGGAGTGCCCTGCTTGACAGTATTTCCTAAACTTTAACCCCACAGGCTAACAGCAAAGCTAGGACACTCTTCATGGTCTCTCTAGTTCTTCTTAAGTGTGGTACCCCTCCTATACATATCTCCTCATTAATGAAGTTATTTCTAAAATTCCTAATGACCTTTTTAAAAACTCTAATCTTTTAGAGAAATAATGATCTAACTGATGCTTCATCTAAACACCTTTACTCAAGTTGAGCGCCAAAATGAGAATTCCTAAAGAATATATGGAATCTCTCACATAAAAAATGTCTACCACTGCCCTTATAAGAGTGAAGGCAATGGAAGGTTGGTAGCTCATATTACAAGTTAAATGGATATGCATCTTGCAGATGATAAACTGCTTAAGTTACAGTGCTCATTTAAGTATCTTCCAGGAGCTATCACTAAATTAATATATCAAAGGTGTTTTTCGCTAAAAAACAGAGAACCTCATAATTTTAGATAGTTTATAAGTTGAGAAATAGGTCTAATGTTAGTATATTGTCTATTTAAGCAATGAAGTATCTTATCTAAAAAATGAACTAGTTGTCATAAATGACTGCCCACCTAGAAGAAGAAAGATGCATTCATTATTAAAGAAATATTTGTCTCTTATTCAGTTAGTGAAACTTGAAATCATACTTTTAATGGTGCAAGTAACTTTATGGCTATTTCAATGAAGAAAGAAGTTCCTAGACTACTATCAGTTTACTTGAAGAAAAATAATCTTTTTTGCAAATCAAAGGGGCTCGAACCAAAAAGAAAATTAAAACTCGAGGTGCACCAGGGTGGCTGCTCAGTTGGTTGAGCGAGTGTCTTTCAGCTCAGATCATGGTCCCGGGGTCCTGGGATCCAGCTCCATGTCAGGGCAGGGAGCCTGCTTCTCTCCCTCTCTCTCTCTCGCTCTCACTCTCTCTCAAATAAATAAAATCTTAAAAAAAAAAAAAAACTTGAAATGACCCAGGCTTTATTAAATATTTTCATAATGCTAAAATTACAAGGTAGTTTTAAATATTTTAAGTGAATTGATATTTTATTTGCTGGATTTTTTAAAAACTGAAGGCATAAATTTTCTTTTTCTACACATTAGAAGAGACCGTATAAAACTGGTTTTGTTTCTTAAGGAATTGGTAAAACTCATCAGAGAAGCCATCAAAGCCTAGAGTTCTGAGTGAGGGTTTTTAATTACCGATATCATTCTTTTTCTTAATTCTTATAGAATTCTTCAGATTTTCTTGTTTCAATAAGTTGCATTTTTTCCTATGGTTTTTCCTTTTTATCTGAATTTGGCACTTTCGTATTTTTAGTATTTTGTACATTTTATCTAATTTTCCAATGTACTGCCATGAAGTTGTTCATACCATTTTTATAATTTTATTTCATGTCGATAAGACATATAGTCAAGTCTTATTTTTCATCACTCCCTTTTTATTGCTCAATTTTCCCAGTATGTTTATTCAATACCAATTACTCTTTTAAGGAACCCACTTTGGGCTCCAATAATCTTTTCTATTGCCCATTAGGAAACCTTTTCATTAATTTCTGCACTAATCTTTATTATTTTTCCTTCTGTGGGTTTAATTTACTGTTCTTTTCCCCTAACGTCTTGAAATGGATGTTTAGATCATTTTTATTCTTTTGTAATTTATGTGTCTAGGGCCATAAACTTCCCTTCATGCATAGCTTTAGCTGCATCCCACAAAATGACTTCAAAATGTCGTATTTTCATTTTTATTTAGTTGAAAATATTTTATTTAGTTGAAAATATTCTAATTTACATTGTGATTTTCCTTTTTGACCTATAGATTTTTAGAGGTATAATGCTTAACATCCATTAATATTTGAGGAGTTTGTTGTTTTTTTTTTTTTTAAAGATTTATTTATTTATTTACTTGACAGAGATAGAGACAGCCAGCGAGAGAGGGAACACAAGCAGGGGAAGTGGGAGAGGAAGAAGCAGGCTCACAGCGGAGGAGCCTGACGTGGGGCTCGATCCCAGAATGCCGGGATCACGCGCCCTGAGCCGAAGGCAGACGCTTAACCACTGTGCCACCCAGGCGCCCCAGAGGAGTTTTCTACATATCTTTTGTTTATTGATTTCTTTCCCCCGGCTTAAATGACACAGTTCATATAATTTTGATCCTTTGAAATCTGTTAAGTCTCCTTTATTTTATAACACAGCATATGTTCAACTTCAATGAATTTTTCATGTGTATTCAGAAAAAAAAATGTGGATTTTGCAGCCATAGGGCACGGTGCAATGTATATGCCTATCAAGTTTTTCATTGTGTTGCTCGAATCCTTTGTATTTATGTTTAATATTTTTTCAGATGTTCTATCAGTTACTGAGAAAAAATAAGATACTAAAAATCTTGCACTATGATGGTAGATTTGACTCTTTCTTTTACTGTTGTCAATTTTTGCTCTATGTATTTTGAAGGTAAGTTATTAGGTATATGTAAGTTTAAAACTATGGTATCTTCCTGTTGAATAAAACTTTTATCATTAATGTTCTTCTTTATAGCAGTACTTTATGCTTTAAAATGACCTTTGTCTACTTGTATTTTATTAGTTTCCCTGTTCCATGTCCTGATTTCTATCCTTTCTCATCTTCTATTAAATTAGGTCATTTTATTATTCCATTTTTCTTCTCCATTAACTAATTATACATTCTCTTGCTATTGTTTTAGTGATTACCTTGGAGATTACATCTTTTCTTAAAATCTTTTACCACTTCCCCAATACAAGAACAACACTTTACCTCTATTTACTACCCACTTGACATTTATTTTAACTGCATATATTATCTTTATATCTCCAATTTTGAAAAACATTCTTAATGAATATAAAATTTTAAGTTGGCATTTTCCTTCAGTACTTTGAAGAGATCATTCCATTCTCCTGATATCTACCATTTCTGTTTTAAAAAAAAAATCAACTGTCAGCATCATTATTACTCCTCTAATGATAATATAGCTTTCTTCCTTTGCCTGCCTTTCAGATTTTTTTTTCTTTGTCTTTGGTTTTCAGCAGTTTTTAATATGCCAAGATGTGGTTTTCTTATTTATCCTACTTGGTGTTCATACGATTTCTTGAATCTGTGGTTTCCTATCTTTTACCAGACTTGGAAAGTTCGTAGCCATTCTCTTAAATGTTTCTCCTGCTGCATTCACTCTCTCTTCCTTTGGAACTTCAACTTCAGGTGTATTACATCTTTTCATAATAATTCATATAATTCTTCACCTCTTATTTTCCACCTTTTTATCTCTCCATGTTTTATCTGGATGATCTTTCCGACCTACCATCCAGTTCACTGAAGTTCTTCCTGAGCTTAGTATAAGCAACTGTTAAATTCAATTCACTGCATCATTAATTTCAATTATCTTATTTTTTTATGCCTAGAATTTGTTTGGTTCTTTTCCATAGTTTCTAATTTTCTGCTGAAATTTTCAATTCTATCTTAATTCCTTAGGTATGGGTATTTGCAAGTCTATGTCTGATAATTCCATTACCTGATGCCCTAGGAGGCTGTTTATATTACCTATTGATTTCCTTCATTTACAGTCAAGTCTTGTCTACTTTTATTCCTGGTTATTTCTGCTTGGTTTTTGATTACTACAAGAATAGAGAGATGACTTGAACCTTTGAATAAATTAGCTTCCTAAAGTACCTTTAACTTTCCCTGGCAGGCAAGGAAACTGGGGCATTAACAATCCCAAATCAGTATAATCCAATCAGGGATTGAGATTATTCAAAGCTAAACTTCCCTTTCTATAAGGTCTGGTCTGTTTCTGATGCACGCTTACTCATGTTGTAATGCTCAACTCTGTGGTTTTAATCCAAAGATTGCAGTTTACTCGGACCCCTTCCTTTCAAAGGGCACTAAAATCCAATTTTTGGCATTATAAACCCATGAATCTGTTGAAAGTTCTGTTCAGCTCTTTATCAGCAAGTGAAATAAGCAATGCCTCTAAGGTAAAATTAGTCCCAAATGCTGGACTCCTCTTCATGGCTTCTTTCCCACATCCTGGCCCTGGAATATTTCAGTGCCTTTCTTACAGATTTACATGGCATTTAAAAAGGTTTTTAGAAAATATTTGTCCAGACTTTTTAGTTGTCCTAAGTGGGAAAATAGGCGAAAGCAGATTGTAGGTCACTGTATGCCAGAAACAGAAGTCTCCCCGCTATATTTTTTAAACCTCAAATCTCTCAATCATGTCCTTTGATGCCATTTATTTTTAAAAGATTTTACATATTTCATGAAGTCCATTTCTTTGCCTCATACTCACAACTCAACCCAATCTAATCCTTTGCCTCAATGATCCACCAAAAAAAAGGTCTAAAGTCATCAGTGACCTCTATTTTGCTAAGCCAACATGCAGTTTTTCAGTTCTCTTCTCCTTATGATGACTTCTCATCAACATCTGTCCTTATTAATCTCCCCTTTTCCCTTCCTGAGACATTCTTTCCCCTTTTTCCATGTTAATTTTCTCCTTTGCCAGCTCAGCCTCCTCTGCCTATAGTGTTTTGTTGCTCAAGTGTTGAAATACAGCCTTCTCTTGTTCACACTTGAAACTGAGAATCCCATTCATCCAAGCAGAGTATCTACTTGCAAATAACTCATATGTTTTTATGTCTAACTCAGACCGCTCTTCTGTGCTACAGATGCATTAATCCAAGGAACTACTTGAAACTTCTTGAGGATCAAAATAGTACTTCAAAATCCAAAGGATCAAAATCAACCTCATAATTACCCACTATTTAAAAAAGAGGTATCTTTCCAGTTGCTCAAGCATCAAATCTAGTATTCTCTTTATACCTTTCTCTCTTACCCCACATACTGAGTCTATTGCCAGGTACTAAGTTCTCACTCAGCTCCATCTATTTCTCTTCATCTCTACCACTATCAAACCTAGTTCAAACCACCATCCTTTCTCACCTAGACTACTGCAGCACACTTTTAACCAATCCACCCATGTCCCCTCCTCCCTCCACTATTCCAGTTGGTTATCCACACTGCAGCTGGAGACCTATTGAGATAGGTAGATATATACACACAGACACAGACACAGACACACACCTGATAATGTGTCACACACTTTACTTCTTCACTCCTTAAATCTTTTGATGGCTTCCCATTTCTCTTAGGAAAAAAAACGTATTATATTTTGACTAATTGAACACAATAAAAAAAAGAAAAGAAAAAACATACCCTTTACCATGCCTGTAAAGTCAGAAACTTGCTTACCTGTCCAGCCTCATCTTCTGCCCTGTGCCCCTTCACTGTCTGTCCTCCAGCCACACTAGCATCCCCTCAGTCCCCTTCTCTCCTACTAGAGGAACTTCGTGTTGCCTCTTTGCAAGGAATGTTCTTTCTTCCCCTCTTCAATGGATTAACTAGTGCTCATCCTTCAGATCTGTTTCATCTTCCTCAGGGAAGCCATGCATGCTCTCACTAAGTCAAGTCATCCTAATATAAGCTCTTATAGTGCCTATTACCTGTCCTTCATAGAATTTGTCACAGTTCCAATTTTACATTTATTTTTATTATTCTATAATTGTCTGTCCCCTTGAGTAGATTAGAAATCCGGTAAGGGCAAGCAACATGTTTGTTTTTACTCGTCACCCTGTCCTAACACCCAGCTCTATGCCTGGCATGTTTTACAGACCCTCAACAGTATTTGCTGGATGGATGAATGAGTCTGATGAGGCCCAAAGACGACAGGAGGAGAAAATTCTACTGAAACAAGATTGTTTACATATGCATAAAATACCTCTGAAAAAACACCTAAGAAACAGGTAACCCTTGGTTACATTGCTGAGAACTGGGTAGCTGAGTCAAAGAGGGGAGAAAGAGGCTTATTATGGTCTAATATGCAAATTTTAAAACAACCATATCACCTGTTCAAAAATAAATAGATTTTATAAAAAATAATTGGTTCCACAGTTGTAGTTCCTTTTTTTTTTTTTTTCCCAGAGAGGGAGAGGAAGAGAGAGAATCTTAAGCATGCTCCACACCCAGCATGGAGCCCAACACGGGGCTCAATCTCACAACCCCAAGATCATGACCTGAGCCAAAATCGAGTAGGATGTTTAACCAACTGAGCCACCCAAAAGCCCCAGAAGATAGTTCTTTTAGCTCAAGATTTTGAGCAGTATGAATGCAAACACCCCAGGAATGGTACAGCAAGTTTATGTGCCTTCTTGCTTGTACTATTTTAACTTACTTGCTAGTGAGACAAAGAGAAGCAATTTTCAAAGTTCAATTCTGTCTACAACTTCTTTCATTGACATACCCTAGAATAATGCAAATGTGAGATGGGGATCTGCTGTTGCCTTCTCAGTTCACGTGTGTCTTTCCTGGTATCAGTGTACCACTCCAAGTGTAACCCTTGTGTTTGAAAATACATTGTCTATGCCCTGGACAAATATCTCTAAAATAAAAGCATGCTAATTCATTTTGTTCAAAGAATTGTTCTAACTCAGGGAAAAAAACAAATCTGTGCTGCACTTTTTTCAGGACAGTTTATCTGTTTATATATTTTATTATGCCAATAATGATTTAAGGGATTTTTGCTCACTTAAGGATCATATCCCACATTATGGTGCAAATACACTATATAATTAACAGCAATTTGTACATTCGGGCCAAGAACTAAGTGCTTAATTAATATTTGTTAGGAACTTTCTGGTACTAGGGACCCAGGAAGCACAGAGATTTAATATGAAGTTCAGATATAAAACACAAGTTATAAACCAATGTGATCAGTGCTACACAGGTAGTCTGTAGAAGGCTGTCAGAGAGACACCCCTGCTGCTGACAGCTTTTGTTTCCTATTATAGTGAAGCAGCTCACTGCCTTCAAAGATCAAGAAATCAGTCACAGTTGCCTTCTAAGTTTGGGGAAAACCCAATGCTGCATTCCAACATATATAAGAGCCATTGAAATGGGAGACTCACAGAGTAGTACCTGGATTCTGGAGCTCTTAAACCACATGTCAAAGAGCTGCATTAAATACTCTCCTTGAGCTCTCCTGCCATGTGAATCTACAGTGACCAATTTCCTGTTAGAACCCTCCAAACAGGAGGCCCAGTGGGAAGTCTGCCCTATCACAGAAGTCTCATAAAATGCCTATTTAATTGCCTTCTTTCTCTACGTCTGGCAGCCACCAAATGGCTATCATGAAGTTACTCTTTCACTTCCCCTTTACCTATCCACTATCAAAGAGGGGATACTATATGTTCCTGAGACAGAGACACAAAGGCAGCAGATTTTTAGGCAGGTACTTCTTCCAAGAGTCATCTCTGCCCTCACATCCTCACTGAATGGGTCCCTGATGCTGGGCAGATTTAAACAGATCCAAGTTAGCTGGCTCAGATTCTTGATGTCAATATAATATCCTAATATTTGTACCTGAAAGGATATACAGAAAAGAAAGAAGTAACTTAATCTCTGGGAAGAGAAGGGGGTATTTAAGGATCTGAGAGAAGACGTTTTCTCAGATGGCTGTTAAAGATGCCGAAGAGTTCACAAGCAGATGGAAGTTGGGGCAACAACACTTCAGGGAAGGTCAAGTCATAGACGAAGGCATGGAAGAGTGGTAGAAATAAAAAAAATACAGATTTTTAAAATACATTTATATTTTACTTATATTTGTGTTATTTTCATCATTTTATTTTTATTGGGAGGTGACACAGGGTATAAGGTAGGCAGGTGAAAGGATAGAGAAAAAGGTACTGGACAGGGATACCAGTGTTCATTTCATCCACTCTTCCGTTTTCCCCAGGTTCTGCCAGTTCTCCACCCGGGAAGTTCAGCCGCATTCCTGAGCTGCCCAGGACTGACTTGTTTCCTGGACATGGGACTGTCAGTGCTAAAACTGGGACAGTCCTAGGAAAACTAACACACTTGGTCACCCACCCATTCAGCCAAAGCCCAAGAGTGAATTTCCCACTCAACTTTTCAGTTTTCTCAACCAGCCTTCCAGTAGCAGCTTTAGGGAAAAAAAATAAATAGATAAAGCAGGACAAAGATTCAAAGATAAGAGAATGTCTAGCAGAACAAAAATAGAGGAAGGCATTTGGGAAGTCTCCAGGCTGTCTTTCGGAACATTAACAGTTTTATTATTATTATTATTATTATTATTATTATTATTATTACCACCATCAGTGATTTTGAGCACTTCCATGTTCTTCCTGATCCCTTCTTGAGGGAGGAGGGGGAGCACGAATAATTATATCATTTGCTCATTAAAAATTATCATGAACCAGCAATTGAGTAATTTACCACTCATATTTTCCAAATCCAAAATGCTCCCCCATTTGCTATTTGGACTACCCATTCTAACTCATCGTCCTGCATCTCATAGTGACTGGGGTCTCTCCCCAGTATCTTTTAAGAGGATGAGAAGGTACAAGTTTCTTTTCAGCAATGCTCTAGAAAAACAAATCATACAATACAGCTCCTGCTCTCCAGTTTATGATCTCATGAGGAAGGCATGACAAAAATCCCTTCAAAGGTTTGAACAATTCAAAGCAGCATAAACACTAACACATACTCTTCTTGCTATGCTATTTAACATTTAGCTTCATGTAGTCCTGTTCACACTGGCTTGCACTGTACCTCAGATGACACCTGTGACAGTTTATTTTAAAAAGTGTCACTCAGAAAAATATACGTTGAACATTTCAAGGACAAGGGACCTTAAGTTCTACTCTATCACTCCACCAGTTAGCCCAGCTGAGGAAAATAAAAAAATAGGGTGACAAATACCTACAGTCACAGGTATTTGACGATGATTTCCAATATAACAAGAAAATTAAAGCATCTTATACGTCCCTTCCCAAGGCTCAGTTGGACATGAAAAGCTAAGTGCACTGGTCCAGAGCAAAGAGAAAAATTATCTATGTAATGGAAACAGACCCAGTTTCAGAAAGTTCAGCATGGTAAATGGAATATAGTAACCTCTGAACCTAACAGGTGAGCAGGATAAAGAGAAGACGAACTACTAGCTCTCACTCGGCAAAGGTTCAGGTACGCAGGTAGATTCTGCAAGCAGATACAAGACCCAGCCACCAAAGTTTAGCTAAGTTACAAAACTCCAGGTTTGGGGTGGGGTGTGATAAAAACAAGTGCTAATTCATTCATTTATCCAGAAATTGGAGCCAATTCTGTACTGGGCCATGTACCAGGACCTCTACGGTACTCCAGTGAACAACACAAGCCTGGTCCCTACCCTTATAGGACATTTATACTAAGTAAGGGAGAACAAAATAAGAAACAATTATCAGTTGTCCTTAGTATTTTTGGAAAATGACCAATAAGGCACTGAGGTAGAGAATATGGTGGGAAAGAAACCTACTTTAGAAACAGAAGTCAGGGGGCACATGGATGGCTCAGTCAGTTAAGCGACTGCCTTCACCTCAGGTCATGATTTCAGGGTCCCCAGACTGAGCCCCGTGTCAGGCTCCTCACTCATCAGGGAGTCTGCTTGTCCCTCTGGCCCTCCTCTGGCTTGTGCGTGTATTCTCTCTCTTCTCAAATAAATAAAATGTTGGGAAGGAAAAGGAAAAGGAAAAGGAAAAGGAAAAGGAAAAGGAAAAGGAAAAGGAAAAGGAAAAGGGAAAGGGAAAGGGAAAGGGAAAGGGAAAGGGAAAGGGAAAGGGAAAGGGAAAGGGAAAGGGAAAGGGAGGAAGGAAGGAAGGAAGGAAGGAAGGAAGGAAGGAAGGAAGGAAAGGAAGAAAGAAAGAAAGAAAGAAAGAAAGAAAGAAAGAAAGAAAGAAAGAAAGAAAGAAAGAAAGAAAGAAAGAAAGACGGACAGTGGTCAGGGCATGTTCCCATGGGTGGTACCATTTCAGCTGCCGCACAAAGGATGAGAAAGAGCTAGCTAGCTAGGCATGTGGTAGGAAGGCACTGCAGACAGAGGTGCAGCACATAGAAAGTCCTGAAATAGGAAAGCAGGTAGTGGGTTTCCGGAGTTAAAACAAGATCAGTGTGGGTGGGGCAGGGTGAAAACTAGAAAAGTGGCTGCAACAGTCCAGTAGGGACCAGCTCATGAAGGGTGTTAGGTCTAAGGAATTCGGGTAGTATTCCAAATTCACAGAAGGACTTGCCAAAGAAGAATGTTATGCCAAAGAGGCACACAATGTAACACGCGATGTGAGAATATCACTTTGGCTGTTGGGAAGAGAACTGACTGGAGGAGACCAAGAATGAGAGTGGAAAAACCAATCAGGGGAACGATGGTGGAGACTGGACTCAAGGAAATGGTGGAGATGCTGACGAAGGGATATATTTAAGATATCTTTTGGAGTTTCAATTGAGAACTCACCGCAGGATGGACTTAGGGATGTAGAGAATTAAGGATGACTTCTGGATTTCCAGCCAGAGCCACCAGATCATTGTCACTATCAGTTTCCATGCTGGAGAACATTAGCAGGATCAGAGGGACTTGGAGGGCAAAACTGATAGACTACCTTTGAAATATTTTTAAGACCTCCATGCAGAGACACCAAATTGGTTTGTAAATCTGGAGCTCAGATGAGAGGGCTGGCTAGTGATACAAATTTGAGAGTCAGTAGTCTGAAATGATACGAACAAGAATAACTTGGTGGGAGAATTAGGGGAATGGGGAGGAATTAAGGATGAAACCCTGAGAAATTCCATAAGGTAAAGCACAGTTCTCAGCCTGACTTCATGTTAGTATCACTGGAATCCCTAATGGTCCTGTAGCCATTAGTGCCCTTTTTAGGTAACACCCTGTCCTTGCTTTCCAGTTCTTCTGGATTCCTCTAAATCCATTAAGGTCTCAATAATTTGATTCCCAAAACAACTGAAGTTGGAGAATGGCTACTTGGAGACATGGATATTTACAATGCCTTTTGCAAGAAGAATTTCAAACCTTGGCTTTAGAGGATCTGGGGGTATTGGATGGGTTACTGCAAGATCGTCCACCTTAATTAACTTGGCCTGTGAGCCTGACTTGATGCCAACACTTCCATGTAGCCCTGGCAGCTCCTTAAACTCCCCAGTCCTAACCGGGCTCTGGTTCTGGGAGCTGGAGAGTTGCCTGAGTATGAGAGAAGAAAGACTGTAAGGACCAGGAAGGACAAGTCAACAGGCTTAGAAGAACAGAACAGATATGCAAAATGCTATTAAAGCGTCAGTGTCGCATGAGAATGGAATTAAAGCACAGGCGAAACAAAATTATTCTACCCAAAATGGATTCATTAATTCAACCAATACTTGATTTTCTGAATAAGCTGTAGACTAGAAAGTCAGGCTGCTCAATTTAGCAAGCAAACATACAGGACACTGGAGAGCTGGTATGAGTCACCTAGTCAGAGAGACACACTTAAAATCAGCCTCACCGCCAAGTCACTCTCCCCTCCTTTGTATTAACTATGTATTCTTGTTTTCTGCATTCTTGATGCTCTGACATCTATATCAATACCTGAAGAGGAACTATCCCTCCCAGGGTTAGCTAATCCCTAGAGAGAGCCACAGCTCACCAAGTAGCACACCTTTCATATGCAAACTAACCAATTCGAAGTCCAAACCCCAACCACCTCCTTTACCAAGCTCTCATAGCCAGGCCACTATCCACTGTGCCCTGATCACCCCAGGGGCAGGTATAAGTAGGAACAGCTCCTCTCCCCAAGGGCCCACTGAAAGTATTCTACCTAGAGCCAGTCCTTAACCTGCTTACCCTGCCTTGCCCTTCCAATGTCAACCACAGTAAAGGCTGTTGGTCACTTGCTCCTTCTGCCTCCTGGCCAACTCTGGTGCCTGCCAAAGTATCCTTGCAGGGAGTAGTGTGCTTCCCCCATTTGGAAACTGTGAGAAACCATCTTTTCAACCGTCTCCTGATCTGTTAGCCTCACAACACCTGAATAATAATAAAACCTACATTTTACAACACTCTTCCTCAGGACGCCTGGGTGGCTCAGTTGGATAACCATCTGCCTTGGCTCAGGTCATGATCCCAGGGTCCTGGAATCAAATCCCACATGGGGCTCCTTGCTCAGTGGGGAGCCTGCTTCTCCCTCTCCCTGCCACTCCCTCTGCTTATGCATGTGCACCCACGCTCTCTGACAAATAAAATCTTTAAAAAATAATAAGACTAGACACTCGTCCTCTACAAGTGTTCAAAAACTACCCTGGAGGGGTACCTGGGTGGCTCAGGCTGTTAAGCATCTGCCTTTGGCTCAGGTCAGGCCTGGGATCCAGCCCTGCTGAGCAAGGAGCCTCTTTCTCCCTTCTCTCCCTCTGTCCCTTGTGCATGCACACTCTCTATTAAATAAATAAAGTCTTAAAAAAAAAACTACGCTGGAGTGATTTTAAAATAATAAAATGTTTTCTTTCTTGTACAAAATGAGCAAAAAATTAGAAAATTTTAAACTTCAGTTGAAGTTGAAAAGTAGTTACTTAGACTCTGAGCAGACACAGAGATAGCAAAGGATTCTCAACAGAAAAAATGATTTCAGAAAAATGGAGAACCTATACAAACCTGCCCCCAAGAGGGTTTCAGAAAGGTTTGCAGACATGGCCCTTTAAGATCATCAGTGGTCCGGTGGTGCCATTTTACCAATGAAGAAACTAAGACACAGAGGAATCAAGCTAACATCCATGAGTGCACACAGCTAGTGAGGGACAGAGCCAAGATCTGACGCTGGGCTGTCTGAACCGGCACATACAACCATGGACTGCCTTTGTGTCCTTACTAAGGAAGATGCTGAGTTGACTGCATATGACCATCGCCGCACATTATTTAAAACTGACTCTGAATAGCATCAGACTATCAGCTTGCTCTCTTTAAAAAAAAAAAAAAAAAAAATCAGTCTTCTCTTTGAGACAGCTTGCCTTAAATTAGGCTGTGGTTCTCCAAGTATGGTCCTCAGACCGGCAATATCAGTATTTCTCCAGAACTTGTTTTAATGTCAATTCTCCACCCTAACCTAGAGCTACTAAATCAGAAAATGGGGGGATGGAGCCCCACAATCAGAATCCTGATTCTCCAGGTGATGCTGATGCACGCTGAGAACAGCTGTCATAAGCGTGCTTAGCTCACTGTATTAAGAATGACTTGCATCCTTATCACACGTTTCTGAGAATGTTTTTTGAACTGACTCCTTGCATTTGGTCTAAGAGCAATTTTCTAGGGAAATCTGAGGGATGGTGGTGGAGACGGAGTTACAGCCATTCTACAAAGAAGTACGGTAGCTGAAGCTCAGTACCATCAGTGCTCAAAGTCCTTGTATGGTACCTAGAGTTCAAACCAAAACCTTAAAAAAGGACTAAAACCTCAACAGGGACAATGTCATTCTAGCATTTTAATAGCAGAAAGCCATAAAATACACAATTTAAAATCAAATTCTTCTATTTAAAGTTAGCTGATTTCTTCTTTAAAGCCCACTGACTGCCACCCCTCTGACTTGACCCAAATATAGTTTCTTTCTCTTGCGTCTTTGAGCTCCCTGAAGACAGTAACCATGCCTTGTTTTTTTATGTACCCCGGCACCAAGAACAGTGCTTGGCTCCTATTTGGTGCTCAGCAAGTAACTCTCAAACACCAATCGCAGCCTCCAGTCACAGATGTTCCACAGCCTGTTGTAAATCAAGGCATGAAATTAGCATTTTTTAAACCCACATTTACCTTTGGTTACTTTCTGTCCCTAGGGAAGGGAGTAACTGTAGGAATTCACAATTTAACTTGGGGAGGAGACTATTCCTTCACAGGACACAAGCAAAGTTCTGGCCAAAGATCTTGATTTATTGGGCACTGGGAGAATCTGATCACTACATATTTATAGCAGTAGCTAGAGATAAGTACATTCAGTTAAGTGCTACTGAAATGTGTTTCCTTCATTTCCTTGACAGCAAAAGGAAGCAATGAATGCTTTAAATCACAGAAAATATTTTGAATATAAAAGACAAATGCAAGTCACATCTCTCTCAACCTACAGAACAGCCAATATTTTATAAGGTTCACCAAGAGTTTGTGGGAAACTTTGATCCCTCTTCCCACTGCTTCTAGAAGAATCCATGAAGATCCAGTTCGTTTACTAGGCACTTATAAGAAGTTGTCAACTAAAGAGATAAATTTCTTATCAAATGGATGGTCACTGCTGAAAGACAGGTTTTGTCTTCATACTTCTCTTATTTTTTGAAGGACTTACGATTCTTAAAAGAAACTAGCCCCCTGTTCATTTTATTCCCCTTGATTCACCTGTCCAAAGTTTGAAACCACGTATGTTAAAAATAAAATGGGACTTCATTCTGAGTTCCACTGTTTTTAATATTTTTATGACAAAAAATTCAAACAATACCGAAATATACAAAAAAAAAGATCCTGGGCCCCATCGCTTTAGACTCTTAAACTCAAACTCTTAAAAAAAAAAAAATTATTAACAAGTTACAATGTACCTTCCAAATTTTTTCTACAAATCTGTGCATGCAGACTTTTTCAGACACTGTATGTATTTACGTACATTTATTTTTCAAATTTCATTATACTTGTCAACTATATCATGCTTTTTTCTCAAACATTTTATTTTAAAAATAAGATTTTTTTATATTGAGGTTTTTCCCAGCTTTGAGATATAATTGACAAAGAGCACTGTATAAGTTTAAGGTACACAGCAAGATAGTTTGATCCATGTATAGCTAATGAAATGACTATAATAAGGTTAGTTAATACATCATTCTTCTCAAAAAATTACAATTTTTTGTGGTCAGAATATACAAGATCTATTCTTAGCAACTTTCAAGTATTCAATACAGTATTAACTATAGTCACCATACTGTATATTAGATCCCCAGAACATATTCATCTCCTAGCTAGAAGTTTGTGCCCTGTGACCAACATCTCCCCTATCTCCCAGCCCTTGGTCCCTGGTGATCACCACTGTACTGTTTCTATCAGCTTCTTTACCCCTAGATTCCACATATAAATGAGATTATATAGTACTTGCCTTTCTCTAACATTTCACTTAACATCCCCAAGGTCCATCTTTTGTGTTGTCACAAAGGGCAAGATTTCATTTTTTATGCCTGAATAATATTCCACAGTATATATTCACCACATTTTCTTTATCCACTCATCTTAATGTCCACTTATGGACACTAAGGTTGTTTCTGTATTTTGGCTGTTGTGAATGCTGCCACAACGAACACAGATCTCTTCAAGGTCTGGTTTTCATTTCCTCTGGTTGTATACACAGAAAGTTCGACTGCTGGATCATATGATAGTTGTATTTTTAATTTTTTTGAGAAGCTTCTACACTGTTTTCCATAATGGCTGCACCAGTTTCCATTCTCAACAGGGCACAAGGGTTCCCTTTTCTCCTACATTTGTCAGCACTCATCTGTAGTCTTTCTCTTCATCATCCTAACAGGTAGTACCTCACTGTGATTTTGATTTCCACTTCTCTGATGACTTGGGATGTTGAGCACCTTTTCCTGTACCTGGTGGTATTCTGTCTTTTTGGGGAAAAAATGGCTATTCAAGTCTTCTGCTCACTTTTATTTCAATTATTTGGGTTGGTTTTTTACTATTGAGTTGTACATGAGTTCCTTACATATGTTGGATATTAACCTCTTACCAGATAAATATTTTCTCCCATTCTGCAGGCTGCCTCTTTATCTTGACTGTTTCTTTTGCTGTGCAGATGCTTTTTAGTTTGATATAGTCCACCTCTTTATTTTTGCTTTTGGTGTCATATCCAAGAAATCATTGCCAAGAACAATGTCAAGGAGGTTTCTCCCTATGTTTTCTGAGTTGTTGTTTTTTTTTCAGGCATTACATTTAAGTTTTTAACTAATTTTAAATTAATTTTTGAGTGGTGTACGATAGGGGTCCAATTTCTTTCTTTTGTGTAAGCATTTTCAGTTTTCCTCATACATTTCAATTTTAATAGCTCCAGTCAAGTTGAACTCCAAAAAATATATATACCAATTTATAGTTCCACAGACTATAGATAATTCCTCCTTTCCCCCACACTGTCTCTATCTGATAGACACATGAAAGGTACCTCACTGTTACTTTTAATTCACATTATCACATGAGCTGTTGGTTTATTTTTCTTGTTAATTTGTAGAAGTTTCCTTATATCAGCTCATGGTGTTACATTAACCCTCTCAGGGGTTTTATTGATATTTTAAGGCTTACTCTGGACAGAAACATCTATATCTATGTAACAATCTCATCTGAAAATGTAGGTGTATTTTATTCAGGGCGTTTTTCCTATCTTTCTAGAAAACTATCATTGTCTTCATGTAAGGCTTACATTCCCAGTTTATTTCAAGATATTTGAGGGATTTTTGTTTGTTTTTGCTGTTTTGAATGGGGTGTTTGTTTTCTGATTAGTTCTTGTTAAAATGTAAAAATGCCATCAGTTTAGATATATTAATCTTAGACCTCCTAAACTCACTCTTAGTAATTCTAATCATTGCTAATTGGTTGTCTAGGATCTTCTTGCTATACAGTCAGCTGATATGTAAATGTAATTTTAATCTTACGTTTTCTCCCACCCATTGCATTGACAGGTACCTCCAGAAAAATGCTGAATCCTTGCCTTATTCTTTACTTTAATGACAAGGTTTCTAGTATATCCTGAAGTGTGTTGCTGACTATAGGTTTCTTATATATTCCTTTTTTCCAAGTAACAATCTTTCTACTCTTAGATAACAAGATGTTTGTTTTAATGTGAAAAAGTGTTGAATTTTAACAAATGCTTATTTTTGGTCTAGTGTGGGATCAAACAGTGAATTACATCAAGAAGATTCCTAATGGTGAAACATGTATGTATTCTTAGGGCATGTTTGCATTCGCTTCTGACTCAGTCTAGATGTCAGTAAAGGGTAGACTTGAAAAGAGGAGATGAGGAGAAAATTCTCCACCCCACATTTGGAAAAATGCATTCCTCAGGACTCAAGAAAGGATCAGAGTCTGCAATTAGTCTGCCTAATTATACTGGTTTCAACTATACTGACTCCCCCAGCTCCATGTCCTGGAGTAAAGCTGAAATAATAGGTCATGGGCCTTCTTTATCATTAAATAGTGTTATCCTGGGAAAAACAAGGGGGAAAGTAATTGCCACTGGAAAATTTGCAACAACAGATATCATGCCAAGGAAAGAAATCACTCAACTTAGAACACTGCTTGCTCAGCTGTCCTTAGTAACTATAACCAGTACCTGTGCAATCTTACCCCCAGAAACATTCTATCCCATCTTACTCCCTATCAGATCTCTTCTCAGCACCAAGCTCCCAATGGAAGTAGATTAATTTCTAACCTTAAGAAATCAAAATGTAAACTAGTAACAAAGGATGCTGTTAATTTCAAGAGGTGATGGGCTCAGAAATGAAGGCAGAAAAATGACCCTAGAGTACTTCTTCTCAAAGCCAAAGAGGCAAAACAACCATGGGATAGAACACCTTGGGACAGGTTGGGCTAAAGTAGCCATATGTAGCAAATTAAAACACAGAACGTTCTATTTTCATTGACCCATGAAATATTTGGGTCATAGTACTTGTACTAAAAAGAAAAAATTACACATTGCTCATCTAAAACTCAAATTTAACTCCATTCCCTACATACTGAAGCTTATGCTAGAGTTTTTAATTAATTAACTTGTCTGAATTTCTACCTGGTCCCACCACTTAGTAGCCATATGACCCTAACATGTTAGGAAGTTAGGAATCCTTTCTAAGCCCAGTTTCCTCAATGATAAAATGCATTATATTGAGGATTAAATGATTTGAAGCACGTGAAATATTCAGCACATTCCTCAGCATTCAGGCAACAGTCAATGGCAGACAAACCTTAGGGTTTAAGTAATGGTTACACTGGGATGTTCAGGGTATAGAGGCAAAAGTACTAGAGCAGGGGGCGCCTGGGTAGCTCAGTCAGCTGAGTAGCCAACTCTTGATTTCGATCTCAGGATTGTGGGATCGAGCCCCGTGTCAGGCTCTGTGCTCGGCTTGGAGTCAGCTTGTCCCTCTCCTACTCCTCCCCCACCACTCATGTTCTCTCTCTCAAATAAATAAATAAAATCTTTAAAAAAAAAAAAAGTATTAGAGCAGGGGTTAGGAGATGTGTTTCAGTCCTATGTTTCAAATTAGCTGTGTGGCCTTAAGCAAGTCCTTTAACCTCCCTTGGTCTCAATTTTCTCATCTGTAAAATAAGAAGGTTGAATTAAATGGTCTCTTCCCACTCTTAGGAGTCTCTGATTCCTGAACCCCTATTGCTTGGACTTTGGAGAAATATCAGTGTTGTCGATTCCCTTTAAATGAATTCTTCCCATGGAGCCATATGTGATTAATATCTTTTGAATACTACTGAGAGTAAAAATATGCTGAGTTGATATTTTAGTAGCGTTTGCTTTGAGGAATACAGGTGCAATTGGTCATACTTGTTCGCAGACAAAAGTCCATGTGGTTTCATGGACTTAAGGTTTCACCTTAAGTTATAAATCAATTCCTGGAGCCTGAGCCTAATTCAACACCCTGAATGCAAGTTACACTATCTTTAGCATTAGAGCAATATGGTGTCTTGGTTGTCACTGTAGAGTGGTTTATGGCAGACAGAGGAAAAAATTGTGGGGTTTCCAAATAAAAAGCCACAATACACCTTTCTAACAAATACTATCCACAAGTTTTACTAAAATTTACAGTTAATTTTCCCCTCTTTAAGCCACTAAAAAGCTTTTGATTTTTATGGTGGTATTGTTACTGTTGTTCAATAGGCCAACAAGAAATGACTAACCTATACAACTGAAGAGCCATTTAAACCCATGTGCTTCTGATTTTCAGAACTAAAAACCACCTTCCCATATATTATGTCTATAGAGCAAGCCAAACATACACATGTACATGCAATGTCTCCATCAAAATTATTATGGAAAAGTTTACATTTTTTTGGATCATGTAATGTTAGCATAAGAAGAAAACAGGGATCTAGTCTGACTCTTATTTTACAGATAACGAAAATCAGATTCAGAACAGTTAGATGAACTCTCCAACATCAAAAAGCACAAAATTCACCTTTTCTCTGATGTTGTCTTTACTCTCATACACTCTGATCAACAGCATTTAAGGTGTTAGTCAACAGATGACAAATAAGAGTCTCTGCTGACCTACCCTAGAAGCCCATGACCCTCTGAGTATCTGCTTTATGCTGAGCACTATGCTAAGGCACTGGGATGTTAATAATGAATAACCCAAGGCCCTGTCCTACTTCTTATTAACTGAAAAAAAATCACTAAACCAAGCCACTTGTCCATTTCACATCCACAGCAATCCCATGATATGGACTCAAAGGGTACTATGGCTATGAGGTCCCACAGTTCATGGAAACCATTAGAAACAGCCTTCCAAAGCATTATTTGAAATCCTATTCCTGAATGCCAAGTTTACTATTTTAATAGTTTCTCCTGAAATTATCATTTATGTTGTAGGCATGTGTCCAGGTAGCACAGCACAGTGGGAACAAACATGGGTTCCACTCCCAAACGTGCCACTAACAAACTGAGTCAGTTGGAGTAAATGACTCAACTTCTTTGGTTACCAGCTTCCCTATCTATAAAATGAGGAGTTAGATCAACGGGACTCAAAGTCTTCTGCAAGTTACAGCAGTCTAAGTTTCTACCTACAATCCAAGAGATACAGTCAGCACAAGGATCAGGAACCATTCAGTGGGGCACAGAATGGAACTAGCCAACCCCAAATCTCCTACTTGGGACACCAAGGCTATGACAGGTAATTCTTTCCAAATCTCATCCCAGAAAGGAATTCAACAATTAAAGAATGTTCTTAGGTCTAAGCAAATATGCATACCTCCTCCAAGATCCCAGAGTAGTTAGGGACTTATTAATGATACAGGTGGTGGGGGAAAGGCCACTCTTTAGACAACCCACAACACCTTACATCTCACTTTAGCACCTGGCCAAGTGTGCTGAACTATTCTATCATGCACTCTCTTCATTTGAGGTTTTTGAAGCTGTTCTCATTGTTCCAAAGATTTATTTTGACCTAATGGGGAAAAACACTGGTCCTGGACAGCAAGCAACACCACCCCAGATTACAATACGCCATAGTGAAAGGTAACAATTTGCCAGAACATTATCCTCTTTGCATTACTATTCCAGGAAGGCATGTGATGTTCCCAGCTTTTAACTGGCCTAGACCAGTTCTCTCCATCCTACTTCAAGCAACGGCCAATTTCATTGTGTCAACATAGTGCTGCCTCTGCAAATCTGAGACAATCATATTTCACAATGAGGAGGCTGGATTTCTTGCTGGTTGTTTTTAGATCTAGGCTAGGAAACCCTGCTGATAGGGAACCAATTTTCTATGCTTCATAAAAAGTTTCATCCTCAGAAACACTTGTCTAATAGAAAAACACTCTTAAGTTGCCAATATCAGGTGCTATACTAATAACAAACCAATTCTTTGCCACAAGATTTACAATCACTTCTATTAGTTATGGGGCTCAGAAGCAAGAGAGATGAGCCTTGGCCCTGAGGTCAGGGAACCTGATTCGAGGCCAGCTCTGTAAGGAAGTAGCTTTGTGACTTTGCAGGAGTCATTTCACTTCTCAGGTATCAGGTTCATTGTCTGTTAAGAGTTGGGCGACATAATCTCAAAGACTCCCCCCACCACCTGCTCCAGCACTAGTGCCTTAGGATCCCACATTCTTTTCTCTCAGTTGCTGGCCAATTACCTGCTTTGGAAGATGTATTAACTGTCTTAGGCCACTAGAGTACTATTTAACACATTCCTGATCAATAAATCAACAGTCCTTCTTTCCCTCCGCATTAATCTTGCATTTCTTTATATCACTCTGGCCACGGAGATTACATGTGAGCAGGTGCCTCTAGTGTAACAGCAGGGCAAATCCCGGAGCTGGGCCCTCTGATACTGGCACTTACTTCAGTTTTCCAGGTGAACTGGAATCACTGTTTTGTTGTTTCTTTGTGGGTTTTTTTGGATGTCTAAATTTTTCCTTTTATTCATTTATTTAAAATATTAAAGTATAAAACATATTCAATGAGATACATAAAGTACACAGATTTTAAGTTGTTCAGTTTGATGAGTGTTTGCATATGTGTCTACGCAGGTAACCAGATGGAACATTTAAAAATCACGACTCCAGAAATTCCTGTGCACTTGAGAAGAATTTCTGGCTTTCAGTAATGCATTATTTGAGCACCAGATGCAATTCTTTCTTGAATTTCTACTTAAATAAAAAATATCTATATTATAGGTAGAACAATCACAGCCTTATTACTAATAACAGGTTTGGATCTGACCACAGTAGCAAAAATGTTCATTTTTCTGTCTAGGCTTGTAACCGTTCACCCAATGTCCTGAGTATGTCTTACTGAAACACCCTGTATTCTTGGCCTGTCTTGATGTTGATATATGTCCCTAGAGTCTCAGTTCTTAGGTTTAATCTTCAGATATTAATCCTATATTTAATGTCTCCTTTCCATGATTCTTTCTTGTTTCTTGTCTTCTTCTGTCTGCCTGTGGTTGCTGAGGAATCACTGTTCTGAACCTTAATCGTCCATAAAGCCAGAACTTAGTCTTCTTATGAAGTGATGTCACTTCACACCCCAACAGGGGACACGAGGATGTGGTGGCTTGGGGTCTACAAAAGGGCTTGGTGGGTTTTTATTCATTCATTCATTCATCTCTTCTCCCATGCCCAGGACTAGCTATGAAATTTTTGGTACCCAGTACCAAAAGTGAAAATGTCATGTCTCTTATTTAAAAAAAAAAAAAAAAGTGGCAGGGGTAGGGGGGTTCAGGGAGAGAAGAAAAACCCTTAACATCTCTACAATAAAAGACATTTTCTTTCCATGGTCTTTCTCTTGACCGGGCATGGTATTCTTTATTTGCTACTTAAGGTCATGCTCCCTTAGACAGGGAGAGTTGAAGCCCACACAGGTGCCAGGGTGACTTGGAGCATGCAAAGCCCCTGGCTGCCAGTTTCCCCTTCCAGCACAGGACGGAAGTGCCACACCACAGGCCTGGTCTGGGAAGTCAAACTGGGCACCTGCCCTTCCCACAACATGCAACCCCAAAGCATGGTAGATGGGCAACTCCTGGGGCTAGGATATGCTAGATATCTAGATCAGGTGTGGTCAAGAGGCTCACCCAGGATGAGGAAAATGCACCATAGTACTGCCAGACGAGGGCAAGGATGGCCACCATTATGACCCACTCCAAAATGCGGTACGGCCCATGCACTTACTCCAACCTTCGCAGCACCTACACCCAGGCCTCCACTGGTGCACAGCACTCCCTGACTGGGGGAAGGAGGGAGGATGGGCCAGGTGGGGCATGAAACCAAGAGGAAGAAAGCAGATGGCCAAGATTATTCCCTTTTAAGGAGGCAGGAAAGGGAGGACCAAGAGTGAGCCACCAGGCGAAGCTCCTAGCACATACTCTTTTGTCCCACTGACTTCACTCACAGAACACAAATCCAAAGAAAATATTACTCCCAATCATCCATCAAAACCCATGAGGTCATCACTTCTCCTGTGAGGTCTTTCCTGTGTGCTGTGCACCAGGCAGTCAATTACACTCTCCCTTGTATACCCCCTATTATTTCAGGCATACCTCTAATACCATATTATCAAACTTGATTTCCATTTATTTCAGTCTGTCTTCCCCATGAGCCTAAGAAATTTCAAAGCCAAGTCTATAGTTTATTTGCTTTTTATATCCCAAAGCATAGTAGGTGCACAGCTCTCTGAGTCTTATCTGGACTTCGCAGCAATCAAGTCCTATGCTGACTTGGTCACTGCTCACCCTACTGATATCTGCTGATTAAGTCTATGGCCAATGAATTCAGGGTATCCCGTCTGCTTCATTAGGCCTAACAAGTCCTTTCTGTTGAAGTGGCCTTCCTTCACCTCTTGCTAGCACAATATATTCCTTTGAGTTCTGCACATGATTCCCACTTGATTTCTGTTTCAGAGTTATCCCACTTCCCCTAGTTTCTACTTTATCAAGCTTGGAATACCCATTCTGAAAGTGCTGCTTGCTAGGCACATCAGCCACCACGTACGTAACTCCACAGGCACAGGGGAGTTCCTGGACATTTCCATACCACACACAGAGGACAAAACAGACTCAAGAAAGCCAACTCGGACCAGGGCCACCACAAAACACAACTCAAAGGGACAAAGCATTCCCAAATCTAAGCGTATGGTGACCTGTGGAATTGTGTAGTACACATCCTGCACAGCTATACGCAACGACCGTGACTCGGTTCTTCCTCTGCCTAATCCCACCATTGTGACTATTTTCTCTGACACAGTGTATTTACTACGTTCTTTAGGATTTTAACCTTGGGTTGGCAATGAGGCAGTAAGTGTAAAGCCATAACCCAAGTGATTAAATGGTTTTCTGCTTTTGCCGACCTCTTCCTCCTTCCCACAGACTTCCGTGGAAAAAGAGACAAATTTTTTTTCTTCTGACTGTACTCCCTCTGCATTGTGTCCTTTTCATTCATGGAGATGCTAGGCCTTAAAAGTGAAGGGGTAGCCTCTCCACATTACAAAGATAATCTCCAGTCTCCAGGCTTAGCTCTTAATATGTCAACAAGGACATTGAGGGATTCCTTCTCTAATACTACTTTATTTAAGCATACTGTTATGCTCTGGACTAATAATCTTACTCTGCATGTAAGAAACTGCTGAAAGGTACCCTAAGGCATAAAGGTAAGCAGTGAACTATGACCAGAATGCCCGGGTTCATGTTATAATTGTCCCTAACTTGTAAGGCTGCTGTGACGATTGAATTCACATATGTGAAGCACAGAGAGCAGTACCTGACCAGCAGTAAGCACCACAGACGCGCTGGCTGCTATGATTGACTCCTTCTTTCTCTTAACATGTCTGCCATCACTTCTCCATCCGTCAGGGGCACACAGATGCCTGTGGGAGAATAGAGAGAGCCGGCTATTTCAAGTAATATCGTTCTGCTACACACATTAGCTCACCACTGAAGAGTGAAAAAGCAATGGCAGAGCAGCATAACGGAATGAATGGTCAAGAACAGAGACACCTAATCCTACACAACAGAGCTATTTAAAAACAACTCTTTTGTCCACCGCCACCAGGAAACCAAAAATGGTCTAAAAGGAGAATTAAATGATGCTGGTAAAGACCATTTTGTCAAGATGTTTACCCAGGACAGATCCTTCCACTCGATGGAGATGAAGTCGAGAAACGTAATACAAAGCATTCGACAGTGTGGGTAGCTGGGTCTGACACAAACTGCAGACGCCGCCACAGGAGCATGCTGCTGTGTCTTTAGTTTCCAGATTGTCTGTTGTGATTCCTCCTTATAAAAAGATGGTGTCAAGTTGGGACATTCATGCCCCTAGAAAAATTCACTTTGAAACAGATGCAAATGGATCCTTTTCCCATAAACCCCAAGGTGCAACGTGTCTTGTGCCAGGTGATGGATTAGAATTTTCCAGCATGGGTTTATGTTGTCAGCCCCTATCAGTACAGCACCCATCAGAAGAGATTAGTCTGACATTGTCAGGATTCTTGTCCAACAATCATAGTTTACAACTTAAAAGTGTGCTGTCTTGCCTTACATCAACTTCACTGTACAGTAACAGTGAATCAACAGAGAACTGTAGACAGGGAATAATCTGACATGCAACTTTCAATTTAACAAAGAAAGCCTTTTAAGATGTCACTGCACTGAGATAAGAAAACATGTCTTTTATCACTTTGACCATGCAGATGTGGACATTTAAGTATTCAAAAACCTCCTGGTAAAGTTTCTAATTTCTTAAAAGAAGACATTATTAACTCATGAAGGACAGAAATTTCACCTTTCACCAACTTAATCCACACGTGCTTTAGAGTATTTGATACTTTCATTCATGTTCTTAGTCTCACCTCCACAAAGAACAAGCGAAATATGTACCTGTACCAACAGAACTTGGGTATCTTGTTCCCTGAAGTTCCTTAATCCCTTGGAACTTCAGAAGGTGAACTCTGGCTCCTTGAGGCTTATTTAGGTCATTTCACAAGCCTCTGTCCAGACATAGCCCAAAAAAAGTATCTTTTATTCTGGCTACAGGAGAAAAGAGACTTCCCTTGGCTGCTAGCATCCTGATCAAAAGTCAGCCCTGGGGTTTTGATCTGGTTCAATACCACACAGCATTAAAAACTTCTACGGCTTTTTTGCCTACAGGATAGGGTCTAACCTCCCTACCCTGCTCTAGAACGGCCCTTGTGATCCAAGCCCTGCCTTACCTCCCACTGCTTCCCACCCTCATTCTGTCAGGATTCCTGCACTCCAGCCACAGCCAATTGAATATTGTTCTCCAAATATCTCCATGGTCGTTAGGAGTTTCTCACTCTTGTTCTCTCTTCCTAAAGTTTCCTTCATCCACTTCTTCAGCATAAAGGTTATGTCCTCCTCTATCCAGACTTCCCTTAACTTCCCTCCCAAGAATATGTGTATGTAAACACACACACCCCTCTCTCAGGAAGTTAGCTTGAGTGTCCTCTTCTCTGTGTCACCAAAGTTCTGGCCCAAGCTTCCAATACAATCATCACACTGTGCCATAATTTCTCTGTGCTTCCCTGGAATCATAGTTTATTTACCTTTAACCCCCAGCACCCAGGAGAGTACCACTCAGACGCTCATTCAAAACACTTCTTGGGTCGCCTGGGTGGCTTAGTCAGTTAAACATCAGACTCTTGATTTTGGCTCAGGTCATGCAATCAAGCCCCATGTCAGCCTCCATGCTCAGAAGGGAATCTGCTTGGGATTCTCTGTCTCCCTCTGTCCCTCCCCATCCACTCACATGTGGGCACACTCTCTCTTGCTCATTAAAATAAACAAATCTTTTTAAAAAAATTTCTTAGCATCTAGGGGCATCTGGCTGACTCCACTAGAAGGGCATGAGGCTCTTGATTCCAGGTTCATTAGTTCGAGCCCCACATTGGGTGTAGAGATTACTTAAATAAAAATTTAAAAACATGTCTTAGCATCTATAATATGCCCTGCTCAGGTCCGTAGGGTGATCCTGAAGATTGTAGGCTCCACAGTGGATCCCATGAATCCCCTCTTCTGGGTCCTGTGTGGAAGAAACATTTGCTTAAACGGAACAACAAGGCAACCATGGAAATCTTCCAGGCTGAAAGTAATATTAGGAATTGCCTAGAGTCACCCAACTGACATTATAAAGATGACAAAACTGGGGCCCACAGGGCAGAAGCAACATCCTCCAGATCAACACAGTGAATCAGTGCCAGTTCTGAGACTAAAACACACATCTCATGGCTCCTACTAGGTACAAGATTTTCCCCCTCATTCCACCAGAATGCCTCCTCCCAATATTACTGAGCCACTTCAAACATCAAATCTGCCTTTACAGGGTGAAAATACTCTCCAGATTTGAAAGACCGTGCTTCCAATTCTACAGTCACTTCCAAACAGGACAAAAGAGTAACATGTCTATCAATTAAGGTTACCAGTTGTACACAAAAGCAACAGACCCTGGATGACAGAAGAAGAAAAAGTGATTGAGAAAATATAGGGTGGCTCAGAGAACTCCCAGGAACAGTGGATAATCAAGCTCAAACAACAGGCAGGAACAATGGGGGAGTGACGCTGCTGCTAGCACCAGCAGCTCACTGCCCAGGGCGGCCAGCACCACTCCTGCAATTGCCATGGACAGTGGTGTTGCTACAGCCCCCTCTGCTCCCATAAGTTCTCCCCTGGCCCTCCACCTTGACATTACCTGTTCTAGATATGAAATCTAGGGAGACTATCTGACAGGCCCAGCATATGTACACTGGGTAAGTCATGTACCCAGGCTTTAAGGCCAGAGGAGAGGTGCTCTTGTTATCAACTGCTGTACAAATGACCCCTCCCCAGCTTAGTGGCTTTAAGAGTTTATTATCTCTTATATCTCTGAGGGTTGACTGGGCTCAGCATGGTACCTCTCACCCGGGACCTCTTGTGCAATCAGATGTCAGCTAGGGCCGAAGTCATCTGAAGGGTGGATAGGATGGACATCTAAGGTGGCTCCCTCACATGGTGGCAGTTGATCCCGGATGTCAGCTGGAACAACTACACATGACCTCTTGACAGTGCCTGGGGTTCTCACGACATGGTAGCTGGGTTCTCAGAAAAAGCATCCCAAAAGCAAGCCTTCGAGGAGATAGAAGCACTCATGTTCTGAGACTAGCTATCACAGAGAAAAAAGTCAGGATTGGATTCTTACAGCTTTGAAGGGTACGGGGGGCACAAAGGAAAGTTCAATGCTAAGCAACAAAAAATAGTGAAAAAATCATTTCATTATGATAACTACAGAATTTCTCAAGGGCATAGGGATTCCAATGTATTTGTTAAAAGATCAGCCACGAAGTCATAGCATCATCACAGAGAAACACACGAGGTCCACTTTGAGCAGGAATGAGTAAAGCCACCTGCACCGCCACATACCTACTGTTCCCTGAGAGTGGTTTTTCCCCCAATACCAAAGATCCCTCCAAATATCAGGACTCTGAACAACTGCCCCAACTTGCTCCAAGCAAATCCAGCCCCCTACAGAGTCTGCTGGATACTCATGTTTATGCTGGGGAGTCTGAAAGTATGATCAGGGAAGACTCTACCGTCTGTACATGGAAGGCAAAGGAGAAAAGAACAAATATAGAGGGCGGGGGAGAAAAAATAGAAAAGAGGCTAAAGAAAAATTTCAAGGGCTCACTTGGAAAGAAAGTGCACCAAGAAAAATCCAGTTGTCCTCCTTTATTTGTCCCTAATTTTCTTGAATTTTCGTTTTCAATTAGAGGCCAAATAAGAGCCTATCTCTTTTGATAAAATTATGGAAACATATGAATATTGCTTTCTTGGAACATTCTGTGTTTTTCATGAAAGTCATCAAGGTGGTATTTGGAAGAAGCAATCTGGGGGGAAAAAAAATCTACGTATCCTTGTCACCCGGGTACTGTTTCTACTCTACTGCTCACTGCAGTGGAGTTTCCTGGCCCAAATGAAGCTATACTCCCATTACTGTGATGACTGGTCTAGGTTGTTGATTCAAAGAACATTTATTTGATGAGACCATTCTGGGTTCCCAGCAGTGTTCTCGGTCCTAGAGGTAAAGACTGATGAGTCAAATGCCCTGGACAACTGGTTAGAGAAGGGATATCGGTTCCAGGGACACTCCTGATAAAGACTCCTACTGCGTTTATGCTAATCAGTGAAAACAAACACATGAAAATGCCAATAATAGCTATTTAGGACAATAGAATATTGCCTTTATCAAGGTTGAAAGTTTCTGAAATAGATCTTGTCTGAAAAGATACTTTTGGGGGCGCCTGGGTGGCTCAGTCGTTAAGCGTCTGCCTTTGGCTCAGGGCGTTATCCCGGCATTCTGGGATCAAGCCTCGCATCAGGCTCCTCTGCTGAGAGCCTGCTTCTTCCTCTACCACCCCCCTGCTTGTGTTCCCTCTCGCTGGCTGTCTCTCTATCAAATAAATAAATAAAATCTTTAAAAAAAAAAACGAAAAGATACTTTTGTTATGGGTTGAATAATGTCCTCTAAAAAGATGTGAAAATCCTAACCCCAGTACCTATAAATGGGATCTTACTTGGAAGTAGGGTCCTTGCCAATGTTCAAGATAAGATGAGGTCTTTAGAAAAAGGCTGTAAGTCAACATGACCGTGTCGTTATAACAAGGGAAAATTCTAACACAAACACAGGCACAATGGGAAGACCACGCAAAGACACAGGGAGAATACTACCTACAAGCCAAGAAGTACCTGAGGTGACCAGCAGTTGGAGATTCTCCCTCACAGCTCTCAGAAAGAGCCAACCTAACAGTATCCTGACTTGTAGCCTCCAGAAATTTGAGAGAAGAAATTTCTATTATTCCCAGCCACCTTGTCTGTGGTATGTTTTTATGGCAGCCCTAAGAAACTTCTAGAGTTTTCATGATTAAATTTTGTTAAATTTGGGAAAGATGAGGGGTTTTTTGCTCACTGAACAAATAGCTATTAAGAAAGCATCCTGAAAAGGAAAATCTTTATTGTAGTTGGAGATTAAAACAAGAAAGGGAGACTGGACAGAGAAAGTGGCAGACCAAAAAGCTTTGTAGTTCATATTAAAAGTGTTCCCAGGGAGGAGTTAAGATGGCGGAGGAGTAGGAGACACCTTTTTCAGCCGGTCCCCCGAGTCGAGCTGGATAGGTACCAGACCAGCCTAAACAACCACGGAACCAGCCTGAGACGCAGGAAGATGCATCTGGATCTCTACAAATGAACATCTCCAGCGCTGAGTATTGAGGTACGAAGCGGGGAGCCATGAAACCGTGCTGGAAATATCGGAGAATGTCGCGGAGAGGAGGAGCCGCGCGTTCGGGCGCCAAGAGGCGGCCAGCCACTTGCCCCACGGGAAGCGGGCGGGCTGAAGTGTTCAGCACCCATAAAACAGCAGACTGAACCATGTAGCAGGCGGGAGCGCGCGCCACCAGGCATCTCGCGGAACACCGGAATCCCGGTGCGCTCACTGGATCAGACTGAGACCGGGAGCTTCGGAGCGCGAGGCGGCTGGCGTTAAGCTAAAGGACAGAGACGCCAGCCCTGGAAGTGAGGAGCTGGGGCGCCAGGTGTGGGCGCACATCCGGGACGGCTGCAGGGTGAGCAGCACCAACAGTAACAGAGTTAAAGTGGCCAGAACATTAGTAGAGAAGCCGAGGGCAGAAATCCCTCTGTTCTGTGACAGAGGCTGGGATTGACCGCTGCTGCTCTGACTCTCAAGAGAGGCACAGCAAACCGCCAGGGAAAGCAGCAGAGAACAAGCCTGGAAATACCGGCTCAGGGGTGCCCATCCCCATCCCCTCGCAGGGAGCACCGAGACTCTACCCAAACAGGGTTGCACAGGTGTCGCGTGAACCCCTCCCCCAGAAAGCGGGCTGATAAATCAAGAAGCCCACAACCGGGTCCTGGGTGGCATCAGTCGTTAAGCGTCTGTCCTTTGTGCGCTCAGGGAGGTGATCAGGCGTTCCTGGACAGGCCCCATCGGTCCGACTCCTCGCTGGGAGCCTGCTTCTTCCTCTCCACTCCCCTCTTTGTGTTCCCTCTCTACTGCTGGTTGGCTCTAATAAATAAATAAATAAATAAATAAATAAATAAATAAATAAATAAAATCTTTAAAGAAGAAGCCCACATCCTAAGATCCCTATAGTAAGGGACAGGCACAGGAGTTGATCAATAATTTGGGTCCTGGACAGCCCGCAACCTCCTCATCAGAATGACGAAGGAGAAGCCCCCTTTAACAAAGAAAAAGACAGTGAGTCTGTGGCCTCTACAGAAATAATGAATATGGATACCAACCAAAAGTATCAGAAATGGAATTCAGAGTAGATGAATTCAAAATGATGAGTAGAATTGAAAAAACTATTAACGAAAAGGTTACTAAAAGAGAATATAGAATCTAAGGACAGAAATATGAGGCCGAATCTGACAGAAATTAAAAATTCTATGAGCCAAATGCAGGCAAAACTACCGTAAGAGCTCTGACGGCCAGGGTCACAGAAGCAGAGGAGCGAGTTAGTGAATTGGAGGATGGGTTAATAGAGGGAAAAAACCAAATAGAAATGCTCTTAAAAAAATCCAAGCCC
>NW_024426008.1:19795122-19883237 GCF_017311325.1 Ursus maritimus | reverse complement strand
ATGGAACATAAGAACTAGGATGATCGGTAGGGGAAGAAAGGGATAAAGAAAGGGGGGGTAATCAGAAGGGGGAATGAAACATGAGAGACTATGGACTATGAGAAACAAACTGAGGACTTCAGAGGGGAGGAGGGTGGGGGAATGGGATAGGCTGGTGATGGGTAGTAAGGAGGGCACGTATCGCATGGTGCACTGGGTGTTATACACAAGTAATGAATCATCGAGCCTTACATCGGAAACCGGGGATGTACTGTATGGTGACTAACATAATATAATAAAAAATCATTTTAAAAAAAAAAGTGTTCCCAAGGAAGGGCACTTGAGTGGTGCAGTCAGTTAAGCATCCAACTCTTGATTTCAGCTTGGGTTGTAATCTCAGGGTCATGGAACTGAGCCCCACATCAGGCTGTGCCCTCAGTGTGGCATCTGCTTTAGATTCTGGCTTCCTCTCCCTCCACCCCTCCCACTTACATGCTCGCTCTCTCTCGCTCTCTCTCTCTCAAATATATAAATCTAAAAAAAAAATTTCAAAGCAAAACAATTTCAAAATTATAAGAAGGCATATGACTTTGTTAGATTTGTGTTTTAGAAAACTCAGTGTGCAGAAGGCATGGATGCAAGAGAAACAAGATGAGAGGCAGGAAGGCCAGATAGAACACTATAAAGATGAACCAGACAGGCCATGATGATGGTTTGGGTAGGGTGTAGCCAAAGAAAATGATAAGTAGATAAATATGAAATATATCTAGGAAGGTGAATTAATACAACACAGTGACTGATAGGTCATGAGAATGACAATGTCAAAAATAATACCCAAATTTTGGCTCTTATAGCTGGTTGGGCAGCAAACCCACCTTTTCTATTACTATTTCTGCACAACCGGTATGCTCTCTGATTCAGTGCACATAAGGAGATCCTATTGCTGGACCAAACCTATCACTCTAGCCAGGATCCAAGTCTCCCCCTTTGGGGCACACTACAGAACCGCATTTATCACTGTCCCTAACAAAACCAATTCTGAGTAAGAGTTACATCTATTAACCCATCACAGTCTGGGGTCACATTTGGCCAACTTGCCCTGCACAGATGCTGGATCCAGAAGTCTGAGTTTTGATACCTGGCTCTGGCAGTGTAGGACCTTGGGCAAGTTACCCAACCTCTTTGTGCCTCAGTGTTTTTCACTGTAAAAAGGTGGTGAATGTATCTACCTCATAGCTGATGTTAGTAAATCAGTCAAATATACACAGATTACTTAGAACTATTGCCTGACTCACACTTTATATCTAATAAATAAAACTAATCATTGTTGATAATGATGATGAATTTGATAGTGTTGGTATTACTAACATAAAGCTAAAGTTCCCAAATGCTCATCGGTAATAAAGTTTATCAGTCTACTGCAAAATTGTCAGTTTCACATTTCCAGCTGTCTTTTCTTCAAGAAGAACTATTATGTCTCTGTGATTATGTCCTTTCTATTTGGTCAGAGTTGGGGTTGTAAAAATATCCTTTCCTTTAAAAAAGAATGATGACAGGGGTGACTGGGTGGTGCAGTTGGTTACGCATCTGACTCTTAGCATCGGCAGGGCTGTAATCCCACCCTGCCTCGGGCTCTGAACTCAGCACGGAGTCTGCTTCAGATTCTTTCTCCCTTTCCCTCTGCCCCTCCTGCTTGTGTGCAAGTGCGTGTGCTCTCTCTCTCTCTCTCTAAAATAAACTAAATCTTTTAAAAAAATGATGATAGTAGAAGATAGCTGGTTTTAAGTATGGACCTTAAAAAATATGCAAAGTAAAAGTTGGCAGCCCTAGGTCAATCACCAAAATAAATTTGATATCTTATTCTATGAATTCCAGAAGTCTGAGAATACCTGACAAAGGTAATATTAGCATGAGGAAGTGAATGTCACCAAAGCTATATTGTAGTGAGGAAAAGATACCAGATGGTAACTCAAAATCAGATAAAGAAATAAAGATCAGAAATGGTTAAAAAAAAAAAGTTAACCAACTCAAATATCTATTTTCTCTCCTTCCTTCTCCCAGCTTTTTCTCAAGACATAAAAATCATACAAAATAATTTTAACTGTGTATCATTAGGTAACTTACACATAGTATGTATGCCACTAAGAGCATAAAGTATATTTTACTTGTATTAAATCTAAATGAGATTTAAATAATTTAATACACATATGACAAGCCACAGAGCCACAAACAGGAAAACAATACAAAAACCTATAATTAGGGGCGCCTGGGTGGCTCAGTCGTTAAGCGTCTGCCTTTGGCTCAGGGAGTGATCCCAGCGTTCTGGGATCAAGCCCCACATCGAGCTCCTCTGCTGGGAGCCTGCCTCTTCCTCTCCTACTCCCCCTCTTGTGTTCCCTCTCTCACTGGCTGTCTCTCTGTCAAATAAATAAATAAAATCTTTAAAAAAAAAAAACCCTATAATTAAAAAACTAAGGGAATTACTATGTTACACTAGAAAAAAATCCACTTAATACAAAAGGAAGTAAAGGAAGAACAGTAACAAAGACGACATGAGGTACATAGGGAACACAAATAGCCAATGTAAATCTAACCATATTAATAACATTAAGTGGAACTGAACTAAACTGTCTAATCAAAAGGCAGAGAATATCAGATTAGGAGCAACAAATCATGATCCAAATAGGATGCATACGGGAGATGCACATTACTTTAAAAGATAAAAACAGGATGAAAGTTAAATAATGGAAAAAGATATACCATGTAAACAGAAATCATAAGAGGACTGGAGTAGATATCTTAATATCAGACAAAGTGGACTTTAAAACAAATTTATTAGAAATAAAAACATTTCATAATAAGAGTTAATCCATCAGGAAACTATAACAATTATAAACATATGTGAAACTAACAGACCCAAAAAATACACACAAAAGACAGAAATGAAGGGAGAAACAGAAAACAAAACAGCAAGAATTGAAGATTTCAATACTCCCCTTTCAGTAATGTATGGAACAAGTTATGTGAATATTGATGTGGAAGAAGGCTTTCAAGCACCTAGACCAACAGATATCTAGAGACGCCTACAGCATTATACCCAACAACCACAGAATACACATTTCTCTCAAGTCTTCCTGGAACAATGTATGAATTCATAAAACAGTCTTCAGTAATTTTCAAAGGACTAAAATCATACAAAATATCTACTCTAACCACAGGGGAATTAGAAATCAAAAAAAAAAAGTTTGAGAAATTCACAAATATGGCAACATAACACCACACTCCTAAAATCAACAATGGTTCAAAGAAGAAATCACAAGGGAAAGTAGAAAATATTTTGAGATGAAAGGAAACAAAGATACGACATACCAAAATGTATTGGACACTGGTAAAGTAGTGCTTAAGGGGAAATACAGAGCTATAGCAGACTATATAAAAAACAAACAAACAAACAAAACTCAAATCAACAATGCTGGCTGCCTCCTCAAGAAACTGGAAGTACAGCAAACTAAACCCAAATTCAGTAGAATGAATAAAATAAAGACTAGTATAGAAATGAGTAGGGGTGCTTGGGTGGCACAGCGGTTAAGCGTCTGCCTTCGGCTCAGGGCGTGATCCCGGCGTTATGGGATCAAGCCCCACATCATGCTCCTCCATTGTGAGCCTGCTTCTTCCTCTCCCACTCCCCCTGCTTGTGTTCCCTCTCTTGCTGGCTGTCTCTATCTCTGTCAAATAAATAAAATCTTTAAAAAAAAAAAAAAAGAAATGAGTAAAGAATTTTAAAAATAAAGAAAGCTTAGGACACCTGGGTGACTCAGTCAGTTGGATGCCTGCCTTTGGCTCAGTCGTGATCCCAGAGTCCTGGGATCAAGTCCCACATCAGGCTCCTTGCTCAGCAGGGAGTCTGCTTCTCCCTCTGCGAGCCACTCTCCCTGCTTGTGCTGTCCCTCTCTCTCTGACAAATAAATAAAATCTTTTTAAAAAATAGAGAAAGATTAATGACATTAAAAGATATTAGGAAAGAATAGATTTTACAACCCTTGAGCTAGACTGATCAAGAAAAAAAGAAGACTTAAAGTACTAAAATTAGAAATGAAAAAGACAAAAGCATTACCGACAAAAATAAAGAGGAATTAAAGAGAATGCTATGTACTGTAACCCAACAAACTGGACAACTTAGATAAAATGGACAAATTCCTGCAAAGATCACAACTACTGAAACTTTATCAAGAATCAAAAAATCTGAGGAGTGTGAATAATTAATTTCAAAACAACCCACAAAGAAGAGCCCAGATCCAGATGGCTTCACTGATGAAATCTATCAAATATTTAAGTATTTATACTAATCCTTCACAAGCCCTTCTAAAACACAGTAAGACGGAACACTGACCAACTCAGTCTATGAAGCCAATATACCCAGATACCAAAACCAACTCCAAAGATATCACAAAGAGACAATTTCAGACCAATATTCCTCATGAATATAGGCTTAAATTAACAAAATACTAGCAAAATGAATCCAACATACCAAAAGGATTATACACAATGATCAAGTGGATCTAGCCCGTGAATACAGGCTTAACATCCAAAATTAAAGTAACACCACAATCAATAAAGAAAAAAATTGCATGATCATCTCAGCAGATGCAGAAAAAGCACTGACAAAATTCAAAATACCATCATGTTGAAAACAGTAAACAAATTAGAAATATAAAGGAACTTCCTCAACCTGATAAAGGGCATCTACCAAAAAATTAAAAAAACAAAAACCCTATCATTTTTACTTACTTATTCATACTTAATGGTGAAAGACTGAATGCTTTCCCCCTAAGATTAAGATCAAGACAAAAGTGGTGAACAACTTCTATTCAACACTATACTGGAAATGCCAACCAGGGCAATTAGACAATAAAATGAAATACAAGGCATCCATCTTGGAAGAGAAAAAAATTTAACTATCTGTATTCATAGACGACATGATCTAATGGGCAGAAAATAAGTCGCTAAAAATCTATTAGAACTAATGAAAGAGTTCAGCAAGTTTGCAGGATACAAGATCAACATATAAAAATCAATTGTATTTCTACACAGTAGCAATGAGCAAACCAAACGTGAAATTAAGAAAATACTTCTATTTACAATAGTATCAAAGATAATAAAGACACTTAATAAATTTAATCATAAAAGTACAAAATGTATTCTGAAAACTTCAACACTGTTGAAGGAAATTTAAGAAGACATAAATAAAGGGAAAGGCAATTAAGATTAGAAGACTTATTATCGTTATGATAGAAATACTCTCCAAATTTATGTATGAACTCAACACAATCTCTACCAAAATTCCAGCTGGCTTCCTTTGCAGAAACCCACAACTGATTCTAAAATTCATTTGGAAACGCAAGGGACCCAGAATAGCCAAAAGAATCTTGAATAAGAACAAAGTTGGGAGACTCAGACTTACCAATTTCAAAACCTACTACCAAGCTACAATAATCAAGTGGTGCTGGCATAAGGAGAGACACGTAGTTCAATGGAACAGAATTCACAGTCCAGAAATAAGTGCTCACATTTACAGTCAACTCATCTTAAACAAGAGTGCCATATCAATTCAACAGAGAAAGGATAATGGTACAGAGATAACATGAAAAAGAATGAAGTTGGACCCTCACCTCACACCATACAAATAAAACATACGCAATTAGAAAATACTTTCATTGGTCATTTCATTAGTTCTTAAGGGTAATATAAATCAAAACCACATCACACTAAAATTTAAAAAGACATATGAGTAGAATATGTCAGCAAGGATACAAAGAAATTAAAACCCCCATTCATTGTTAGCGGGAGGATAAAATGGCACAGTCTATTCGAAAAACAATCTGACAGTTCTTCAAATGATTAAACAGAGTCACCGTATGATGCAACAATTTCATTCCCAGGTATACATCCAAAAGACATGAAAACATATGTCAATACAAAAACTTGTACACGAATATTTATAGCAGTATTAACAACAGCCAAAAGATAGGAACAACCCAAGTATATACCACCTAATGAATGGATACATAAAATGTGGTACATCCATGCAATGGAATATCTGGCAATGGAAAGAAATGAAATGCCAACACATGCTACAACTTGGACAAACCTTCACAACATTATGTTGGGTGAAAGAAGCCACTCACAAAAGGCCATATATTATGTAATTCCATTCCTATGAAATATCCTAAATAGGCCAATCTATAGAGAAGTTATATATCTAGATACAGATAGGGTACGGAGTTTCTTTCTGGGGTGATGAAAACATTCTCAACTTAAATTGTGGTGATGGTTACACACTGAATATACTTAAAAACAATTGAATTATATACTTTAAATTGGAGAATTGTGGGGTATCTGAGTGTTATGGGCTGTTTGTATTCCCTCAAAATTCATACGCCAAAGCCCTAACCCCCATAATGGTATCTGAAGGTAGAGACTTTGGGAAGGACTTAGGTTTAGATGAGGTCATGACGGTGAGGCCTTAAACAGGGGATTAGTGCCCTTCTCAGAAGGGATACCAGAGTGTGCATCCTCTCTCTGCTATGTGAGGACATGGCAGGAAAGCTGCCTTCTGCAAGCCAGGAGACCTCTCACCATGAACAGAATCTGATCTTCCAGCCTCCAGAAATAAATGTCTGTGAGTCACTCTGTCTGCAAGATTTGCAGTAGCCAGCTAAGCTAAGAGCGTGAGTAATCTCAAGTTTTTTTTTAATGGACAAGAACCACTTGGACAGAGAGAAAGGAAGAAAATGTGTCATATGCACAGAGTTTTCAAGCAGAGATACAAGACAGAAATACCCAAGGGACCCATGAAACTAGAGGGCAATTAGCAAGAAAGACCAGTAGCAGAAAAGGTTGAAAATATGTTAGTGTCAGACGTGGAGGCCCTCAAATGGCAGGCAGAGATGTTTTGTGTTTTCCTGTCAGTGAAAGGGAACAGGCGGCTGTTGCCTTATCTCTGCAATATTTCCTCCCCCAGATAAACTGAGCACTTGGCTTTGAAGGCCTTAAGACCAAAAGCTGTAACTAGGGTCAAACGGTCTTTCAGAAACAGAATAAAACAATTTGCCTACGAACAAGTACTTTCCCGTAGTTGTTTGGGATTTATTTATTTTCCTTTTACACAGCCGCCCAGTCTTCTAACCTGTACTTTTTCCATATGGATCACACTCCTGAACCCCTTTCTTTGAGCGCTGCAGATTTTATTCACACTGAAAATGGCAGAAACAAAGTATCTGGGTGAATGAAAGAAATTTGCTCTCTATCTTTCCTTTCTTCCCTGCCCCCAATACTAAGCTAAACTATATTGGCTTCATTTTCTTTTACCTCCCCTAAGAAATACCACCAGTCGTAAATATTGTAGCTGTCCCCTAGACTCTGGCTGACATTTCATGCAAAATTCATTTTAGAGAACATCCACCTTTTAGTGATTTATAACCAGAGTGTTAGGGATTTTAGAAAGCCCAAGATTTGAAATACTACCAAACAAAGACCTCACCTTGTCAGTCACTGTGTGCTCTTTTTCCGGTGGGTGGTGGTGCATTAGAAACTTATTGTTCTGAAATTAGAAACAGAACAGAACAAAACCTCTATGTTCTTGTGGAAAGGATTTCACGGTCATTATGTGAAAGAAAGATAGAGAGGAAAATGCCTGCCTGCCTTGCTATCAACCTGAGGGCTGAATACTTCAGTATGGGAGGGAAATACAAGATCTCAAGGGTACCCCAATTTTACTACTGGGGATAAGACACAGCTAGAGCAAACTCACTGTAAGTTTCCCCAAAAGTCACTTTAACAGGAGTCCAGGTGGAAAGGCAGGGGTGGAAAGTGGAGATGGAGCCTGGAACCTCAAGTCTAGGACCTCTTGTTTTCAGTTTGGATGCTAAACCACGTAACTTTTGGCTTATAATTAACTGTCCTGGACCACAGTCCCCACTTTCGGAATGGAGATCATCAAACTAACCTATCTTGTACTGCACACAACAGTTAGTTTAGAAAAAAAGAAAAAGTATAAACATTCAAAAATCCGTAGGAAGAGGCTACGCCACATGAGGACGCTTGTAGCAATGCTAACACACACTTCAGAAGTAGTCTGGGGTGTAATGGGATTATTTTCATATACCCCAACCTACCCACTCTCACCCAAAGAGTTTCAAAGAGTTTCAGTTAGGACGTTCAGAAACCACTGGCTATGAATGTACTCTCACACAACCTTCTTCACCTTGACTTGACTGTCACTTTAAATAGTTAGCCATTTAAAAAAAAGCACTTGAACACCTGCGGTACAGAGAGAACATTTCATTTCCCTACCAGAAAAACAATCAAGCAAATTTAAATACATCACCTCAATGTATCTCCAGCAAGGGCCCAGCTGCCTGCTTGTGTCCCTGACTTGCCGAGATTTAACTTATCCCGGCTTGGCTGATGTGCCTAACAAAAGCACCACGTGTTGTTGACGCACATTGTGTCTGAAAAGCCGCACAAGCGGGGAGTGGCTTTGTGATAGCTCAAGGAAATCTCTTTACACCAATTCCTAAGTTTGTTATCCCCCAGCCCCCATCCCTCTGTCCATACATTTTTCTCACCCACGTACTTTTTTCTTTCAGATTTATTTATTTATTTTAGAGGGAGGGAAGGGGCAGAGGGAGAGGGAAAGAGAGAATCTCAAGCAGACTCCATGCTCAGTGCAGGGCCAGGGCTCCATCCCAGGACCCGGAGATCATGACCTGGGCCAAAAATCAAGAGTCAGACGCTTAACTAATAGAGCCAACCAGGCGCCCCCCAACCACATACTTTCAACAATGCTGTCATACAGGGGTTCTCTATGTGAGGTCCCCCAAACCAGCAGCATTAACATCACCTGGGAACTCGTAGAAATGCAAAATCTCAGTCCTCACCCAAGACTTCTAAATCAGGACCTCTGAGGGGGACCCAAAAATCCATGGCTTAAAAATCCCTCCAATTGATTCTGATGCTTCCTTCAGTATAGGAACCACTAGCACAGTTAAAAAAAAAAAAAAAAAAAAAAAAAAAAAAACCTTCACACCTGCCTCCAATCCTCCCTCCAGAACGCGCACATATTAAGCTTACCACCCTGAGACCACTGCAAATCACCTCAGTGGGGAGAAGTGTTTGCCCTTGTAAAGCAGTCATAAGCCTGCTCAGAAGTCTAAAGCTATTTGGGTTATGCAGGGTTTGGGGCTGTTTTCCTGGTTTTGTAATTAGGCCATCACATACGCTAAGCAGAGACATCAGGATCCTGTCACAAGTGGGGAGGCTGACTGAGATTCTCACATGCCCTTTCTCTGAGCATTAGGCACAGAGTCATTTCTTCAGGATCTTGCCATTTCAGCATCTTCTCAGCAAGTTGTGGGCCTGGTGAGGAAAGAACAGAGGAAGCCCATACTCTGGAAAGCCTATTCCATTCACAGGCGTCACCTAGTGGGCACTGCAGAGAGGGAAGTGGCCTTGGAGGCACGCACAGGCTCACATCTGGAGACCCAGCTGCGATCGCTGACTTCACTCCTCAGCAGAAGGATGCCAGGTTAAGCCGGCTACAAGGCAGGCCTCAGGGTTCTAATTAAAGAGCGCTAAGTTGCTCTGGTATTAACTGAGACGATGACAAAGTATTTAAGAACATATTTAAAATTCCATATTAAAAGCAACATCTGAGAAGTTTTACATCCCAGCTTTTGGATTTCAGAAGGAAGAACTATCACACATCTCTTGTTTGGTTCTAGCCAAATGACAGCCCTGGTTTTCTATCAGTCAAATACTGATCCTATAAAAACTGCTAAACTGGGCTGGCCACTTTGTTCTTGATTTTGTAGGACGCTGTGACCTCTCTCCAAGGTGCCCTGATGTATCAATCCACGACTCCTACGCCCTTGTGACTCCTAAACCATGGGCTCCACCTTCTACCTCTCTCTCTCTCCCCCTGGTTCTATTGCTGGCTCCAGCTGCTGTCCAGATCTCTCCTCCATGACTCATCAGTGCCATAAACTCGGTTTTACAGTACCACTCAGACTCTACTCCAGTCGTGTGGACGAGGGCGGAACATTCTTGAGTGATACAGCACAGTTTTATGGGAAACTCTGGTGCAACTCTCACTCACAAAGGTGAAAAGGTGACTTCAATATGGCCAGATGCATGCCAATGAATTGGCAGGGGGTGTTTCTGTGTGCACTGTAGCTTGTTTTCATCAGGGATAGTCATGTCGATTAGAAGGGTGACATATCTGGGGTGCCTGGGTGGCTCAGTGGTTAGGCATATGCCTTTGGCTCAGGTCATGATCCCAGGGTTCTAGGATCAAATCCCGCATCAGGCTCCCTGCTCAGCGGGAAGCCTGCTTCTCCCTCTCCCACTCCCCCTGCTTGTGTTCCCTCTCTCTCTGTCAAATAAGTAAATAAAATCTTTAAAAAAAAAAAAAAAAAAGAAGGGTGACATATCATACTACCAAGTTTTATTTTCAGGGCTGCCAAGGTCCACTCTCCCGCCTCCAAATTTCCAAGTTAGGAGGAAGTGAATGGTTTGAGAATTTTTTCATATTTGAAGGGGGAAAAAAAAAACCCAAACTTCCCTAAAGAGGTGGCTAAATTTTAGCAAGCTAGAATAGAGTTGTGACAACCCATTACTGGGTGACAGGGTGATCCCCTGCATGGAGGGAGAACTCCAGAATGATCAGCAGGAACCCTGGAAACAACCCGTGACTCAAACTGCCTTACACTTCAGTAAAAGGAGCGCAGGTCTGTACAGAGGGGACTGGATGCAAACCCCAGCTCTATCCTAACTTGGGCAGAGGACTTCTCCTAGCTTCCACTTAGTTATTTCTGAGAAGGGGGGAAGTTACCTTGCAGCACTATTGAGAGGAATAGTAGATGCTTGATTAATGTCATCTCTTATCTTTAGGAGTTACACATCGAATATTATCAAATATAAATTATTTTAAGTACTAGAATACCAATAAAATAAATACTAGTATTCAGCATCAGGAAAGGAGGATTAGCAGTACCTTTGCAATGCTCTGTGATCCCCTCTCCCTCCCCCACCTGGAAAACATTAGGTGTTCTTATGGGCTAGATTAACCACTTTAGCACTTTAAAGACAGGCACTTTTTTTTTTTTTCACCGACGCAGCAGCAGTCTTTTTAGATTTTTTTTTTTTTTTTTAATTTATTCGACAGAGACAGAGACAGCCAGTGAGAGAGGGAACACAAGCAGGGGGAGTGGGAGAGGAAGAAGCAGGCTCACAGTGGAAGAGCCTGATGTGGGGCTCGATCCCATAACGCCGGGATCACGCCCTGAGCCGAAGGCAGACGCTTAACCGCTGTGCCACCCAGGAGCCCCTGACGCAGCAGAAGTCTTAAGAGGCTTCAGAGACAGGCCTCACTTGAGCTGTGAACTCTCCCATTCCTGGGCACCTCATCCCCAGTGTTTCCCAATCTTTCTGACCTCCTGCCTCATTTTGAGCCCCAGAGTCAATGCGGTCCTTGGTTTCTGCCCTAGGTTCTGGGCCCTTCTGAGTCCAATCCATGCCTGGGTCTGGCTTCCTTCCCCTCTTTCATTCCCAACCTTGCCTCAGTTTTCCCTGTGTTGAATCCGTGGGTCCAGATAGACCCACCTCTATCCAAGGTCTGAATATGTGTTTCAGAGGTGGGTGAGCTCTGCCCCCAGGCTGAATGGACAGCTGATGACAGGGTAGGAGAAACAATCCTTGGAGAAGAGCTGAATCCAGGAACATAGGCATAAATACCCCCTCTCTTTAGGGTTTGCTGGTATGAAGACAGAAAAGTTAACCTGACTCTAACACCAGTAAGACAGCCCCATCTCTCCCCTTTCTCCCTCCATCTCCCTCAAGCCAACAACTCACTCATATGTCGTTGGAGCCATTTATATGCTGCCAAGTCCACGGAGCCAAATGAAACCATCTGGTCCACAGTAATGAGAAGTCTGTTCTTAGCATCCCAGAAAATGCCAAAGGAAGGGGGAGACCTGGCCTATGCCCAAGAGATGTTTGCAACATACCAGAGATATAAGCCTAACTAAATATGAGTGAGGACACAAATTATGGAGGAAATACTTTATATGAGACCAATTACAGTTGTGTCGTTTTTAAACCCTATGGCAACTATTCTCAAAATGTGGCTCCCAGACCAGCATCACCAGCGTCATCTGAAAACTTGTTAGAAATGCAAATTCTCAGTCTCCTCCCAGACCTACTAAATCAGAAGTGTGGCAGGGGTCAATCTTTGATTTAACAAGCCTTCCAGGTGATTTTGATGACTAGTAAACATTAGAACCCACTGCTCTATGGCCAACTATAGCCAAATTTCTCAAACTTGGCACCATGGACATTTCAGGCCAGATAATTTTGGTTAACAGTGCTGCCCTATATATTGAATCATGTTTAGCAGCGTCCCTGGCCAATCCCCACTAGATGCCAGTAGCAACCCACACCCCAGTCATGACAATAAAAAACTGTCTCCAGACATTGTGAAATGTTCCTGGAAGGCAAAATTACCCCCAGTTGAGAACTATTGCTTTATGGAAAAGTGTTCCTGGTGTGACTGGAATTATTATAGACGAAACAGTGCCCAAGTGCAAGAACATAATTAGGCTTTTCTGTAATACTGAAGGGAGACAAGAGTCTGCAAAGACTCCCCCAAAACAACAAATCAACGCCAGCTCCTGGAAAAGCTCTAGTTCCTGGTTATCTCTGAAATATGGAGATACAAGTGACTTATTTTATTCTCTGTAAGTTTGTTTTCAACTGTTCCACTCCATGTATTAGAACTATAACAAAACAAAGGATCTAAACACTCCAGTGTTTTTTCATCCAAATACTCCTTCCTTTACTTCAGTTTAACAAGGAGAAGTAGGAGTCCGGAATGACATTTGTACTTTCTGACCAAATCTGCTTTCATCTGACATCTTGAGAGAGAACTCGCATTTGTGCACAGTGCTGTATAAGTTACCCACTGCATTCACAGGTCTCACCTTATGGGTTAGTTATTACAGTAATTCTTTTAAAAAGTTTGGAGCCCCAAGTGCCTCTACCACTAAGTTTCAAATCTTATGTCAAATAATTTTTTCAGCCATTTCCTATGCCCAAAAAATCTTTGCTGTTTTTGGCTGCCCTGCCCCTAGAACACACTTAGAGCCTGGACCAGAGCGTGGTCCCCAGAGCAACATCACTGACAATCCCTCAGGGCCACCTGGGCCCCAGGTGATCATAGGGAGATTCCCCAGGTGATTTTTTTTTTTTTAAGATTTTATTCATTTATTTGACAGAGAGAGACACCAAGAGAGGGAACACAAGCAGGGGCAGAGGGAGGGGGAGAGGGAGAAGCAGGCTTCCTGCCGAGCAAGGAGCCCACTGTGGGGCCAATCCCAGGGCCCTGGGATCATGACCTGAGCCGAAAGCAGATGCTTAACGCTTAACGACAGAGCCACCCAGGCGCCCCCCCCCCAGGTGATTTCTATGCACATTCAAATTTGAGGATCACGGACTTGGACCACTGAACTGCTAATCATCTAAAACCAAGCATCAATATCTTATTCATCTTTGTACTCCCCCATCATCAGCACCTTTGGTGTTTGTTCAACATGTCAGAGTTACTACTACTTTTGAGAACTACCCAAGCTTTATAGCTTTGAAGAAACAATGAATAATTGTCTTACAGTTCTGAAGGCCATCCAAAATGGTTTCCACTGGGTTAACATCAAGGTGTAGTCGAAGCTGCCTTTCCTCTGTGGCCGTAGGATAGAATCCATCACCTTTCCCTTAGAGTTTCTGAAAGCCAACCGCATTCCTTGGCTTGCGGCCACAGTTCCAATTTCAACGCTCTCGCGAGTCTCCCGCTCTCGCGAGTCTCCCGCTCTCGCGAGTCTCCCGCTCTCGCGAGTCTCCCGCTCTCGCGAGTCTCCCGCTCTCGCGAGTCTCCCGCTCTCGCGAGTCTCCCGCTCTCGCGAGTCTCCCGCTCTCGCGAGTCTCCCGCTCTCGCGAGTCTCATGCTCATATTTATAAGGACTCTGATTGATTTGGGTGCACCTGGGTAATCCAAAATACTCTCCATCCCTCTGCGTCGTTAATCTAATTATATCAGCAAAGTATAAAGTAGCATATTTACAGGTTATGGGGATTAGGACATATAGAAAAAATGGGGGGGTGAGGAGGGTTCACAGGGATTATTCTGCCTATGACAATAAATGTTTGCTGAATTAGATTCAAAGTGATCTATGGTAGCTCACTTCTTCCCAGGCTACAACTTTCTCAGAAACATCATCTCCCTTCTAGGAACTCGGTGCTTCCCACAAGTCAATCTACCCCTCTGTCTCCTTCTCTGCTTTCCTGCTGGACCACAGCACCTAGAGCTGGCCCCTTTCTTCTGCCTGCCATTCCACACCCGTCAGGCCCATCTTTAGAGACTATCACTGTCAGCACTCACGTCCTCCCACTCCTAGCTCACCTGCCTAGGTTTCCTCACTGGCCACTGCCTTTATTTCCTTCTTTTTTTCCCTTCTTCCCACCGTCTTCCCCATGATGCTGATGCCTGCCACCAGCCTGTGGGCCCAGCTACACTTTTTCCTCTTTCAAATCTCCCTGAATATTCATTTCTTCAGAAAGACATTAAATGTTAACTTCCTGGTAAGACATTTCTTTCTCTGCTTACTCCCCGCTCAAGCTCACAAGAAAAAAATGAAAAAGAGAAATCACGAATAAATATACTATTTCATGTTTACAGAGTACCTTTCCAAGAAGATTCTCAAGAACATATGAGCTGGACTTCATTAGTGTTTCTACATCATGGCCAGTGGATTCACAGACGAAGAAAACATTAACCTCTGACTGAGAACCGATTGAAAAACTTGTCCATACAATGACAGCCAAATTTCACTTTCAGGATTAACCTCTTAATGTGTCTTTTGCATGAATCAGTCGATCTGATTAGCTTGGTCACCATACAGTTCCCAGGTACAATGGGACATAGAAGAAGCTAGAATTTCCACTAGGAAATTTGGAAAGCATGTTTTTTTCTGGGAGAGGCCAAAGTGTGATGACAGGCTACAGAAACTTAGAGGTAAAGTGGATGCTCAAGAGATACAAGGGGAAAGCAAGCCACTAGCCTCATACAAACAGCAGAAAGGACCTCCCAAAGTGACTCAGAGAAACAACTGAGCCTAAGTGAGTGAAAGCAATCTCAAGTTTCAATCTGACACACACATAAAAATAATGACAAAAAACACAAAAAAGAACATTGAGTTATATAAGAAGAATAAAAGAACACAGACTAACAGTTTTGCCCATGGTTGCCTCACTACCTTCCTCCGAAATCACTAGAGGCAGAACAAATTTAGAAGCTGGAACAGGCACGTTCCACCTTACTCACAAAATCGTAATTTAGTTTGGGGTAGCAATATACCCAACTGAAACATTTCTCAGCCATGCTTGAAGCTATGAATGGTTAAGGGACAGGTCATATTGAGGTATAAACAGAAACCTTCTGAAATTTTCTGGGAAAGTTTTGCTTTTCTGACATAGACTGACCTTTCCTCTTTGTCTTTTTCCATTTACACCTGTGTGGAAAGCAGAGGTAATGGCTGGACCTGCAGCAGCTATATTGTGTACATGACAGAAAAGGGCAAAAAAACTGCAGATCTCAGTACTGAAATCCTTGAGCCACAGAATCAATACCAATAACTTTCTACCTCTAGGTTTTCTGTTGCATGAGAAAAAAGTAAACCTGTAATTGTTTAAGCAGATATTATATCCATTCTCAGAGTTTTTCTTCCTTGCAGCCAAGTAAGCTAGGAAAGCCTCAAAAAGAAGCTAGAACTGCTCGTGGGCAAACTTGTACTTAGGTAAAAAGATTTTGTGACACCTTCCCAGCTTCACTTCTGAAGTCCATCTCCTTCTTTGTGATAGCTCTTCTCACCAGCCCACTTCTTTGAATGTTCAAGTCTCAAAGATTTTACTGCTGTCCTGAAAAGTACCATTCTATTAGATTCCACTGCCTATTTCAGGAAACCATTCTATCCTCACATGATTAAATTAATCTCTGGCATTTTACAGCATCTAACAGTTGTAGAAAGTTATTTTACTTATATTATCTCAATCCTAAAACAAGTCCTTAGAGCAGTAATTTTCAAAATGTGGCCCTTGGTCTAGCAACATCAACATCACCTGTAGAAATCAAATTCTTGGGACATGCCCAAGATCCACCGAATCTGAAACTTTGAGGGCAGGTGCAGTAATCTTTGCCTCATCAAACCCTCCAGGTGATTCAGATGTGTGCTCAAGTTTGAGAACCACTGCTATAGAATATTATGCACATATTTCAGAAAAAGACATTGAAGTGTTTGCGAGTTATATTGACTTATCAAAGGCCTCCCTGTAATGTGTTGGAGACAGGCCTTTTGACTCTAAGCTCAGAGCTGTTTTTACCACATACAAGTATTTTCCATTCAGACACACTTGTTAACAGCCTCATTCTAGGGGGAGTTGTCATTTTGGGGAAAAAAAGAGAAAAATCTTACAAACTAATTCACTGCAGGGTATTTACATCTGATAACATTTTCGTTTGTCCTTCTCAAGGGAATTTTAAAAGAACTACAACTCAAATCACCATGGAGATACCACCTCATACCCATTAGGATGACTGCTAGCAAACAAAACAAAACAAAATAACAAGTGGTACAGAAGGGTGTGGAGAAATTGGAACCCTTGTGCACTGCTGATGGGAATGAATAATGGTGCAGATGCTATAGAAAACAGTACGGTAGTTCCTAAAAAAATTAAAAATGGAATTACTGTATGCTCCACCCATTCCACTTCTAGATATATACCCAAAAGAATTGCAAACATGGACTTGAACAGATGTGTGTACATCAATGTTTATACCAGCATTATTCCCTATAGCCAAAGGGTGAACACAACGCACGTGTCCATCGATAGATGAATGGATGAACAAAATGTGGCATATATATACACACACAGTGGAATATTGTTCAGCCTTGAGAAGAAAAAAAAGTTGACATGTGCTACAACATGAAGGAAACTTGAGGACAATTTGTTAAGTGAAATAAACTAGTCACAAAAGGGCATATACAGTATGATTCCACTTGCATGCAGTATCCAGAAGAGTCAAATTCATAGAGACAAAAAAATAAAATGGTGGTTGCCAGTGTCTGGGGGAGAGGGAAATAGGGAGTTATTGTTTAATACTGTACAGAGTTTCGGTTTTTCAAGATAAAAAGAATTCTTATGGGTAAATGGTGATGATGGTAACACATTCTGAATGTACTTACTGCCACTGAGCTGAACACATTTTTCAATGTACTTTAAATGGGAAAAAAAGAAATACAACTCAACTTATAAAACTTATAAAACTCCTATTCACTTCTGATAAGCAAAGTATTAGAGATAACACAGTCAGGGTGACTTCCTTGATACCACTTAAACCACAGCCCAAAAGTGACTCTGAACTCCTCACAAAATTTTGGAGCATAGTTGGAGATTAAACCAAAGATCAAGTTTGTTTGTTTCAAGCTTTCTTTTATTTATTTATTTATTTGTTTGTTTATTTATTTATTTATTTAGAGCGAGCACAAGCGGGGGGGACGGGGAACGGGAGAGAGAAAATCGCAAGCAGATCCCCAGCTGAGCATGGAGCACGAGGAGAGGCTCCATCCCTCGACCCTGAGATCATGATCTGAGCAGAAACTAAGAGTTGGATACTCAACTGGGCTACCCAGGAGCCCCAAGATCAAGTGTTTCTTAAGTCCCCTCAGGTGCAGGGTATCATTGAGGGGCAATTTCTTAAAGATTATTGTTTAAAAACATCAAGTTGGGAAACAGTCTTAGCAAGGTTGGAGCTGTTAGGTTTGGCATATACCATTTTGAATAAAGGTAAAGATAAAACCCTCTCTTCACCAACAAATGCCTCATTTCCTTATAATAATGTTTCTAAACTTAAAAACAAGAGAAGGCAGTTAAACCAACAAGGTCTCTGCTCCCAATGAGTCCATCTTGGGGACAAACATGCCCTTCACAAGTGCTATTAAACCATTCTTTTGGAAAAACAGAAATGGCATGGGTCAAAAGTTGGTTACCAAAATTTGTCAGTGTTTTTGACAAAGGGCCATACTTACTAATTTCCCCCCATTTCTTTTCAATTCTGAAATAATGTCATACTTACCAAAAAGATGTAAAAATCACCCAGAGAACTTCCATGTTCCCTTTACTCAGATTCATAAATTTTCACCCTATTGCCACATTGGCTTTCCCATTCTTCTACCCATATACACATCTTTACTTATGTCTTTTTTGACCCACTGGAGAATGCCCCCTTTCCTTAATATTTTGGTATATATCTCTTAGAACAAGAATATTCTTTTACAATGCTATAGCAGTTACCTAATTCAGGAAATTCAACACAGATACAACACTTTTACCTCATCTACAGTCCATAATCCAGTTTTGCGAATTGTACCAATTATACCTTTGATCACATTTCCTTCTCCAGTGCAGGATATAATCAAGGACCACATACTGAATTTTATATCTCATGTCCTTTTAATCTTGTTAAATCTGAAATAGTCCCTTAGTCTTTCTGTAGAGGTCAGCTATTATATAAAATGCTCCCCAGTTTGGGTTCTGCTGATGTTGCCTTGAGATTAGATTTGGGTACATATGTTCAGCCAGAACACTAAGGCAATATGTCCTCAAAGCGTCATATCTAGAGGCACACATGTCCATCTTTGGTGATACTAACTTTTATTATGAGGCCAAGGTGTTATTCAGGTTCCGCACTATACATTTACTACTTTCTTCCTTTACACCTAGTAAATAATCTATGGAGAGACATTTTTAGACCATGCAAATACCCTGCTCCACATCACAATTTACAGTCCAGATTTAGTGTTCTTTGATGATTCAAGCCTAAACCAATCTTTGCTATGATGGTTGCAAAATAGTCATTTTTCCGACTACACCTCTCCCTTCAAGTTTATCAGTTGGCATTTTTGCCGTAAGGAAGATGACTCTTTCTCTCCTATTTTGATTTATCTATTTATTATCAGTACAGACTTGTGGATTCTTATTTTATTCAACAGATTACAACTAATTACTGTTATTTCTTTCGAAGTCCAACTTTTTCCAGATTTGACCCATTTGACTGGTTTCCATATCCTTTGACAGGTCCCCATCATTTTTTATGAGGACTCCTTTGCTTTCTGACATAATAACATGTTGCAAGCTCATCTGTATCTACGCTATTCCAGTCCTGGAATCGCTCACTTCTAGTTCATTTTCCTTTCTCCCAAATTTGAAACATATTGAGATGGAATTGTTTTGATTCTGCTTCTGATGACAGACTGGCTTTCATTTTCGTGTCTCTTTCATATTATCATTAGAGACCTTTTAAGGAATCCAGTAGAGTATGTAGGAAAAACATGCACTTTGGAAAGAGACCCAACTTTGAACACTGGCTCCATCACTTGCTAGCTGCAAGAACTCGGGGAAGTTAGTTCACTTCTTCAAATATTTGTTTCCTCATCTTTAAAACGGGGTGGGGGGAGGGGTTGTGCCTCTCAAAGCGTTATTATGAGGCTTAAGGGACGTAACATAACAGCTTTGAAATGACCAACTTTTAAATTGCCTACCTCAGAGCCTGACACATAGTAAGTACTCAATAAATTTAGGTTACTTTTTACTCTTTCAATCACAGTATTGTACAGTTTTAATGGGATTCTTTTCCTCTCAATTCAATTACTTCCAATGAAGCCCTGGAGAACCACAGATTATCAGCTCCAGTATTGTTCACTGAAATTTGCCCATAATCTCCAATTCCCCATTTAACCTCCCAGGATTCCTTGGCATAGGACAGATACATAATGATCCCACCTTCTCTTCCCTTCCTTTTGTTCCTTAGAGTGAGAGGCAATGTGATACTGAGGACAAAATGCTCTTGATTATCAAAAAACAGAGAGACAAGGCATGCAATAGTAGTAATGAACTAGAAAATAAGATGCCATTTACAGTAGTAACAAAAATGATATTGCATTAGGAATTAACAAAAAATGCATATAGCCTTTACAGAATAAAACTAAAAATATCCTATTAAAGGACATAAAGGAAAGTCTGAATAAATGGAGAAAATGCAATTATTCATGTAGAGAATGACATGTAAAAGTAATGATGTCAGTGCTCCCAAACTAACCTATACATTCAAGGCAATCCCATCAAATTTCCTAGAGGATTTTTAAAAGAATTTCATGAACTCATCCTAAAATTTATATGGAAAAGTCAATTTCCACCAATAGCTAAGGCCATTTTGAACTAGATAACAAGGAAGGGACACTCGTCACACCAGACATTGAGACATACTACAAATGCACAAAAACAGCCTGGTTCTGAATCAGGAACAGGCAAATGGGCCACTGGAAAAAACAGACTTCTTAGAGGTAGGACCATAGATATACGGGAACACCATCTCAGATAAAGTTGATATCATAAAACAATGGCCAAAGGATGGATGCTTGTAAATTGTGGTGGGAAAGCAGATCAGTATAATGAGGCATACTAGGGCTGGACCTTACAACTTACATGAAACTATTTTTTGGTTTGCTTTAGATGGATTTTGACATAAATATGAGAGGTAAACTTTTACAGAAAATGTGGAAGAAATGTGAAGAAACTAAAACATAAAGAAGATTTTAAAGAAAACATGTAACAGTATGTTTTTTTATATAGGGGAAGAGGGAAGACTTCAGAACAAGACCCTAAAAATACAAATGCTAAGATGAAAAATTAATGAATTTGACTCTGTCAAAATAGAGATCACCATAGACAAAGGAGTTAAGATGTGAGAGTTTGGGGGAAAGTATTTGTGACATAAAAAACCAGCAAGAGCTCAATGCCCATAATAGGCAAACAACTTGTGAAAAGCAATAAGCAAAAAAAAAAAAAAAAAAAAAAGGAAACCCAATTTTATTATTTTTAAAGGTTTTTACTTATTTATTTGACAGAGAGCACATGAGCAGGGACAGAGGGAGAGGGAGAAGCAGGCTCCCCTGCCGAGTAGGGACCACCCCCCCCTCCAACACAGGACTCAATCCCAGGACCCTGAGATCATGACCTGAGCTGAAGGCAGCTGCTCAATCAACTGAGTCACCCAGGTGCCCCTGGAAACCCAATTTTAAAATGAGTAAAGTACTGAATAAGCAGCTCTCAAAAGGGAAGACGAACTAACTAATAAGAATATAAAGAAATACCCAGACTCTTCAGTAAACAAAGAAATTCAAATGAGAATGAAACTATTAAAATGGAAAAAATTAAAAAGTAGGTAAGTCCAGAGATGACAGAATGTAGCAACATGGAAACTCTGGTGTATTTTTGAGGAAATTGTAAGCTGTATAGTCATTCTAGAAAACTGCGTATCCTCTATGACTCCAAAATCCCATTCTGGTTCTCTATGTCAGAGAAACTCTTGCCAGCTTCCAAGGGGATCCATATGAGGTCATGCTGTATTCCTGGGACTTGAGAGCAATCTAAATGTCCATCAGTAGGGGAATAATAAAATACAGTGAATGCAGTGGTGGTTTCCAGGGGCTGGGGGGAAGGGGAAATGGGGAGTTCGTGTTTAACAGTTGCAGGGTTTCGGTCGGAAAGATGAAAAAGTTCTGGAGAGTGGTGATGATGACTGTAGAACAATGTGGATGTGCCTAATGCCAAAGATCTCTATACTTCAAACATAGCAAAAATGATAAACTTAATGTTCTGTATATTTTACCACACATTTTTTGTTTTTAAAAATAGAGTGGATGCACGCTACAGAATACCTTGCAGGAGTTAAAAATATTGAGCAAACTGTAGTTATAGCCTCATGATATTAAAAACAGGATTGAACAACAAATTAAAAACACAAACATGTCGCAAGCAACACTCCATAATTTACTAGCACATACACATCTTTAAAGACTCATTATCAACACATTAGTTTGGGAACTTATTCGTTTGGAGAGGGGACTGGGAACAGAGGTTGGGGATTAGGGAAAAAATAATAAAACTAGAGGGCTGTTACATGGACCAATGATGAATGACAATAAGATATTATGAACTGAGAAGTTTGCACCTTCAGCTAAAAAAGAAATGACATCATACACATGAAAACACTTTGAAAGAACATAAAGTTTAACAGTTTATAGTTTATTATTTCCTTCCTTTGAAGGGGAGTGAAATGAGCCAAAAAAGATTTGACTCCTAATTTTTTGGATCTTCAGTGAATTCTGAAAAAAATGGTGATTTACACATTGGCTAAGCATCACACGTTGGAAGTTCATCTGTATTTTATGAGCTTTTAAATATTTCCAGTGATCTCTCATTACCACAAATTTCTTCTTTCCTCTTTTTTATATTCTATCCCACACTGAGCCAGATTAAGGAGTGGGTCAGACAGGAGTTGCCTGGAGCGCTAGTATTTAAGAGGTGCTAAAAATATCACTAGAATGATGGCAAGATGGAAAACATTATTTTTTCTAGCACTCCTGTTATGGAGAGCACTTCGCAAGATTAGAAAGAATTCACTTATAAATTGTGTGGGGTGGGGCTGTGTGTGTGGCCCCTCTCCCAGCAAAATACACAATAATAGGAGTTATTTAAACTCAGGGACACAAGGCCACACTGCAGAGTCGTGTACAACTCCACAAGATGTCATTTACACATGACTGGCACGACAGTCCAATGGCAGCCTGTTTGAACTACCTCCTTAGAAGGGTTACCTAACAAATAGCCCACTCGGTCAGAAGGCTTTTGTATCACACATTAGGTAAGCATGTTGGGGGCTAGAGTTGAATTGTTTCGGAAAAGAGAGGACACACTGAGTGCTATCAAGGCACCAAGTTTTTAGGCCACCCAGAGAGTCACCTGTTCCTTTCTTGTTCTACTTCCAAGACAGAATTACAAATGTTCCTTCTTTTTAGAATGTCGAAGCCTGATCATCAAGCCCATCCCGTGCCAGGCCTTCAGAATTTACCCACGTTCTTCATCTGGCCACCCTTCCTTAGTGGCAGGAAGAGGTAGGAGCAGTGGATAGTAGAGAGCAGGTGGCTGGTAAGGGGTCCTCTGTGGATTCCATTTGCGAATGGAGTAAAGTTAGCATGGCTGTGCATACAACCAGGACAAGAATCTACAAAAGGGTATTTTTGAGAAGAGGGACAAGTATCTTTATTTAACTCTAATTCTTAGGAAAAAGGGATGGACAATTGCTAATTTTTTCTTAAGATTTTATTTATTTATTTGACAGAGATAGAGACAGCCAGCGAGAGAGGGAACACAAGCAGGGGGAGTGGGAGAGGAAGAGCAGGCTCCTAGCAGAGGAGCCCGATGTGGGGCTCGATCCTATAACGCCGGGATCACGCCCTGAGCCGAAGGCAGGCGCTTAACCGCTGTGCCACCCAGGCGCCCCGACAATTGCTAATTTTTTTAAAAGATTTTATTTATTTATTTGAGAAAGAGAGAGGGAGAGAGAGAACAAGCAGGGAGCCTAATGTGGGACTTGATCCCAAGACCTGAGCCGAAGGCAGACACTTAACCAACTGAGGCACCCAGGAGCCCCACCATTACCAATTTCTAAAGGCATTTTTGGAATATCAAGAGAATTGTTTGCTCAGGGGTTTGTTTGTTTAAGCATACCTCTGTGGGATGTTGGGCAACCATAACTCTTTTACCTTCCATTCTCAACTTAATTTCACATGATTTAATCCAAGGTGTAATGTAGGCATTTTAAAAAGTATTTTCTGACTGCTGAAGAACAAATTAGGATTGCATTTTGAAGAATGAATTTGGACTGTATTTTCATACATCAATAAGAAACTTTCCTTAAAATATTTTTTTTTTTGCTTAGTTCATATATTAAGCTGTTCAATAACTTGTGTCATCCATTAATCAGTTCACAATATTAGGTCCATTGACTCTTCCAAAAGACCTAGAAGCAGAGGCACAAAGCAAAAGCAATCTCTTCTGGCGATGTGTCTAGCATCCCAGAGTTTCATGTGCCAACTGAACAAATCTTCATTGAGTGCCAGGCACCACAGCAGGTGCTGAATACACCTTTTGGGACCCTGCCCTGTGGGAGCCTAGTAGTAGTGTGACTTAGCAGAGACAGCACAGGTCTAGGACTGAAACATGTACCTTTTCCAGCCTCTTATGCCTGTCTCCTCTGCTGTTCCCCCTTGGGGAAAGCCACTGCCCCCCCCCCCCAATATGAGGAAGTTGGGTCAGATCGCTTCAAGGACACTTTCCAGCTTTTGAGTTGGAAGTTGTGAATGAAACTTTAATAAATACTTTACCATCTTTCTTATATGTTATTTGTTCTTTTCTTTCTTTCTCTCTTTTTTAAATGTTACTTATTTATTTGACAGAGAGAGAGAGAGAGAGAGAGAAAGCACTCGCACTCGCAGAAGCAGGGGGAGTGGCCGGCAGAGGGAGAGGAAGAAGCAGACTCCCCACTGAGCAGAGAGCCAGAAATGGGGCTAGATCCCAGGACCCCCAGCATCATGATCTGAGCCAAAAGCAGACATTTAACCAACTGAGCCACCCAGGTGCCCCTATGTAATGAGTTATTTAAAAAAAAAAAAAAAGGCACCCACATTGGAGCATGACCTAAGCATTTTACTCGCATTATCCACCCAGCAGTCCTCTGACGTATGCACGGATATGCCTAATGTTTGGAGCAGAAAACCAAGTACCTTCCCTAGGGTGCCATAACTACAGAAGCTGGGTGGGGAAACCCAGGTCTTCTGGGACAGGACTGGAGTGCTCGCACTGTCTTTATCTTCCAAAACTGCCTCTGATTTTTGTCCCTAGTCTTCTGTCTGTGACCCACCAGCTGCCAGATCTTGGTGTTTTAGTTCTGTGCACTTCAACCACTTATTTCCACTCTGTGAAATGAACAGCCTCCCGAAAAGGATGTGTTTGCACCGTGCTCCAGCCAAGGGAGGCGGCCAGCCAGGAGGCGCGGCTCCTTCCCAGGATGGGCGGAATGCGGGGATGATGGACAGCCACGCCGCGCATGCTCCCCGAGGCTCTCCCCGCTGAGCCACGAGAGGCGCTCTTGTAATTCACATGCTCCGTTTGAAATACAGATGGCTGAAGCACCAGAATTATACATCTGTTCCCTTGACTTTTTAACCAAAGGGTGTTAGTTTATTGCTGAGCTTAAGGATAAAAGAAGCAAGAAATGAAAGTTGGGTTGTTGTGGGGTTTTTTTAAGTTTCCTCCCCAGTAAGTACAATCAGATGTTGCACTCTCAGAGCCCGATGCTCGGTGGATGTTCACTTCACTTTGCCTCTCAGTTTATCAGCTCGTTTTCTGAGGTAACACTTTTCATCACAAAAGAAAACCGAAGGGCCCTATACAAATATTTTCAGGGAAATGCATCAAACATCCCCCATGTTGTGGTGCCAGAAAAAATAAAATAAAACAGGAATGATACCGAAACTGATTTATGAGGCTTTATAGGGAAACAACTGTCCTTTCATCTCTGGATACACAGTTTATCTCTGGCCCTGGAGAACTCGCTGGAATTCTGAGCGAAGGGCACCTATTCATCAATAATCTATCCAAGACCTGAGGAGCTCCATCATGAACCAGAGATCAAACGCCTTTTATGTCCTTTCTGGTCCAGGATTAAAACAGCAGACCTACTATATTTTAATGCACAAATAAAGAATCGATCAGGGGAATCTGCTGCCTCAGCAAACACTTTCATCCAAAAGAACACATTACTTGTGATATAAAGTCCGGTGAGTGTCTCTGTTGAGCATCTCAAAGATGGAGAGATGGAATGAGTCTTTTCAAAGGTAGTAAGGTAAATGAATGACTAAGCAGTTTGACGTGTCTTTTCAAGGGGTAAAAAAAAATGTGAAAGTGCTCATGTTCACCCGTAGCTCTAAGAAATGTGATGCATGGCACAAGAAATTTCTCTGCACCTTTCCCACACTTTCTCCTTTTTCTCTTTTGCCCTGCATCCAAGACTTGTATGTGGTCTCTGGGTGTATCACCCAGGGTCCCACCAGGTCTTTGCACCTGGAGGTCAGCACAGAAGTGTATCAGGTGCACAGGGTTTTTTGCAGGAAATACAGAGATGCCCAGGCACCTGGGGAGACCGAGGACCAGCTCACTGTGATGGGCACCAAATGGGGGTCTTGCCTGGCTCAGGTGTCTCTTTTCTGGTCTCCAACAGCCTTCCTTGCCTGTGCTTTGTGTCTTCATCTTCCTGGCCAAGGGTTGCTGGTTCAGGGATGGTTCTCTACCCAAGCCTGGCCAGTCAGAGTTCCTTCCCAGTACTTTTAACAGAGACAGCAGGAATTCTGTATTCTCAGGGGTAAAAGCTATGGAATGCAATGCTTGGGAGGGACCTGGTCTGCAACAAGAGAGAATGGAGAAATGCAGCAAGAAGAGATGACAGATGAAAAAGAATCCTGCGCCCAGAAAACAGTCCTGGTTCTGGTAGTTTCTGAAGTTCAGATGTTTCCTTGCTTTTTCTGAGATTTTATTTATAAATCCTTCTTCAATTATGTAAGAAACCCTTGTATTCCAGAAATTTTCCATTTCTGCTTAAACGCTTAAGGGTTGGATTTCTATCACTTGCAACCCAAAGCATTCTTTTCCCCCAAGTTTTTATTTATATTCCAGGTAGTTAACATACAGGGTAATATTAGTTTCAGGTGTATAATACAGTGACCCACACTTCCTTACATCACCCGGTGTTCATCAGAGCAAGTACATTCCTTAATGCCCATCACCTATTTAACCCATCCTCCCAGGCATCTCCCTTCTGGTAACCATCACTTTGTTCTCTATAGTTAGGAATCTGGTTCTTGGTTTTCCTCTCTCCCCAGGCCCCATGTTCATTTGTTTTGCCTCTTAAATTCTATGTGTGAGTGAAATCATACGGTATTTGCCTTTCTCTGACTGACTTATTTCACTTGGCATAATACTCTCTAGCTCCATTCACATTGTTGCAAATGGCAAGATTTCATTCTTTTTGATGGCTGTGTAATATTCCATCGTAGATATACCACTTCTTCTTTTTTAGAAGGAGAGTGCTCATACAGAGGGAGAGAGAAAGAGGGAGAAGCAGACTCCCCACTGAGCAGGGAGCCCAACACGGGGCTCAATCCCAGGACCCTAAGATCATGACCTGAGTTGAAATCAGATGCTTAACCAACTGAGCCATCTAGGCGCCCCTATACTGTATCTTCTTTATCCATTCATCAGTCAATGGACATTTGGGCTTGATGATAATTTGGCTATAATTGATGCTGCTGCTATAAACATCAGGGTGTACGTACTCCTTCCCAAATTAGTATTTCTGTATACTTTGGGTAAATATCTAGGAGTGCAATTGCTGGATGGTAGGGTAGTTCTATCTTTAACTAACTTCTATACTGTTTTCCAGAGTGGCTGTACCAGTTTGTCTTCCCACCAACAGTGTAAGAGGGTTCTCCTTTCTCCCCATCTTCACCAATACCTGTTGTTTCCTATGTTGTTAATTTTAGCCATTCTGGAAGCACCTTGGTGGCTCAGTCAGTTAAGCGTCCAACTCTTCATTTTGGCTCAGGTCATGATCTCAGGGTTGTGAGATCAAGCCCTGAGCTGGGCTCTGCACTGGGCATGGAGCCTGCTTAGGATTCTCTCTCTCCCTCTCCCTCTCCCTCTGCCCTTCCCCCACTTGCCCCTCTCTTTCTAAAAAAAATATTTAGCCATTCTGACTGGTGTGAGGTGATATCTCATTGTAGGTTTGATTTATATTTCCCTGGTCAACCCCAAGCATTCTAACACATCACCCAATACAGAATCCTATAAGCAGAAATTGGTGCACAGATATTCTTCTCCCAGGTTCATATCAGCTTATGGAGGGCGGTGGTGTTTCTGCAAGGCTAAGTTCCAGTTCACACCATGGTAGTAAATAAAGTTGCCCTAAATCTATGGGATTCACAGTCAAAATTATTCAAACTAGACTGAATTTTGAGAACAAGCATGAATGGATCATGACTCTGTCTCCCTCATACCCCTGCCCCCACCTTCATTTCAGTGAAATTTATTCTGTATTTTTAGGGTTTACGCCTTCACGTGAGTAAAAGACCTAAAAATTATAGTAGTAGTCTGGGTAAGAGGTATATTTCCATCCTGTCCTGACTTGGGAACATCTAAATATCTGCGCTCCTCATCCTCATTAGGTTTCACCTTGTGTGGAACCCATTTTCAATCACTAATTCATTAGCAGAAAGTTAGGTACTAAAAAAATGAAGTTGTTTTTATGCTCTTAAAGATCCAAAGTTTTCTAGTAATGAATTATGTAAAAATCACATTCTGTATTTTCTCAGAAAGAATGTTGGGTTCCGATGAAGTATTTTAAAATAGCATAGTCTAAGAAAATCTGTCTTGTTTAAAAATCAGTAGTATGTTTGGAAGAGAGCTGGGTGATGGTGGACATCCATGTTATAAAAATCTTCCTTGATCACAAAGGTGGGTTGTAAGCTGAAAAACGTTTTTATGAAAAGGGCAGGTCAGAACATGGAATTATAGCTGCCAAGAAAAGCCATTTTTGGAAAATTACCAACATGGAAAATAGTAACTATTTAAAGTTAACTTATATATATTGACTACAAACAATATTGGACCTAATTTAATATGTGACACCCCTGTTATGTGTATATAAGTATTTCCACTTTATAGACAAGAATAAAAAAATCACAGACTATTAGCAGCTTGTACAAAATTATACAGAAAGTGTACGTATCCTAATGAGAGGTTTATGAAAATGTTTCCCTTAATTCCCTTAGTTGAACAGAAAAGCATGCTAACCCATGTCTTCAGTAGCTATCTGACCTATGAGACCATAGCTGATCGCCACTAGAAGAACCAAAAGGCAAGTTGGGGCTCTGAAGTTAAATTTGCAAACTCCAACTCAATAGTTTTCCAATGATGGGGGGAAAGCGAGTGATGAGGATCTCAATTTAGAAAGGAGTTAGACATCATAATTGAATTTAAAAATGGCCACTGTGGGGCACCTGGGTGGGTCAGTCAGTTGAGGGTCAGGCTCTTGATTTTGGCTCATGTCCTGGTCTCAGGGTCATGAGATCAAGCCCCACAATAAGCATGTGATATTGATTTCCAGTGTGGAACATGAGGACACCACCAATTGGGAATCAATTCAGTTTCTAAAGAAGGTATGGATCATCCTGCAAAATAATGCCAATATTCTATATGCCCATCAATAGTGGACCATTGAAATAAACTGTGGTACTTCCAAATAAAAGAGAATAGATATAATACACTGATATTGAATGTTCTCAAAGATATTAAATGAAAAAACAAGATGAAGGAGAAAGAATCATTTGCTACTATCTGCACTGAAGAAGAGGAAGAAGAATGTCTACCTGTATTTTCTGTATATACTTTAAATATTCATCTGGGAAAAAAATACAGCGATTGAACCTAAAGGAATGAACTGGGTCTCAAGGGACATGGGTAGGAGGGCAAATTTTCATTGTATACACTTCCCTATGCTTTGGAGCTTGAACCATAGGAATGTATTATATATTCAAAATTTTTACATTAAATTGAAAAAAGACTATATTGATTATCTACAGTGTACCAAATCTTGTCCTAGAACTTGCTGGTCTGCTTAAATATTCTCTTATCTCCATTCTCTCAATATCTTTATCACTCTTGTCTGTATCATTTATTTGAATATTAATCATATTTTGCCTCATATCTTTTCTTTTAATTGCCAGGAAATGGTTTAGGGGACTTAAAATGTTTCTTATTTAATATCATAAATACTTACATCTTACCTATTAAACTAGTTTATTGGTTCCTGCAAATAGACATCACTTTACTATTTAAAATTTTGTCCTTTGTTTTAGGTCAAAATTTCATCTATATTCTTTAATGAAATTCAGTTTTAAATTTCACTAAGAATACACTAATGCTTTCCCTCTGTAAAACAAAATGGCACATTAGCATCAAGGTTCAAATTCCCACCGCTTCACTCACCTTCGCTGTGAGTGAAATGCGGTAATTATTATCCAGTTAGGATGTCCTTCTACACCATTTCTGTGCTTCTGCAACCAAATATATGCAATCTAGCAAATACACAGCACGGTGTGGGTGTGGTTTTTTAACCTACATGTCATAATCTATGTCTTGTCCTGCATTATTTTTTTACTCAGTAATATCTCCATGCTTGTACACATATGTCAAGCTCAGTTTTTTAAAAGTCTGCACAGTATCGGTTGTCCACAATAGCTAAATCGTGGAAGGAGCCGAGATGCCCTTCAACAGATGACTGGATTAAGAAGTTGTGGTCCATATATACAATGGAATATTACTCAGCTATCAGAAAGAACGAGTTCTCAACATTTGCTACAACATGGACGGCACTGGAGGAGATAATGCTAAGTGAAATAAGTCAAGCAGAGAAAGACAACTATCATATGGTTTCTCTCATCTATGGAACATAAGAACTAGAATGATCGGTAGGGGAAGAAAGGGATAAAGAAAGGGGGGGTAATCAGAAGGGGGAATGAAACATGAGAGACTATGGACTATGAGAAACAAACTGAGGGCCACAGAGGGGAGGGGGATGGGGGAATGGGATAGACCCGTGATGGGTAGTAAGGAGGGCACGTATTGCATGGTGCACTGGGTGTTATACGCAAGTAATGAATCATCGAGCCTTACATCGGAAACCGGGGATGTACTGTATGGTGACTAACATAATATAATAAAAAATCATTTAAAAAATTTAAAAAAATAAAATAAAAAAATAAAAGTCTGCACAGTATCGGGTGGTATATTAGCTCAGTTGGTTGAGCATCTGACTCTCGATTTCAGCTCAGGTCATGATCCTGGGGTTGGGGGATTGAGCCCGGCGTCAGGCTCCCAGCTCACGGCAGAGTCTGCTTGAGATTCTCTCTCTCTCTCTCCCTCACTGCTCCTCCCCCCAACTCATACGCACTCTCTCTAAATAAATAAATAAATAAAATCTTTTTAAAAATAAGTCTATATGGTATCTCATCATTTGGAGGAACTATATTTTCACCCATTTCTTATTTATGGACATGTGGAATTTTTTCTCAATTATTTTGGTCCTAAATATTGCTGCAGTAAACATCCTTCTGCATGTCTCATGGTGTCCATGGGTATACTTCTCTCTGTATTCTGCAGTATCTAGTCTACTGTTATCAACAAAGTAGGTATTCAATATGCATTTGCTGATTTGGTGACATTTCCCTGATATATTGATCTGCACTTAGGTACAAACAAGTAGCCAAAATTGTGTAAAATGATTGTATATTTTCATTTTAGTATGATACGGCATTTTATGAGGTATTGGTACTCTATCAAATCCTAGTTATATACTAATATTTCTCCTAAGGAAACAGATAGATTTTGGATCAGGTAGGTTACATGTTGAATATTAGCCATAATACTACCAGTGGAACAGATTATGCTTTGTTGACATTATTCCTACTAAATGGTACCATTGCTTTGAAAAGTACCTCATGGCTTTTCATCAGAACACATTCAACCAGACTCAGAAATCTTCTCCTCACTCCCCAACTCCCTGACTTTTCACTTTCCATTTCAAAGTCTACTCAACAAAGTATAGTCCTTTACAGATGTTAACAATTCCCCACAAACAGTCCTGTATTAGCAAAGAAGGCCTTTTTACTCAGATCTGAGAAATCTTGTTTCCTTCTATGAGAACTGAAAATGCTGGAACATCATACATACGTAATTTAGGCGAAGACTCAGGCCATGCAAGGGAGTGGACAGTGACGGGCTCAGGCAGGGGTAGCGGACAGCAGTGGGGTGGTGAAGGACAGCACGAGTGGAGCAGACTTGTCTGTACAGATAGCCCCAGTGAACCACCTACTAGCTCTCTTCTCGGGGGAATTTAACTGTGCCCGTGGGATTACAAAGCAAGGGTGGAGGCTGGCGCTCCAACAAAGCAGTTAATAACAGGGAGCTCACTGTGTAATTTACCCTAACTGATTGTTCTCGGAAGCCAAGCAGAGCAGGGCTTTGCTCTGTTCAGAGTCTGTGTGTTTCTGCTTAGGACCGTGCGGAGCAATCCCAACATCCATGTTTGAGGCGGCACTATCTCTGGTCTTGGAAAATGGCAGCAATAGCACAACATAGGAAAAGAGAAGTAACATTCTTGCAGGTAATTCTTATTTCAAACCTAGCAGCTGCTTGGGAGCACAAGATCTTATATATAGACCTAGGGCCATTGGGAAGAGGTCTCAAGAAATGCTGTCATGTCTACCCAAGAGAAATGAAAGAGAGGTTCACACAAAAACTAGATCATGAATGTTCATAGCATCACAGTCAAAAAGTGGAAAAGGGCAAATGTCCATCAACTGATGAATTAACTAAAGTCTTATATCCATACAATGAAATGTTATTCGTCAACAAAAAGGAATGAAGTACTGAAATGCTACAACACAGACGAACCTCGAAAACATGAGCCTAGATGAAAGAAGCCAGTTGCACAGAACCACATAGTGCATGAGTATATTTATATGAAATGTCCAGAATAGGCAAATCTATAGAGACAGAAGTAGATTCGTGGTTGTCTAGGGCTGAAGAGATGCGAAAGTTGGGAATGACACTTAAGGGGTGCAGGACTTCTTCGGGGACTGATGAGAATGTTCTAGAACTGATGGTGGGGATGGCTGCATGACAAGCCAATAAATTATACACTTCAAGTGGGTGAGTTGTAAGGCATATGAATTGCATTTCAATAAAGCTGTTAAAAAAAATTAAACTACAGGGGCACCTGGGTGGCTCAGTCAGTTACGCATCTGCCTTCAGCTCAGGTCATGATCTCAGGGTCCTGGGATGGAGCTCCATGGCTGGCTCCCTGCTCAGTGGGGGAGTCTGCTTCTCCCTCTGCCTGCCACTCCCCCATATATCGATATGCTCTGTCTCTCTTTTAAATAAATAAATAAATAAATAAATAAATAAATAAATAAAATCTTCCAAAAATTAAGGTACAAATGACCTGACTTCAAATCCACCATGTCCTCTGTCATCCCAGCCTGATACATGGGTTCTGACCCCTGCAGGGGCTGCTTCGCAACATTAGATGCACAGGGGATCCTAACGCAGAGTGGATTATGACCAGTGATGATGTGGTAATGCGGCCACACCTGCAGGGGCCAGCCACCTCTGTCTGAGGTCTGCCTTTCCCTGGCAGGCTGAAGGTAGCCCTCCCGGCTCACAGGTAGTATCATGAATATTTCCACCACCACCCCTGTTTTGCTATGAATACATTTGCATGTATACATACACATATATATAATCTTTGTGTTCCTTCCTCTCTTACTCCCTTATCGTGTAACAGAAGATGTACTGATTTTATATCATAGTAGTTAAGTATTGTTAATTTTACAACATAGTATTTAAGTTACCAGGTATCAAGAAGAATAATCAGCACTCATGAATTTTACCACCTTTTCTCAGGAAGGGGTTAGTCCATTTCTGGTTGTACACAGGATACATGTATCCTGTTAGACACAATTAGGACCTTGTCCTTAACCTTATTTAGAGATTCAGTATGGTTTAGTGTGACACAGGTGGGTGCCAAACTGACAGGGGTGGATTTGTGATGGTTAATTTTGTTCGTCCACTTGGCTAGGCCACGGGGAGCCCAGATTAAGTACTATTTCTAGATACATCTGTGAAGGTGTTTCCCAATGAGATTAGCATTTGAATCTGTGGACTCAGTAAAGCCGATTGTCCTCCGCAACATAGGAGGACATCATCCGATCCATCAGGGGCCTGAACAGAGCAAAAGGCAGAGGAAGGAGAAATTTGCCCCATTTTTCCTGCCTCACTGCTTGACCCACGACATCTCATCTCATCTTCTCTTGCCTTCGGACAGAGATTTATACCGTTGGCTCCCCTGGTTCTCAGGCCTTCAGACTCAGATTAAATTACACCACCAGCTTTCTTGGGGTTCCAGCTTGTGGTTGGCAGATTATGGGACTTCTCAGCCTCCATTATCACATCAATCAATTCCTCACAATAAATTTCCACATATACCGATATAAATATAGGCAGATAGATGTACATGTATTTCTTACTGGTTCTGTTTCTCTGAAGAACTCTGACTAGCACAGTAAGTAGTGTTAGAGCTTAGAGAGCCCCACCCTCTGGCTTTGCAGATGAGAAAGATGCTACCTAGAGAAGCCCAGGGAATTGTCCATGGGCACAAAGCTGCTCAAAGGCAGAACTCATTCACATATCCCAGCAATGTGCTGCGACCCAGGGACGTAGTGATGGGTCAGTCTGGACATAGACACTACCCCATACAGTTTACAAGACTGTGACTGGGAATTCAGACTCCTAATTTGGAATCTTTTTCTTTTCTTTTTTTTTTTTTTTAAGATTTTATTTATTTATTTGACACAGAGACAGCCAGTGAGAGAAAGACAAATAGGGGGAGTGGGAGAGGAAGAAGCAGGCTCCCAGCAGAGGAGCCTGATGTGGGGCTCGATCCCAAAATGCCGCGATCACGCCCTGAGCTAAAGGCAGACGCTTAACGACTGAGCCACCCAGGCACCCCTGGAATCTTTTTCTTGAATCCAAATGTCTACTGCCAGAATGTCTCCAAGTCCTCCAACACATGCATTCATTTGCAAATAGACTGGTTCACTCTCCTCGCCCTCATTTAGGATCTCCTTCAATTTCTCAGAGTGTTGGTCTGCTGGCACCTATATCGGAATCACCAAAGGTACTTCTCCAACAGATGTTTCTACAAATGGCTAACAGACACATGAAGAAATGCTTAACACCACTTGGCATCAGGGAAATACAAATCAAAACCACAGGGAGATACCACCTCACACTGGTCAGAATGGCTAAATTAAGCAACTCAGGAAATAGCAGATATTGGCAAGGATGCAGAGAACGGGGAACCTTCTTACACTGTTGGTGGGAATGCAGGCTAGTACAGCCACTCTAGAAAACAGTATGGAAGTCCCTCAGAAAGTTAAAAACAGAACTACCTTAAGATCCAGCAATTGCACTACTGGGTATTTATCCAAAGGATACAAATATAGTGATTCGAAGGGGTGCATGTACTCCAATGTTTATAGCAGCAATGTCCACAATAGCCCAAATATGGAAAGAGAGCCCAGATGTCCATTGACAGATGAACAGATAAAGAAGTTACACACACACACACACACACACAGACATACACACAGTGGAATATTACTCAGCCATTAAAAAGAATGAAATCTTGCCATTTGCAATGACGTGGATGGAACTAGAGGGTATTATGCTAAGTGAAATAAGTCAGTCAGAGAAAGACAAATCCTATATGAGTTTGACCTTGTCAGTTCTTCTTCAAATCCTACAGTCTTGGCTGGGTAATAATGTGCTGGTGCCAAGACATGCCTTAGGGTAATTATTCCCTATCTTGGGGGCTGCCTCAGCTCTTCTCTGCTTTCATTACACGAAATGAAAAGCAGCACTGAGACGACTCAGCAGAGGATCTTCACGCTGCCTCCAGTACCTAGAGGGACATACATCTCAGTAATTCACAAATCATAAGAGATGGGGGAGCACACCAACATATACTCTTTCCTAAACAGAGAAGGCGGAGAAAACAGCAAGATCCTGGGGTCATGAAAGACATGACTTCAGTCCCTAGAAGGCTTACCTTCTGCTCCTTCAAAGCAGATATCATGTTTCCAATCCGATGGTCTAAGGCAGCTTTGTGCTTGTTGTAATGCCTAAATACCCTCTTAAAGAGAGGCCACCAATCACTCTCGGATTTGTAAAGCTGTTTGACAATGTCTTCCATCCAAGAGGCAAGCTATCTGTGGCAGTAAGTTAAGAACAACCGGCCTGACCCTTATAACACAGGTGAGAAACGCAACGATAGTTTCCCCGATCAGGGCTGCTACAGAGTGAGGATGCCTCCGATGACTTTGACCTCCAACTCCGATGAATGCAACACTTTCCTAGGGAAAGGGGGAAGGATTCCTCCTACAACAGACTGAGAAGCCACAATGAGACAGGTGGCATGTTCTATGGTTTAAAAGGAGAAAGTGGGAGGCTGGCCAGGTTGGTCGGCAGGTTTGGTGCTTATGGACATGATGTCAGCAGTGTCACCTCGAAAACACCTATGTGCCTGGGCTTGCACCACGAAGTTGGAATAGCCTCACCACACCTGTGACTTTGGACCATATCTCCCAGTGACTAATTTCCCAGCCACTCCTGCATCTCCCAACACAACCTAATGTGCCTTTCCATCAAGGCTCAACCAAGTCATTTCTTTAATTGAAAGTACTTTATGTCTAATCAAACCCTATTCACTTTACATAACTTATCATCCTTGTGTCGCCTTTCCCAATGACCCAGCCAAGAGGGAGAGACAAAGTAGCGCACGGTGCATAGAGGGTACGGATTTTAGAGTCAAAGAAAACCAAAATCCTTGGGCAAATTCTTGAACTACTCAAGTCTCACTCTCCTCATTTGTATTTATAACCCTTGTTATGACTTTTAAATGACTTAGCACATCATAAGCAGTAAATAACTATTAGCTAGCTCCCTGGCGCATGTGCTCACACATATGTGTCTGCACATACTTACATTCCTACACAGCCTGATGATGCAGGGAGCTCACTGGAGTAAAAATCAAGGGATCTGCAAACCTGAACAGTTCACACCGTCTGTGGGCCACAGTGTCCTTGTCTGCACAGTGAAATGTTGTACCGGGTCACCTCTAAGAACCTGTCCAAGATGTAGAGCCCAACAGTCTGAGTCGACTTCAAGGTTTGTCTTTCCATGAACTGGCATGGAATGTACTCCACGACACAGCACTGAGTGAGGAGGACAAGGTGCAGAGCTGTGTGCATGTCACCTTCCACCCATGCTGGATGGTCATTGACTATCTCTGCAAAGATAGATAAGGAACCGGCAGCGGTAGTTGCCTCTAGAGAGGGGATACAGACGGCAGGAAGGACACTTAACTTTGCTCTGTATACCCTTTGTTGTCTTGAGCCATGTGCATTCTTTACTTATTTTTTTTAATAATTTAAAATCTAGAAGAGGCCCAATTACAAGTAGATACAAAATCTCTACTTTTTATTATAGGGCATTTCCACCCACCTATAGCTTGCTTTTATAAGAATTTCATATTTGTTATCATATTAAAAATTAAACGATACAGGCGCAGTTCTATAGAATCTTAAGAGGAAATTTTTCCACCTTAACGATGAGTCCTTCACTACAGATAAAAGGCTGGTATCCAAGATCTATAAAGAACTTCTCAAGCTCAATAACCAAGAAACAAATAATCAAATCAAAAAATGTGCAGAAGATATGAACAGACACTTTTCCAATGAAGACATACAAATGACTAACAGACACATGAAAAAATGTTCAACATCATTAGCCATCAGGGAAATTCAAATCAAAACCACATTGAGATACCACCTTACACCAGTTACAATGGCAAAAATTGACAAGGCAAGAAACAACAAATGTTGGAGAGGATGTAGAGAAAGAGGAACCCTCTTACACTGTCGGTGGGAATGCAAGCTGGTACAGCCATTCTGGAATACAGTATGGAGGTTCCTCAAAAAGTTAAAAATAGAACTACCCTATGACCCAGCATGCACTACTGGGTATTTACCCCAAGGTACAGACGTAGTGAAGAGAAGGGCCATACGCACCCCAATGTTCATGGCAGCATTTTCCACAACAGCCAAACTGTGGAAGGAGCTGAGATGCCCATCAACAGACAAATGGATAAAGAAGATGTGGTCCATATATACAATGGAATATTACTCAGCCATCAGAAAGAATGATCACCCAACATTTGCATCAACATGGATGGGACTGGAGGAGATTATGCTAAGTGAAATAAGTCAAGCAGAGAAAGACAATTATCATATGGTTTCACTCATTTGTGGAACATAAGGAATAGCAGGAAGATCGGTAGGAGAAGGGAGGGAAAAATGAAGGGGGGGGTAAACAGAGGGGGAAATGAACCATGAGAGACTATGAACTCCGGGAAACAATCTGAGGGTTTTAGAGGGGAGGGGGGTGGGGCAAGGGCTAGCCCAGTGATGGGTATTAAGGAGGGCACATATTGCATGGAGCACTGGGTGTTATACACAAACAATGAATCACGGAACACTACATCAAAAAGTAATGATGTACTGTATGGTCACTACCATATCATAATAAAAAAAATGATGAGTCCTTAAAACCATTCAACTCTTCTTGTAGGCTGGTTAAAAGTTATGGGCTCTTGGTGAGATCCTTCTCACCACCGTACTTGCCAGGGGATGCCATGGATCAAAGGTGGGGAGAGTAACTTAATTATGGACCAGGGACTTCGCATACATTATCTCACTTAATCCTCACGGCAGTTCTCTGTGCTGTAACTTCTCCAACACACAGAAGAAGAAAAGGAAGCTCACGGAGAGGAGGCGACTTGCCTGGAAGAGCTGAGTTTTAAACCCAGGTTTAAATTGACTCGGTGCCTGTATGCATTCCAATTTGCCAGGCTGCCTCCTGGAAGCAATGTAGGAAACAATTCACATTAAGAACACCGGTCGTTTACGTTGAGTAGGAAAGGAGGGAGGGGAGATGTGATAGATAAGGTGGACTAGAGCTGACGTTGCTATGAACCTTGTCTGTTTCCTGGTATAAGCTTTTCAGCATCAGGATAAACTTCTTAAAACACATCCTCTGGTTCACGCCTCTGACGTCCCCTGGACAATTTATATCTATTCTACCTGAAGTGGATTTTTTTAAAGAGTCTCTTTCCAGAGGAATAATGGCTACATATGGAGCCCAAGCTGAAGAGACTGGCCAAAGCCACCACAGCTATGTTGGTTCTGGAGGGTCTTGCTGCCATGTGACAAGCATGCGGCCCAGCTGAGATTTAAACTCAGGCCTTTTGACTACCAAGTCCTTACGGCCCATTTTATCTACTCCTGTTGTCTTACAGATGGAAAGAGATCTGAGGTCCAGAAAAGCAAAAGGATGAAGAGAGGAAGCATTGGGTCAGAACTGAGATCTCCCACCTCTCCATCCCGTATGCTTTCTCCTACACCATTTGCCATGAATATGAGCCACTTTTCATATCTGGGAGATGGCGTAAGACACTGGTTCCATGATCTGGGGTTCTTCCAGATCACGTGCTAAGTCACTTCCCAGATGTATGGAACTTGGCTAGGTGCTTTACTTCTCTAAGCCTGTGTCCTTACATGGAAAGGGAGGGGAACAATGATACCTACTTTACAAGTTAAATTTTGTGTGGACTAAATCAAATAATGCATGCAAAATGTCAGACAAAAAAACAAAAAACACAATAAATGTCAGCTATTTTTACTGTTGTTATTGTCTAATTTAGAGTCGGAAAAAGATTTTGCAAAAAAACCATGAAGCATACAGATGCTTCTCCTGAAGCAGGCTCTGAGCTCTTGGAGTGCAGGGACCGTGTCCCACTCACCTATGGAACTAATGTGGGAGAAGGATTTATTGTATTCTAAGAGCCCGCTACATCCAGGATTCCAGTGAAGGGTTTCATAGAGAGCTTGCCATGGTTTACACCATGTGACTCCCCACAGAGACCAGGTGGGGGCATCTTATCTGTAAGGGTTGACTGAAAGAAGACAGAAGGAATTAGCCGAATTCATCAGATCCCATTCTTAGGTTTGAATGAAAGGCTTACAATATGAGGTGACAACAGATGGTAAACAAAAAAGCCAAAAAAGGCACATTGGAGAGATGAGTAAAGAGAAGCCATGATGGGGAGGCGCGTGGGTGGCTCAGTCATTTGAGCATCTGACTCTTGGTTTCAGCTCAGGTCCTGATCCCATGGCTCATGGAATCGAGCCCTCAGTTGGGCTCCCCACTCAAAAGGAGACTGCCTGGATGTTCTCTCCCTCTGCCCCTTCGCCCACTTGTGTGAGCGCTCTCTCTCTCTCTCAAATAAATAAATAAATCTTAAAAAAGAGAGAGAGAGAGAAGCCGCGACGGGAAGGAAAATAGAGAAAATACAGTGAGAACCAGAGGAAAAGCAGACGCAGACAGCAGATGCTTCATCAGAATGGAAGAGCCCTCCCTTATCAGGAGGAATTACACTCAGCTGTTAGTAACGAAGAGCCAGTGACAACAGCCGATGCTCATAAAGAGTTATTATCTCCCGTGAAAGATGATCGGACGGAGGAAAGCAATTCAGAGCTGGCAGAGCAGATCCTCATGTGAACAGGCATCCTGGCTCCCCTGATTTCTCCGCTCCAACCTCCTTTGAACATGGCTGCCAACCTCAAGGTCAAAAGATGCTACTAGAATTTCAAATTCCAGGAATAAAGAGGGCAAAAGAGAAAAAATCCGAAGGTGCTCCTCCCTGTGTTTGTAGTCCCCTTGGTAGAGATCTCCTGAAGTCACCCAAGGCTGTGCACCTGTATCTTGATGGCCACAATAAGATGCAAATGAGGCTGGAAAATGCTGCCTTTCAGCTGGCATGTCACCAGTCCGAATAAAACCAGGGCTCTGTTACTACAGAACAGGGTGGCTATTGGACAACAGCAGCTTCTGGGTCATGCCTATCCCCCGCCAAGGGAATAACAAGGAAGTAAGTCTGCTCTACCAGGCTGAACCAAATTTCAGTGCCCAGACCACGTTCCAGTCTTTGTGAGACGTGCTAAGTATCAAGATTCCCATCTTCCTTATTTCTTTATCTCTCCTTAAAATAAATTGTTATTTTGAAAAATAAGTAGGCCTCTGGAGTTTGGGGGATTTTTTTTTTTTTCTGCTTAAAAGAACCTAAATAACACATGAGCCCAGCATCTGGCATATATCCAGCATGCAGAAAATTCTCAGTAAACGTTCACCACACTGAACTAGATTCCATGAACACTCACACAGTGAGAGAGCTCCATCATTTACCCGCCTGCTGTCTGCCCATCCTGAGCCTTCAGATGTATTATCTCAGACGACAGTGCCGGGCTTTGTGTGTTTATTTCTCACTGGGATTTTGCCCGTGTTTTATGCATAGTCATCATTACTAGCACGCGTTCGGATGCTTTCTGGTTTGTGGATAACAAGTTAGTGTGTACATTGAAGAATGAGGGTCCTTTGTTGATTTTAGGTCCCCTGTCACCAAGCTTGAGATTTTAAGCAAATTGGGGCAACTGAGGCCAAACCCACTATTTTCCTACAGGGAACTCCTGAGTCTACGGGTTTCATTTAAAAGCTCTGATTGAGGAATGCCTGGGTGGCTCATTTGGTTAAGTCCGCCTTCGGCTCAGGTCATGATCCCAGGTCCTGGGATAGAGCCCCACATGGGGCTCCTTGCTCAGTGGGGAGCCTGCTTCTCCCTCTGCCTGCTGCTCCCTCTGCTTGTGCTTTCTCTGTCTCTGACAAATGAGTAAATAAAATATTTTAAAAATTAAAAATAAAAAGTTCAGATCGTAATGAAAAATAGAGGCAGAATAAAACAGAGCTGAGTCACATCCAAACAATCCCATGCCTGAAATGACAGGAAATAACCACGGACTCTCTCCAAGGAGGGGATAGAGGAAGCAGGAAGCAGAAGGGCTGCCTGCATTCACAAAATACAGTGGACAGAGAATTAATTAATGTAATCTTAATTAATCTCAAAATCATCACTTTTTGAAAGGCCATATCTTAGTTGTCTCATCTCTCAGGGCTCAATATTACCCAGCCCACTGGAGGTGCTTAGTAAATGTTTGTTGAATTAAATGAAACAGTACTCAAGTTTAAAGAATCAGACTTATGGATCTATCCACAGAATAGCAAGTAGAACTGAACTTCTACTTCACCGTGCTTGAACAGACTCAGACTTTAAATCAATAATCTCAAATCCCTTTTGGCTTTTTTAACCATATTGAACATAATTTTCAGCTATTTCCAAATAATTTCCAAAATTGGCCAGCTATTAAAGTAGCTAAAACAGAGAAGACACTTTTGAAATGCAGTATTTATCACATAGACAATAATCTTAATCCAATTAATCCCAAGAATTCATATATAAAATTAATTTCATTCAAAGCAAACCAATTGCTTATATATGTAATAAGACTTCCCATATCATAAAACCTTAAAAAGCACTCAATAAATTTTTTTTGGAATGAAAAAAAAAAAGACTCAAAATATCGCATGGGAAAAAAATCAACTAAGTTAAGGCATTTATCCAATCTAGACATTTTTGAAAATTTCATCACTCAAATTGGGATTATACAGAATAAAACTGCAATATTCTTATTCACAATGATGTCTGATTTAAGATATTCAGTGAGTTGATTCTTTGTGCCAACTTTTAAATTAAAAGAACAAATTGGCGGTGGGATAGTCTAAAGAGTTTGGCTGGGAGAGAAAAAATACTTCATCTAATCCTTCCCACGGGTAACCTGTCATAAAATCAGAATTTATTGGAGTTGAATAATATTCTCCTCATTCAGCAAACACTTCTTGATTCAATTGTGTGGTAGGAGGACATGGGACACAAAGATAAATGAAGCAGAGTCTCTGCTGGTTAATTCAATGTCTTGCTCAATGCAGGGTTTCTTCCTGTGTCCCCCATGAAGGCCTCCAAGTGCATTCAATACGAGGCAGACCAGTCCATTCATGGACAACTCAAACTGAAAGATGGTCTCCCTTTTATTGACCTGTATTTCACTCCCCATAACATACTCTTAGCCCTGCTTACTTCTTCTTACTTTTTTATATTATATACTAATATATAATACATATTTATTTAATTTATATATTTATACTATATACATATATATTTAATGCCCAGAACTGGACATAAATTCCCAGATGTGATCTGACTAAGGGCAATGAAGGAGTGGACAGGAATACACAATAGTTAGCATTCCCTTTGATCTGGAGACTCTATTAATGCAATCCAAGTTTTCATTAGTAATTCCTTATAGCCATGACTCATTCTTGGTTCCTTTTGAGCTTTGTGATCCCCTATGACTCCCAGATCATTTTCAAATAAACTAATGTCAAGTCAAATCTCCCTCGACATATAGTTTCGTAATTGGATGATAGTTGTTTTCAAAAGTCAAATATAAGATTTTCCATTTGATGTATAAGTCCCAGTGTAAGTCCAATTCTGCCATCAACATAGTGGTCAGACCTCCCAACTTAAATGTCTTCTACATATTGAAAATACACCTTGTATGTTTTCATTTGCTAACCAGGATCCAAAAGAAGACCCATGGGTCATAAGACTAAAAACTTTCGTCAAAATTGGCACTGACTTATTACCCAATGCCTTTTGAAAGTAGCTGTTCAAACAGCTACAAATCCATCTGATGTCACCGTTTTCCATCCACAATTCCCTTCCATGAAAGATTTTGTCAAATGCCCTGCGAAAATGAGATACATTTGGTCTAGGCATTCCCTTGATACATCTCTAGCAACCCTATCAAAAAAGGAAATGCTATTAGTTCAGCGTGATGGCTTCACAACATCTCAGGTACCTTCCTATGATAACTTCTATGAGGACGCTCCATGAAAGCAATGCTGTGGTGACTGATAGAAGGAGAAACTCTTTGGGTCACGCTACTTAACACCAGCAAATGATGTTCTCATTAGTGAAATGACAGTTCAGTGCTGGCCAGCATGTTATACTTACTGCTCTAGGTCTCATCTGGGGTAAATTAAGTCATTTCTCCTGTTTTCTTTTTTATTCTAAAAATATGCAAAGAGTTTTTAGCCTCGTTGCACATATGAAGTAATCACACCATTTCTCATCCCCTAGCTTGTATCTTCAACAATGATTACAGTCGTCAAACTCAAGGGTATGTGGCCTTTGGATTGACATCAATCCAAAAAAAGAAGATAATAACAAAGTGTATGTGAAATCAGAGGGTGGAGGGCAAGTGACTTACCTGATTGGCGCATTTGGGATTGGGAAAGGGGTATGGTGCTCTGCCTATTCCTCTCCCCTTCCTTTAAGAGCCGACCTGTGTGCAGGGAACAGAGACAGTCAATCACTCTCTGCATGCAGGAGAGGTGTGGGGACCACTGCTGACTGCTTCTAGGTGGGTAAATCTACTTAATCCTGGAGCTTAGTATTAGAGATCCATCCCAGGGGTTAGTTTTAGAGATTGACTGAAGAAGTCTCCTTGCTCCTGGATGTAAGTTCTTCTTATTATAATCATAATCGGTAATAAAGGCAGGGAAGGTATATTTTGATCTCCAAATGCCAACGCTTTGGTCTTATTTCTTGATTGAACTCCAGGCATGTAATAGAGGTGCTAGTTTTTAGGCTTCCCAAACATCCATAAGGGTGTTATGGGATAGGGAGCCCCTAGCCAAGGATGCCTGTTAGAGGGGCCCCATATCAGGGCAGAAGCTGTTCCATTCTAGCAACCCTGCTCTACTGTCCCTTGCTGGAAGCAGCCAAGGAAAGTGTGGCATTGGCCCAAACACTGCAGTGGATCGAAAGGTATGACAGCTGGGGCTATCAGTCAATTTTGCCTGCCCAGTGGACTCTCTCTCTCATTCTTTATCTCAATTGTTCTCACAACTCAATGAAACCCTGTGTGTGTGTGTTATTTTATGAAGTTAGGATAGATATCCAAATATTTCTACATAGAGATACAGCCAGTCATACAGGTAATATTTTTATATACATAAATATATATATACATTATATAATACTATATATATCACATATATAATTATATGTAATTATAATTACATATGTATATATTACATATATGCATGTTATACACTGTACATATAATATATAATATATTTTATATAATAGACACATTATATGATATATATTATATAGAGAAATTAAATGCACTTAACATTTACATTAAAAAATCTTAAAAATAGATTAGACCACATCAAGTCATGTTGCATACTGGGAAAAAAATTCCCCAAATTTCTCTTCATATGGCCACTTGCCAATCTTACACAGAATTTATATAAGGAACAAGAATTAATAAATGTGAATGTGCTCTGTAACTTAGCAGGCACTAAACACATGCTATTATTATGCATATTTACCATCATACCAAATGCTAACCTATTTCCAGCTATCTCTATCTCTAAATGTGTTTAGATGTAACAAGTTAAAAACCAAAATAACCAAGGGTGGTAGAGTATGATAAAAGCTTGGTACAATCATTCAAATAAATACAAGTGGACCAAAGTTTATTATTTCAGGATCCAGCCACCTAAAGAACTATCGGCCCTACAGATTGGATTCTAGAAGTAAATAAGCCTGAATTTACAGATCTAGGATAGGAATAAAAAAAGTTAATCCAAAAATAAATAAAATCACGCATGCTAGTAAGAATTTTAGTCCCAAATGAAAAGCCAGCCTCGACACTAAGCAATGTCATTATTCTACAGGGAATTGTGGATTCTCTTTTCTTCTTTATCTTGATCCTCAGCCATTTCTTTGGTCTTTAGCACTCCTGAGACTTGGGAGAAGGAATTCCAGAAAGTTTCTTAATACAAGTTAATGCAAGTCCTTCATTTCACAATCGGAATTGAGCTTTTAAATGCAGATCACGTGATAACACACTCACTTAAACCACATCAAAAAGTGCACATCTGATATGGGAGCTTCTGGGCAGAGTGGTGTTGCCTTAGAAAGTAGTAGAGATGGTCCACACGCTGGGGGTGGGGGGTGGGGGGTGGGGGTTAGGGCGGGAGGGATGTACACTTGAAAAAAACTGAGTTCATAAAGATGGGAAGAAGGTGAAATCAGGAAGTGAGGACTGAGTGAAGAGACATTTGCACACCCATGTTCACGGCAGCATTATTCACAAAAGTCAAAAGATGGAAGCAACCCAAGTGGCCACTGACAGATGAACGGATAAACAGAGTGTGGTGTACACACACAATGGAGTATTATTCAACCTTAAAAAGGAAGGAAATTCTGACGTATGCCATAATATAAGTGAACCATGAAGTGAAATAAGCCCATCACAAAGGGAAAAATACAGAATGGTTCCACTTAATATGAGGTAGCTAGTGTAGTCAAATTCATAGAGACAGAAAGTAGAATGATGGTTTCCAGGAGCAGGGGGAGGAGGGAGTTATTGTGTAACGGGTACAGAGTCTCAGTTTTGCAAGACAGAGTCCTGGAGATGGATGGTAGTGATGGTTGCACAACAGTGTGAATATATTTAATATCAATGAACTGTCCCCTTAAAAATGGTTACAATGATAAATTTTATGTGATGCATATTTTACCACAGTTAAAAAATAATAGTTTTTAACCAAACTAAAAGGTCTTCTAGTTTTAAAAAAGGAGAGAGGGAAGCAATTTGTCTCCTTTATGACTATGCCTAGGTCTTGTCCTACTTCTTTCTGCCACCAAAGTGTTAAATAAGGATTTTCTTTCAATTGCCTTTATTTTTTTTAGAATAGTTTTAGCTTCGCGGCAAAATTAAGAGAAAGGTATAGTGATTTCCCATAATCCCCCCCAATCCCAACACACGCATAGTGCCCCCCATTAACAAATCTCCCACCAGAGTGGCACATGAGTTACAACTGATCAACCTCCATTGACACGTCATCACCACCAAAGCCCCTTTTACAATATGATTCCCTCTTAATGTTGTACAGTCTGCGGGTTTGGAAGGAAATGTTTTTTCAATTACTCACATATATTAAATTATTTGTGATAACTCCACTGCATTCGAACTCAAAAGCCACAGAAGAGTGTATTAAATGTGTGTTGAAATAACAGAAATGTAAACATTTGCTGCTCAAAGTGCAGTATGGAGACCAGCAACACCAGTATCTCCTGGGGGTTGGTAGAAGAACAGCATCTCAGGCCCTTCCCCAGACCTACAGAGAATCAGAATCTGCATTTATCAAGATCCCCACGTTTGGGAAGCACTGTTGTAAACTACCCATAGCTGCAAACTGAGCAAAAAATCATGTTGACCGGTTGAAATGGAAGGAAAATATGTCATTAAAGCCGCGTTGTTTTATTGTGAGTTAAATCAAGGAAAAGGTCCATGTTTTATTCTTCTTTACATTCTTAAAAATAACGAAAGCCAAATCCATTTATTGCCTTGAACATAGAAAATGCTTACAGTGAACCACAAGTTTCATTTGATATGTCGATGACAGTGTTCTTTAAAGATTCTACAGAGTCAAACAGTAGCATTGATCGAACTCAAATGATGAAAAGACGCAAAAAGCCGAGCACAGATCTCTCACTGAGTGGCTGATGGTAGGTTTGAAATCCCAAAAACTCATCATTACAGCAGAACTAATGCACGATACGATAATTATATTACTTTATGTACTGACCCTTATAAATGCTCAAGAACAATAAAATTCCGATCACTGACGGACCACCTGGGTGGCTCAGTCGGTTAAGCATCCAACTCTTGGTTTTGCCTCAGGTCATGATCTTAAGTTCCCCAGATGGAGCCCTGTGTGGAGCCCTGAGTTGAGCCCCTCCTTGAGTCCCCCGTCGGCCTGCATAGGGCTCTGTGCTCAGTGCGGAGTGTGCTTCTCTCCCTCTGCCCCTCCCCCGCTCACATGCTGGCTCTCTTACTCTAACAAAAATAAATAAATCTTTAAAAAAAAATTCTGGTCACTGGTAATGAGAGAAACACCACTGATACCCACAGCCAACTGGATTCATTTAATGAGGCTAAAATGACAGAGGACAGAAAAAAGTTGTCCCAAAATGTTCACTAAACACAAAGGAGGAAAAAAAATGACCAATGTAAATATTCAAATTATTAAAATACAGTAAGAAAGAGAGGAAATCCCTGTTTGAATTAAGAAGGCCTTCTCCCTTGGTGACTAACATAACATAATAAAAAATTATTATTAAAAAAAAAAAAAAAAGAAGGCCTTCTCCTTGGGATTTTTCTTCCCCATTGGGATTTTTTTTCAATGGGTTTATTCTGATGTGTTTCCCCATTACCTCTGTGGTAGTTAGGCGGAATGCTAAGTTTACACTTCACACCGGACACAAAAAATAAATTCCCGATAGGAAGATAAAAATTAACAACTATATGGATAAAACAAAGATGACTGGAGGAGCAGGAGGGGTGACTGAAGTTAGATTCTGTCCCAGACACCAGGGCATTTGTAGCTGGAAAACATATTTCCACTTAGTGATGATAATCTCCGTCATTGGGAGCTCTGCCCTCTTTCATTTTCTTTCCCTCTGGCAAACTTCCATTTGCTCTGGCTTTTGCAATAGTAAGAATAAGTAAATTTGACTCAATCAAACCAAATATTATTTTACAAGAACAAACTGGAAATCAATCTAAGGCTTGGCTTGTTGTTTTTGAAATCGATTCTAATTTTAAGCAACAATTCAGAGAACCCCTGGAGGTTTACGTGAGCTCGTCAGTAGCAAAATCATTTTTAAGTAATTTTAAATGTTTTCCAGAGCAAGAAAGAAACTCTTTAAACTGCCAAACCTCTTGGCACATTCCACATGCCCAACGAGTGTTCTTGTTCCCAAGCGAGAGGAGAATTGGAAGTACCTCACTCCATTGCAAAACTAAAGGTGGGATGTTTGGCTCTTGATTTTCCAGGTTGAAATGACTGTGACATCTTAGAACTTCATTTGGGGTCCACAGATGAGGTCTTCGGAGATAAATGTAATACTCTCATAAATGTCTTACTCTCATTTTATCAATCATATAGGACGACAGTTATTTTAGTGAGCAAAACTAGAGGGTAATAATGAACTCAAAAATGGAGGGGGGTGTTAAGACTCCAGAAGCCACCATCACGCTGTGATAAGTATCTGCAGGTTTCAACAACTGTCAGCTGAAGCAATTTGAATAGTGAAGTTTTCTTTAAGCTACACTGAAAGCTTTTTGCACTGGTGACAATGTGGGAGCATCAGATTGATCCCCGGACACCAATGGGTTGTGACTGTGCCTGCCTCTTGGGGCCTGCTGTCGCCAGTCCTGAGCAAACAGTGAGATAACAGAGCCGAGGGGTTCAACCACACACTCTCGTGGTTTGAACTGACCGCACCAGACAAGCGAACCTGCTTGGTGACCCCCAGCCACCTAGAAATCATAGAAAGTTCAATCTAGGAAGGAAGCCTGAGGCCCCAACTACACATCCCATCAGGAAAGGAAATCAGGACTCAGAGAGCTAAACAACATCCATCCCGTGAACTCAGGTCATCATATAAATAAGATCTTAAACTTGATTTTCCTGCAAATTAATTCCACTTTGTCCAGTCATGTAAAATTATGATTCTAGAGACATGCAAATCTGTTCTATGTTCTCCGTAAAGCTATTTTTGCCTCAGTCTTAAATAGCTAAATTTATACACCCTCTAAAATGCAAAACTAAGGCACTATAGGGTATCTCCCGTGGCCCCAGTGACCCACTGAGAGCACCTGAAACTACACAGTCACAGGAAAATACAGAACATATTTCATGGACACTGGTTTTTCATCTAGACAGAGACAACTAGGTGCTTCTGCAAATACTGGGTCTTTTAGAAGACAGTGTCAACTTTATTGCTCTTTGAAATGCTGTGTAAAGTACGGAGCTTTACACTTTGCGCGTAAGCAATTTCCATCTTTAAATATACTTATGTGAGGAAAAGTACATGCATATGAATAGATATAATTTTTTAAATCATCACCATTTACATTAGAAATTTCTTTATACAAACATCTTAGCTTTTTTTCTTTAAAAAAAAAAAAATTAGCAACTGGTAAGGACCCTCTGAGATGGCAGAAATTCCAGCTTTCCGGGTAAGCAGCTTTTCACTGAGAGACGTGAGTGATGGCAGATGAAGGCCTCTTAAGAATAGACTCAACAGAAAATGACAGCGGTTCATTCACAGAGAGTTTTGTTCCAACTTGTTTGGCTACGAAAAGGTCTTTGGCGTATCTGTCTATTGTAAATGTGTACTTCTGGTTCTCCTTGACTAAACACTCTCTGTGTTTCTTAGGGACCTCTTCAAAGGCCTCTTTGACAAATGGTGTTTTCAACTCAGGACCAGGTTTGTCATTAAGAGTTTGCTGGAATAATGAGTGGAATGGATTATGCTTAAGTGGCAGAGGGTGCCTGGTGCTTTCTTTACTGATCTTGGTTAAGATGTGCCCTTGAGCTGCCAGGGAGTCCGTGTCAACAATGGGAGAGAAATTCCGTCTGGGTGGGGAGAATGCAGACCTCTCGGGGACGGTCTGGTGACCCTGAAGGTCACTTCTCGAGGCCTGGACCTCCGGAGCGTGAGGCAGCAGCAGTGAGCCTTCTTGTTTGGGGGGCATCATGTCGTGTTCTGCCACAAGTCCATCCTGGACTCGCACCCCCTTCAAGTCCCAGCTGGCCCCAGGTTTCAGGGCTTGAACCGAGGTGGTGGTGTTCAGCAGGCATTGCTGATAGAGAAGGGTGTCGCTGATGGGGCCACACTTGGGCCAAACTAAAAATCTCGAGGACAAGGGATACTGTCTGTAAGTCGTGGCCACACTGACATTGGAAGAAATGAGTTCCATATTCCCAGACCCTGAATACTGCATGGTTAGATCAAGGCAGGTGGGCAGAAAGTTGCAGAAGTCTTTGTTTGGCGGTTCCACTGGGGTGGGGCTATAGGCGCTTTTGTAGGAGTTATATTCAGGTCCGTGCACCATGCGGTTGGGCAGGAACAAGGCAGCAGCTTGGGACGCTTCCAGCATCTCCCTCTCTTTATATTCTCTCTCCAGCATAATGTTCTCCAACTCTTTATCAGCAAAGGCCCGCCTTTTCCGCATCCGGTCACTTACCGGGGGAGGTAGGGGTAAGCTCCCTCCCACATAAGTCTCGGCTGGAATGGGGCGGTAGCCTAAAATAAGCAAGCGTTGCACAGGAAAAGAGATTAACATCCAGGGAAGACAAATCTGGAAACTGAGAAGGCAACAGAAACACTGCAAGTCGACAGAACAAGAACAACTTCCAGTTCCAAAACATTCATCTTTTATACAGAAAGCAAAAGTATAGGCTCAATTTAAAACAGGTCTCTTTGGGGAGCAGGAGAGCCATATTGTAACTTTTTGTTATTGTTGTTTTGTCATTACCGGTGTGTTTGTTTACCTTTACAGGCACACTTCACTGGCTGACACTGTAATACACTGCCCAGGCTCCTACATATTAAGAGCCAACTCTGCTCATCTTGCTTCGGTCAACGCTTTCTTACTAGCCGTGTCATCTTTTTCCATTATTAAAAAAAGATCTCTATTCCTAAAGCTGATGGCACTGCTATTTTCTAAAGACGGTTCATTAAATACACATTGTTACAGGTGTAGAACAGTCCAAGGAGAACTAGGGAAAAAGAGAAAGTTACAGCAGATTAGTGGGGAGAAAAAAAGAGACTTAAGGAAACAGAGAAACACAGAAAATTGGAAAGAGCTGTTAACTAGTCAAACAGACTCTGCAGTGATTTAACCAGGCCCCTCCCCCAGGCTGGAGACAGAAGCAAGCAAACAAAAGTAAAGGCAGAGAGGAGGTCGGCAGCTATACTAAAAATTACTGATCTGAAACATTCTTCCCAAGTTCTGATCATGTTGGCCAGATACTAAAATGGTTAAACAAGCAATCATTAGAATAAAAAGTCAGTGCACATTTTATGACGAAGGACAAAGTTTAAAACAACAACAACACGAAGATTAGCATAACATAAATAGAATTCCTGGCAGCATAAAATACTTTGAGTATTTCACTAAACCCCAAGCACTGGCTGCTCCCAAATTTGTTTGAAGAATCCATTGTGATGTTTGTGTTTACATAGTGACAAACCCATCGTCCTCATTTGCAAATAAAATAAAATTTGAAAATTAATGTTTCCATTTCTATGGTAGGTTTTGCCAGGAAGTTATTTACGTGAATTTACTATTCCATTTAGCCCTCCCACTCCTCAAGCTGCTTTGGCACCATTTCAATTCATCCGTGTGGTCCCTATGGCTATAAATCTGTTTACGCAGTTTGCAACCGAATTCATTTTTAATGCGTAAGAAACCATTCTAAGGTCACAAGTATACAGCACAGGGTAAGACATGAACAAACTTTAAAACCTGTGTAGAACCAACTCAATTCAGAAGCCACATAAGAAAAAAACAGAATTCATGTATCTACTTTAAAAAAAAAAAAAAAAGCCTGCTTTCCAACCTGAATCATATGAAGGGACAGTAATTAGAGCAAATATAAACTTTCCATTATTTACATGGTGGAAGGTGATCAACATATTATTTATCAGACCAATAAATAAACTCCATCCCCAGAGCTGCTTTTAAAAATCAGCAATATTTTTGGAAAAATTAATGTATCCCCAGGCTTTAGAGAAAGTGAGAACATGGTAGAGACAGAATTCACACTGTTCAAATTCAACTTCAACCTCCACTTCTCTCGTTTGATTCAAAACCTCTTCCAGATTCTACAAGCTTGACTGTCAGAAATGGTAAACTGAGGTGTGGAATAACCACAGTTATATAGCTAATCCAGACAACAATACAGTACCATGAAAAAGAGTGGTATTAGAGGTTGGATCAGCCAGACTAGAGGTCTTTATCGGTGTGGGTAGCTGTTCACCTCCTCACTTGACTTTTTCTGGCTCCAACTACAACCAAAGAATTTTTTTTAGTTTATTTCCCTCCTCACTCCATGATCAGGTGGCAGTGGATCTTTGCACACCCCTCACGCTGGGGTAAATTTCAAATGCACTCCATGTTAACCCCGTAACTACCAAGCAGACAGCAGAATTATCGGTGACGAAAACCTCAAGAGGTATGTGAGATCCATTTTCCCAAATCCTGATTTCCTCCCTAGAGCAAAACGTCCTAATAAAAAGCACCCTCCCTTCAGATTGCTTCTTCACAGGTTAATAAAAATGCCATATGTGTGAATAATGGGAATGCCTCAGAACTTGGTTTAAAAGGCTGAAGGATAATTCTGCATTGCTTTACCTTCTAAAATGCTTTTGGCCAGCAAACTGGGTGCTCTGACTTGCCTCTGATACACGGCTTTGCGCTCGAAATTATTCTGTTTCCCGGGAAGCCCCTTCTTGTCCTGTAAACACAAGAAACATAATCAACAATGCTCTAAAAGAAATCGTGGGACAGGAGGGAGTAAGTAGGAAGGGGCGTCAGCAACCCTCCCCGGCTAAATGTATTTATTTTCCCATCCCACGTAGAAATGATTCTAAACAAATTTACACCCACACCCCTTAATTCCAGGGCAACAAGCTGGAAGCTCTCTCTGAAGCCACCAACTTCAGTTGATGGGGAGTAGGGCAGATTTTCTCTAGGGTCACTTTGCTAGAGTCACCCCAGATTCACCCCGCAGCCGTAAGTTAGGGGACATCCTACAGGAAGGCAAAATCCACAGTGGAGACGACAGGAGCCAGGCCCTGAAGGAGAGCTGTGGGGGACAGATGCGTCCCAGGCACTTAGAGGTAGGGCCAAAGGTGCCCGTGGCCTGCCATTGAGCAGTGACGCGGAACTGGTTTCTCCTCTCAGTAGGGCAGGTGCGATGGGGTGCAGGGGGTTGAAGAAGAGGTATGAGGGTACTGGTCTCATAAACTCTCCCAAGCCTGGCCAAAAACACCAGGAGACTGGGATACACGAAGGCAGACAAAACCCTCAGAGGCCTCCTGGGATGGATGACAAGGGGAAATCCGACTTCGCTCCCTCCCTCACCGCCAGGTCGGTGGTATTCGGAGGCCTTTTACACCCGCGTCCAGCCCAGCAGGCCGCGGGACCCGCGAGGGATGCAGGGGACCGCGGTGAAACGCACCGCAAGCGGGAGTAGGCCCAGCCCAGGGCCAAGGCCACCTGGGGCACCCGGCACACACTCTCCGGGGCCTTGGGAAGCTTTCCAGCAGGGTCACTGCCTTCTGTGTGTACGGGGATCCACTCCCCAGTCCCTCCTCGCCAAAAAGTAAAAGCAAAAATCTTCCCACGCCCTAAACCTAGGAGAGGGGGCCCCGCGCAGCCTCTCTCGCTCCGAACTCTGCATGCGCAGGAACACAAGGGAATGTGAAATGCGAAGTTCAAGAAAAGCCTCACCCTTAAGGAAAACCCTGGCTCTCCCCAAAGCTGGAGCGCCAAGGTGCGAGGCAGCAGGGATCCTTCCACCGGCTCATAGGTCAGAAGCTTCTGGCTTCGGGTACCTAAAGTCCCATGCCATTTTGGTCTCATCTGTACAATGGGCAGCACGTTCTGCCTCTCTTAAGTGGCCCGTGACAGCGGAAGCGCTGCGCGCACAACCCGCTGCGTGGTTCTTCCGAGATCAGCACTAGTAACGCAGCGACGGACGACAGAAGCGGTGCACGGCAGCAACCACTGTCCTCGTCCTCCCCCCAGCACCACCAAAATAAACTTTAACATAAAAGTAAAAAAAAAAAAAAAAAAATCCCTTCCCACAAAGTTCCGAGACATTTTCAAGGCCTCTCTACCTGCTTTCAATACAAAATCTTTCCGGCCAAGTTCCCCCAGCGATGCCCGCGGCCTCCTCTCCACCCCGCCCCGACTCCGCAGGCCGCCGTGAGCGGAGACTCGCCCTCCCCCCCCTTCCCAGGAAGCGCCAGGCGCCGCGGCCCTCCCCGCGCCCGACCCCCACTGCGGCCCGGATCCCACGGCGAGGCGCGACCCCGGACCCGGCGGGTACGCACCTCGGTGGCCTGCTGCCTCCGGAGCGCCACCTGGGCGGCCATGACGCGCTGGCGCTCCACCACCAGCAGGCAGTTGGCGCACTGGCAGTCGCGCCAGCGGCAGAAGCGCTTGTGGCCCTTGAGGCAGGACACCACGCCGTGGTTGCGGCAGCGCGCGCACTTGGGCGTGCGGCTGAGCTTGCGCGGCTCCGCGCCGCCGCCCGCGTTCGCGTTTGCGCCGCGCTCCGGGGGCCCGGCCGGCGCCGGCGAGGCCTGCGGCGCGGGGGCTGGCCCCGGCGGTGGTCCCCGCTGCTGCTCCGGCCGGCCCGGCACCCCCGGGGACGCGCCCGCGTCCAGGCCGTCACCCTCATCCTCCGCGTCGTCGTCCTCGTCCTCGTCCTCGTCGTCCTCGCCATCCCCGTCGGCCGACGGCGGGCTGGGCCCGGGCGGCGTAGGCGGCGGCGGCGGCGGCCCGCGGCCGTCGTCCTCCAGCTCCAGGCTCTCCACGTCGATCTCCCAGTCTCCGGCCGCCGGCCCCGCCGCCGGCCGGTCGGCCATGGCGCCCTGCGCTTGGCTCCGGCCTACACTCAGTCTCCTGCACTCTGCGGAGACAAGAAATGACCCCCAGGACGTACCGACCGCCGTCAGGCACCGACCCCCGGCCTTGGGCCCCAAGCTCCTGGTCTACCGCCCCTGGCCCCTTGAAAAGCCCTGTTCTCTACACGTCCCTCACATCCACACCACAACGCCTTTCTTGTATCTTTAGGTCCCCCAGAAATCCCCAACCCAAGAAGGTTTTTAGCTATTGATTCTAAGTGCTCTCTGAGCACCTGACCTTTAACCACAGACCTCTCTGGCTTTACACCCGCGTTCGGGACAAGTCCCTAGGTAATGCACTGATCACACACACAGAAGTATTGTGCCCAACTAGGCTGGCCTAGGCCACTTGTCAAGCTTCCCCACACCCAACTAGTATGGCCAAGCGGAATACGAAAACGTCGACGGGAGAGTCATTTTCCTTTAGATCACAGGGGCCCCTCAGACCCAGCGAAGTACCATCCTACGCCACTCAAGCGCCTTTCATCCTCTTACACCACCACAAGGACCCTTTATTGAGCTTGGAAAGGTCCTTTCATGCCCCTCACCCCCAGGAAATAATCAACTCAGAACCGAAATTGTTCTTCTGTCAGAGCCCCATAAGGACCCTGGGCAAGGAGCGGCAGATGCCCTCCCAGCATCAATAGTGCTTGAGCCGCGCAGGGCTGAGCTGCACGGTCCCATAGACATCAGGCATGGTTTGCACTTAAAGGCAAGACATGCAAGTGAAACAGAAAAGATAAGAAAAGGTGATTTTGCCCTCCCTGACACCCCGAGCAACATCACAGCACTCACCAAGACTCTGAGGCCCGGGCTAGCAGCCGAGGCAAAAGATATCCAGCCTTGGGACCTGGCTCTTGGGCTGCTGGCTGTGCTTGCAAACAGAAACCGGGGTCGCCACACCCTGCCACGAAATCGGGGGCTGACAGCTGGAGGCCTGGAGCCCAGTGGATGGGGAATAGGGGAGAAGGGTGGAGAAGATGAATCAAGTCCTCAGCGGCCTCGCCCCGCACATCCCGGACTCTGCAAAGTTCTAATCGGTCCTTGGCAGCCCCGAGCGCTTCACCTCGCTGAGGCTGCTTTCGGCTTCCTCTGACCCAATCTGGGCGGGAAGGTTGGGCCGCTCAGGCCTGGCACAGATCTCGGGCTCTCGGGGCGGGCGGGCGAGCGCACGCAGCTGCGTGCGGCGCAGCGCCCCTTGCTGCAATAGTCAGCCTCTGCGCCCTTTCCTAGTATTATCGGCTCCGGGCCCCGAGCTCCCCGCCCTCTAATTGGACGGTTGTCAGGCGGTGTGCACGCTGATTGGCCGAGACGCGCCGGCCCGGCGCTCTCCGCCTCCTCGCGGCCGTCGTGCCCCGCCCTTCCACGCTCCTCCAGAAAATCCTCCCGCGCAGCGTTCGGTGCAGCCGGGTCCTGTGTCCCAACGTTAAACCCGAAGTGTGACGGCGTCTCCTTGGATGAAGTCGCAGTTTATCTCGCGGACTGTAAAAAACAAGCAGAAACACACTCTTACGAATAGTACTGTTCACAAGAGAAGGCAACAGTCAAGGCAGCGGTCAGAAAGGCTGGTGTTGGTCTCTACATTATCAGCATCTCCAGTATTTCCGCGACTCAATAATTAACCCAAAGTTGGGCGCGGAAGTGAGGCCTCTCTGATCCCGTGCGCAGCGGCACCCTACTTTTTCCTGCAAGACTAAATCAGTTGTTACCTTGCACCACCACAGCGCCGGGCTGACGGACAAATGATCTGTAGATATTTGTGTGGCTAGCGCCGCTCATCCTTGAAGTGCAAGGTAGTTCCTCATTAACTTTCATCAAACCCGTGAGGCAGGCAGGTCGCCAAGTCACCTACGTCACTTACACTTTTCTCCGATGTCAACTACTGTTACAGTTGATGGGGGGGGACGGAAATACATGCCATTAAAAGATTTGAGGGCAATATATTCACTCTAAGCATGTTTTAAAACGAAGCTTTTTTTTAAGGATGACTTTTTTTAGTGTGCATGGATGTATTTATAAAGGAAAAAAAAGACTTTCTACCGTCTGCCTCAAAAATCCCTACGCAAATGTTTAATAACAGTTAAATTTCCAACATGTTGAATTAGTCCCCTATCTCAACGTTACATTTTATTTCTTGAAATGAATTTAAAATCACTTAGACGCACTTCTAGTAACACCTTTAAATAAGCAATGCCTCTCAGGATCGGTTTGGGAGAGATTGGGGAATGGAGTTCCACTGCACTGAGCACATAGTAGGCTTGCGATAAAGAAGCGTTAAAGGAAGGAAATTGCTGAACTGATTCTAACATCTCTTTTCTCGGAGCGCGTGGAAAGCAGTTAACCACGTTCTGAGCGGTGGAAAGGGGGTACTTTAGGGATTACTGTGAAAGTAACGCGATCGGCCAGCGGGACGCGCAGGTATTCTCGAGCCTTTGGCGGAGCTGCAAAATTCTTTCCTGGTAACCAGACACTGGGATTTCCCTTCGTGCGGGTGTTTCTCCCCGGAGCGTCTTGCGACGTCCAGCGAAGGAAGCAGAGAAACAGTCCTGATTATTGCAGTAGGCTGCTCAGTTGCTCTGGGCGTCTCAGAGGGTAAGTCGGGAGCTGTGCACGCTCAGACAGGGGACAAAGCGTCACGCAGACCTTTCGTGCCTCTCGCTTGGCCCCACTAATAACACCAGTGAGTTTTGTTATCTTTTGCTTAGTTTCTTAGACTTGTCGAAGTGCATTTGCTCACCTACGTTAGAGCGTTTGAATTCTCAACCACAGCAGAAATGTGTTATTTTCCCCATTTTTTCCAATGATGAAACTGAGGTTCAAAGAGGAGCCCTGGGCCACGTAGTGGTCTCCGGGAGAGCAATGGACTGGTCGGCCTCTTCTCTGAAGTCTCAGAAACTTGGAGGAGCCCTTCGTTTCCAACCACAAAGACTCACGATGGGTCCGCGGTTTTTTATTTTATTCCCCGCTCCCCCTCTGATTTTTGTACCTGGCGTTATGAGCAACCCTCCTGTAACAGGACACAGCACGTTTGTATCAACTAATCTGCGTCTATTCCTGCTAGCTACATTTCTGCTTTTGCAAACACGCATTTCCGTGCTTCTCCCCTGCGACGTGAAAGTGAACGACGAAACTTCGCCGTGTGGGCGCGGTTGGAACCCCCAGGCTTTTATTTCATTTATTGCTTTTACCGGAGGAGAGGGGAGAATATGAAATCATTAGCCCTTCACTAGTTATTTTGAATATTAAGAAACAAAATCAAGAAAGTAAGTTTGCTAATGTGGGGTAATAGATTGAGGGGAAGGGGGACGGGGAGGAACGGGAGGGCAAAGGGGCGCTGAGTGGCAATTTCCTAAACAGAAAATAAACCAGACAGACAGCCCTTGAACTAGTTGGAGTTGTAAAACTGCTACATAAGGAGGAAACAAGAAGGATTTGTGTACAGTAAACCATGCGGGCGGGCGAAACTAGGACGGGAGATGGGGTCTGGGGGTGTGGGCGGTGGTAGGACCCGAGGACAGTGACACCGGCTCCTGAGACGCGAGCAAACCGTGAGAGCAAGGTCCTGAAAATGTGGGTCAGCTGGACCGGCCTCTCCAGCCCCAACGTGGGGTAGGCGGCTCTCTCGAACTTGCTGAGGGGATTGGGCCCTCAGGTTTCAGGTGGGTGGGCCCAGGGCCGTTCCCTTCTCAGCGCTCCCCCACCCTTAGCAGAAACCTACAAGACAGCCCCCACTGCTTCCTCTGTACTTCCCTGCCCAACTCCGCGGGTCCCCTCCACCCTACCCCACCTGTCGTACCACCTTCCCCGCACCCCATCTGCCACTGGGAGGCCTGCAGCTGTAACTGTGATCCAGTTGAATTACACTCCATTCCCTGGCCCCGAATGCCCCGGAGTATCGCAATTCCAACAACCGCTTAGAAGTGAGGTATGTGGGAAGGGAGTGGGAAAAGGGACATTTTTATCTTGGGGTGAGCTTCAGGAAGTCTGAGGAACTCCGATATTAAACAAGAAATTATCTCCATTTTTCTGGGAAAATGAAAAAGGAACCTAAGATTGCACAAAGTGGCTCGTAAATTAAACATGCAGAAGCAGAAGGAGTCAGAGAGCCTGGACTCTAGACTGGTTGTTCCACTGACCACGTGATCTTGGTCAATTCTATTTCTGAGCCTCAGTTGTCTCATCTGCAAGATGGGAAGAGTGGCCTTCCTCGGTGTAGTCTTTACCTGGTAGGAAGAGCTCAATGAACGTTCGTTGGTTGATCCCGGGCCTGGCCGCCGCAAGCCTCGAGAGCTCGACTGAAAGGCGAGGGCGCAGGGCATCCAGCTCCTTTCTCCGGGTTTGTCTCTAAAAAGGGGTCAGGCCTTGAGTGGAGGACCTGTTAGGTGAGGAAACAGAAGTCCTTTGCCTGGTAAACCGACACCAAATTACCAACTGCTAGTCCGAGTCCCTCTTGTAAATGACAAAGCAGCGGTGCCGCCGTTGACTCTGCGGGTCTGGCTGGGTGGGGGAGGCCCGAGGAATCTCCTTCTCTCTTAGCTGCTCAGCACCTCTCTCTCTCTCTCTGCTTCCGTTCCCGTTCCCGCACGGCTGGGACCTACCCGGTGCGAAAGACCCCCTTTCCCAAGTCCAGCGGGGGAACTTGAACAACAAAGCGGAAGGGGGAAAGGGTTTATTTTTTTTTTTCTTTTTCTTGATAAGGGTGTCTTTCTTTTTTTTCTTCAAATACCACCCCCACCCCTCCAAAAAGAAAAAGAAGAATAAAGAAAGAAAAAAAGAGAAGCGTGTTTCGGATCAGCTCCCGCTCACGCGTGCATCCCCGGCGCCCCGCCCGCGTGGCCACGCCGGCTTGGGTGCGACTCGAGGGCGCTTGGCTTCCGCGGCCGGGCCGGCCACCTCTAGCCCGGTTCCTCCAACCCCCTGGCCCCCTACGCCGGTTTCCGGGCCGCGGCTCGGCGGGGGCGATCCCGGCTTGGAGGCCGAGCGCCCGGGTTTCGGAGCTGGCAGACGGGGCTTCAAATGCGGGCTCTGCCGCTCCTCGGCTGGGCGGTAGCGAAGAAGATCCTTCACCTCCCTCGGCGCCTCGCTCTCCCCAACTGCGAAGTGGGGCTAACCTTAAAGGCCAGGACACTGTAGATCCCTGGCTCGGTGACCCGGCCATACTGAACCTGGAGTACCTGGAAGTTGTCACTTGTATTAGTTTGTGGTTGTCATTTTAACTCGACGAAGCCTGCAGAAAGCCCGAGGCCGGGGGAAATTCCAAGCTTGATCTCCTCCCCACACCGCTCGACTTTCCAGCTTCCCAGGCCTGGAGACGAGGCTGGGTCCGGGAGGACCCCTGCCCTGCATCACCATCCTGAGTCGCCAGCTAGATCAACCTGCCGCGAGCGCCTGGGGTGGTGAATGACACTTGGAAACTCCTGGGTCTCGCAAAAGTGCTTTGCTCTGGCCGGTTATGGCTCTGGTTTCTCTGGAGATGAACTCGAATCCACCTCCTCTGGCGGGAAGCTACTTTTAACATTGTTTCCTCTCACAACTTTGACCGGCTGTGGACGCGGCGAAATAAATAATCCCAGATGGGATTGCAGAGATATGATTTCCCAATTTGCTTTGCGTAATCAAATATACGACCTGTCACAAGCAAGGGGGCGGGCGGGCGGCAGCTTTCGGGAGATAACTGTTCTCGCTTTCCTTGCTCTGCGTGTCCAAAAAAAGCTGAACAAAAGGACAATGCGATCCGGGTTCTCCTCCCTCCTCCCTATGAAGCAGGGTTTAAATCACAGGCATTTAAAACCGAGAGGGACATGATTAGTTCAGGCCCCCCCGTTTTACAAATGCAAAGGAAAACTGAGGCTGAGAGAAACTCATGAGATTTGCTAGGGAGACACACAGCGACACAGTGGCCACAGGGGACCCAAGGGGCCACTGTAACTTCCCGATCGAAGATGCCTTCATACAATTAAAAATAAATAAATAAATAAATAAATAAATAAATAAATAATTGCCCTTTGCTGCGGGATACAGAGTTTGATGCCTGAAATGTGAAGCAACCGTTCCTCCCTTGCATATCTGAAAGATCTCCCAACCCCCAGGCAGTATTCATCCTCCACGCTGGGAAACGGGTCTCAATTCACTGCAGGTCCTGGAGCAGCTAGATGAGGCAACCACAGAACTCCTTCCCTTCTCAGTACCCATACCAAATGGTCATCAGGGGAGATAGAAGACTCAAGAATGGTAGTGGAGCCTAGGTTCTACCCCAGGGGCAGTGCCATGCTATGGAAGGTCGCCATGAGAGGACGTGTGGCTTGTTGCCACATCGGGAAGCCCTGTGCGCACACAAGGGGCTCCTGCTCTGGACCCCCAGCTACCCCTAGGGAGCCTCATGACTAACTGAAACAGTAAACCCTTAACTCTGAGAACTTACACCCCCCCATTCCCATCCCATATTGGGGTTTAAGATTTGGAGGGGGCAGACTTTATCCACGCTGAAATTACTCTGAATATTTTCCCGACAGCCTAACTATACCAAGTAGAAAGAAACAAGAGAGAGAGGAGGAGGCAAAGCAGGGAGGGGTCAGGCACTATGGTGAAAATTTAATTTCATCCATGTGTAGCAGGCATTGGGCAATTTTTTTCACCTTGCTGGGCCTCAGATTCCTTGACTAAAAAGTGAAGGAGTAAGATTCAGTGGTTTCCAGATTCTCTCTCAAACTTTAAAGGCTATAACAAACTTTAACTTCTGTTGATGGACTCATGGCTCATGGTAATAAGATCAAGGGCATGAAAAAAGTCCAAGGAGGACAAGAGGAAGAGGAGGAGGGAAAGAAGTAGAAACAAACTTCAGTGCTGGTTCTGACATCTTGGTGGTATTTCTGCTTCACCATACTTCTAAGATTGATCCTGTCTAGTCAAAATGCTGGTCAAAAATGTGAAAGCAAAACCAAAAAAAAAAAAAAAAATCTGTCAACTAGTGAAAAAGGGGAATGTGGAGCCATTTCACAAGAGTTAGTTCCCTAGAGCCCAGATCCAATGAGGATTCGTTCTGGTGACAAAGAGGGTTCTCACAACTCACTAAGGTTCTAAAGTAGGATTTTAAGCAAAAACTTACCAGGCCATTTAAACAGGCCTTCCTAGCCCTGTTCTGTGTGATATGCTCAGTCTGGGGTCTGAGTTTGGTTTTGGGGAAACCCAAACTATTTCCATTGCTGTTAGCCCCAGGAAGTCTCTCTGAGAAGTGTCTCTACTGGCAGGAGGGATTCCTCCCAATTTCTACCAGAAACATTCCTATGCTCAAGCTCGACCCCAACCAGTAGAAGACCCTGACAAGGTAACCTCCACAGCTCAGATGTACCGCAGTATCTGCTATCGACTGGGGGTGGGGAAGGGGTGGATAGCAAGAGGATCAAACTGCCCTTGGCTCTGTCTCTGCTTTCCTGTGGATAGCAAGTGACTGTCCATATATCTCAGAGACTGAAGTGTGAGTCCCGAGCCTCGAAGCCAGTTGGTGAGAACACCGACACCTCTACAAAGTACTTGACTTGGCCTAAGATAGTTCTGGGATTCTTTCCGTCTGTGAAATAAGTGGGGGGGGGGGAGTACTAAGGCTCTCTAAGGATTTTCCTGTTCTATCCTTGGTTTTGCCAACTAAAGTCACCCTTGACCTTGGGCCACTTTCCTCACCCTCCCTCCTTTAGGCTTCCATCTGTTATTCCGCAAAATGAAAGACCTGAAGTTGAAACAAATCACCTCTGAAGTTAGGTCCCATATATTTTTTTATACTTCTAGGTGGGGTGAGAAAATGGAAAAGGCCTGTGTGTGGGGACAGGGAGAGAGGAAAGCCCCACCTGAGGGCACGCCCCTTATAACAAAGTGCTGCATAAACTTGAAGAGCGGGGAGGAAATATTCTCTTTGAAAACGCTGACCCCCTAGAGCAGGCGGGTGTTCTAAAGGAGGGAGATGAGCGGTTGGAAGGGGGCAAGAAAGGGGTAGATGTCACTTGTTTCACACTGATTTAACGCGGCGGGAGCACAGGTGCGTGTTACTCCTGTCCCCTCCTCCGAGCCACCAGGCCCCCCTTGGCCCTCCACCCCTGCCCCTTCTTTCGCAGAAAAATTTATTGTCGAGGTGAGGCCAGGCTAACAAAAGTGCATCCCTGGGCGCTTCGGTCTCCACAAGAATGCTTTGATCCTCTCCGAGTGTCTAGTGGTCCCCAGGCGACTGCACTGCCAAATGCCAGAGACCCCCGGGGCGGGGTCGCTGCTCGGGGACCCAGCTTGGGGAAACCAGTGGCAGGTTCGTCCTCCCTGCGGCAAGAGGCCGAGCGGGGGCGCTGTGGAGTGGGCATGCAGATCTGAGACCCGGTGGCCGGGTCCGAGCCTCGGAACCGAGCTGGACCCGCGCACCCGCGGCGTAACAACCCCCCTCCCCCACTCCGCCCGCCCGCTTTTCCAGGAGGGTCTGCGGTCCTAGCGAACAGTGATCGATTTGGAAGTTTGGAGGGTCACTGGCAGAGAAAAGACGACGGCGGGAGGGGGGTCATTTTCTTCCCTGGGGGCTCTGATTCCTCTCCTTTCAGCCGTTAAGAGTCTATTCGGAAGAATAGATTCTTGGGAGGATTTTCTCAGGAAGGAGAAGAGAAGAAAGAATCACACTTATTGAGGGTCCAGATCAGGCTCTGTGCTAGGCGGACCCTTCCAACACGGCATTACTGACTTGTCCACAGCTCTTCGTTTTACCCGTCACGGGAGCCAGTTCCGAGGGGCTGTCCTGTACAGAGCACAAGGTTAGGACAACAGAAGTCAGGTCTGAAAGTGAAGCCGTCCATTCCAGCACGCTGCCCACGCGCCCAGGTTTTTCTTCCAGGGAAGCCAACTTGATCTCCACAAACACGAATTTGGCAAGCTCTCTTCTTAGGACTGCCCCAGCCCATACCACATCTTGGTTCTCAGTCTTTCTCCCCTCCCATACTCCCCTGCTTCGACCTTGGAAATCTCTCCCTGCAGACACCGCCCTGAGGAGCAAAGAGCATTTTCAGGAGGAACAGATTTTCAGAATTTTGCTTTGTAGCCAGTGAGGAAGACTGAAGTTTGGTGGTGGAAATGACCCAAGACATCCACATAATGCAAACGTTACAGGAAGCTGTGTAGACCAGCCTGGGCTCTGGAAGCATAGAAGACCTCAAATCATTTCTGGAACCCCTGAGAGGTTTTGGACAAGTCACTTAACCTGTCTAAGCCTCAGTGGCTCGTTTGTAAAATGGGGACAATAGGTATTTTTCCTTGCCTATATCAGTGGTTTCCTAAGTTCAAAAAAAAATTGGAGTTCTTTGAAAATCATAAAGCATTTTGAGCATTCCCCCTTGTCTTATTTTGCTCATTTTCAAATCAGGAACATCATACTCTGGGTAGCAAGTTGATAAGATCAGGTAAGATGCTGTCTGTGAAACAGGCCACAGAGGGAAGTAACGGGTGCTGTTTCATTAATGATTGTTGAAGCGACACCCTTCTCTCAAATTAAGCTGCTATTATGTTCCTTCATCCACCAAATTAAAAAACCCAGTGCCTTACCTCTCTTGTGGCCGACAGGGAACCAAGCTATGGAATGTTTACATAGATTTCTTTATCCCTGCGGAAGCACTGATGAAATGTTACTCGCATTTTGAAAAGCAGGAGGGATGCAGAAAGGTCATAAACCCTCGCTAAATAAACAGGTTGACCCAAACACTTTCCATTTCTCTTCTAAAGAAACGTTGTGCTGTTTGGTGGGAAAGAACAGGTTCACCTTCCACTCTCTTATCTCAATCTAAGGCTGGTTTCCAGCTGGATCTATACTACGAGCTGTTTTCTTTCCCTTTCTCTTACTTACACTTTTAATAATGAAAATTTTAAACAATATTCAAAAGTAGGCCGAATAGTAAAATGTCCATTAGTATAATCCAATTGTATAATATCCATGCTATCCATATTTCCATTTGGATACATAATATCTATATATCCATTAGCCAGATTTAGCAGTTGTCATGGGCCATTCTTTCTACCCCTCCCTGCTCATAAGATGCTTGAGAAAGTCTACTGCATTTTTTCTCTTAAAACTGCAGCCCCATTGGCTGAATTGGTGTATCAAGTGGGTGGAATTTCTTGGGCCTCAGATCTGATACTTTCTAGAATTCACAACCTTGTAACAACTCATTCTAGCAAAATACTACTATCTGAGCACCTGGCTTGATGCCAGTGCACTGGGGACAGAGACACAAGTGGCAGACGTGAATCATGGCTGTAGATTCTAGAGTCTAGAAACTGAATCCCACGCAGCCTGATTTTCTAACCAACTTGGAGCAGTTCTTCTAAAACACACGGTAATTAATTACTCCCTCAAAGGTTTAGGATGGTTACCCCTGAAAGGGCCTGGAAGTCGTTATTTCACAGAGAGCTTACCTCCGCCTTGATTTTGGAACTATGCACCTGTTGGGCTCCTCCCCACTCCAGGAATTGTACTCTGCCCATTAATAAAAACACGTCTTGAGCCCAAAGACATCTTTGCCTGCCCTGCCTTTACATAAACAGATAACCGCTCAGGATCTCAAAGAACAGGGGTTTGTTGTTTTCTTCTCTACGGTGTTTTCCTTCCCACTTGCACACTGCAGGCAGACATCTGTCCGCTTAACTTTCATCTACTAAAGAGTTACAAAGTCAGTAGACCGCGCTTATCTTTTCCAAAAGAACCAGATCTGGCCTCGGTCCACCGTGCAATATATGAAAGCACATAATCAAGTTCCCGTTATGGCACTCTGTATAGTATTCCCAGATGCTCCACGTCATTTGGCAAATCTATAATGTAATAAATACTGATGGCTCCCTTACATGTGGTGTTAAGATTTGCTCAGCCAAATATTTCTTTTCTACACTCTTTAAAAAATATGTCACTAGAGTTGTCGTTCTGAAAGTTGTTTGTACTCTCGCGGCTTTATGTAAATGTCAACCAGATGCTGAGTTTCGTTGTCATATTTTCCTTTTGTTTTTATTTGTCTCTGTGGATTATTGGTGTTGGAAAACATTTTTTAAGCTTTCCTAACATGTCTGTTCCTGACTGAAGATGAAACATTTTTTTTTATATCCATGAACTTCCTCGCTTAACATGTTTTCATTGTCCTGTCTGACTATAGGATCACGGTTCCTGAATTTCAAACATTTTTCAAGTCGAGACACAAGCTGAGTAACTGCCTAATTGAGTATAGTATAGCTGGAAGTTACTTGGAATGATGGCTTTCGCACCACAGAAGGGACCTGTCAATTACAACCTTTTCCCGGTCCATGTTCCGTTACACACATGCCTCATTCAAAGCCCTGTTTTCACTCCTTTCCAAAAATATTATCCTTCTGGGGAGAAATTTTTCACGCATAAACTCAGCTCAACCAATGACTTTTTTTAAAGACAAGCCTGAGAACACCGATTCTTAGTTATTTGAGGGAGGTAACGTATACGCTGGTTTTTAAACCTAAATTTGTGGATGTTGATAATTAAAAATTGAAAGGGGAGAAGAACCCATGCATTTAGCCTGCCCTGAGAAAGACTCCTGAGTCCTCTGGAGCTTACCAAATAACTTCGTAAGTGCAAAAAGTGGTTTAAAAATTGTTTTGGATTACAGGAGCGCCTGGGTGGCGCAGTCGTTAAGCGTCTGCCTTCGGCTCAGGGCGTGATCCCGGCATTCTGGGATCGAGCCCCACATCAGGCTCCTCTGCTGGGAGCCTGCTTCTTCCTCTCCCACTCCCCCTGCTTGTGTTCCCTCTCTTGCTGCTGTCTCTCTCTCTGTCAAATAAATAAATAAAATCTTTTTTAAAAAATTGTTTTGGATTACAGATCCTGCAACACGACAGAAGGATTTCCATTTTTCTCACATTCCATAATTGTAAGCATTCTTTGCTACAAGGGTATACGTATTTGGTAGGCTCAGATAAATAACTGTAATTTTGTTACGGCTGCCATAGGAAAGGTTTCTGTTGGTTTTCTTTTTTTAATAACTCTTCTGTTAAAAAAAAAAGCAAAGGGAGATAAAAGAAACTCTGATCATCCTGTACATTACACAGAAAATAAGTATCAGGAAATTTTAGGGTGTTCACTTAAAAATCCGCATTGTGTATAAATGATATTTTCTAGAAACATATTAATTCTTAAGTGTACAATTTTATCTAGAAATTTTGAGAAATTTATATCATAATGACATTAACCCTACATTTGCATCTCTCTGTATGTTTGTAAAGCATTAATAACCAAATTTTCGATACTTGATATAAATTAGAAATAGCATTTACAAGCTTTCTAAAAGTCCAATTTGCTTTTGCTTCTATTGTAAAATTAGTCACTAAAAACTATAAAGCTAATTAAAATGATGAAAAGTATCTGTGGTGCATGGTTTGGGGAAGGAGACTTACCTCAGAGGTGCTAACCATTTCATTTCTAGTTCTCGTTGTTTGCAAAATTGTACATGAAAACAGACAAAAGAGACTACTTTTCAATTATTCGATAATTACAGTATTCTCACAAAGGAAGTCGGGAATGCAATTTATCATATGTGCCAGAGTTATCCAGGAGTGACAGGCAAGAGATTTTTCATATGATGCCGCTTGCTTTATGCTACTGTGTTATATGATAGCCATCCTCGGGGACCGTGGTCCCAGTCCTACCTTGGTTTTGAGTCTCATCCAGCCAAGAAGTAATTAATCTCAATCCAAGTCAGCCCTACTAAGCTTCAGTGGAGTCATGGTGAAATTTTGGGCAGCTGCTTACAGAAAAACCAGAATAGAGGGAAAAGCCACCCATCATACTCTACCATTCATTGCCTCCGTGAAAGCAGATCTAATGGGCTTTAAAAGGCATTTCTGTGAATCCATTTTTTCCCCTCTACTTACATTCCTATCACCCAATCTGCTTAACACTGAAAAACATTGAAAGAGCTTCCTTCCTTTGTATGCAATGACTTCTTTTTTATTCATCTGTCAACGAAATTAAAAGAATGTTCAGGCCATATGGGATGGCTCTCCAAGATTCCAAGTCATAGCTAGATCATTCTAATGTGTTTGAGAGATAAAATTATATCCACCACTGGGGCGCCTGGGTGGCACAGCGGTTAAGTGTCTGCCTTCAGCTCAGGGCGTGATCCTGGCGTTATGGGATCGAGCCCCACATCGGGCTCCTCCGCTATGAGCCTGCTTCTTCCTCTCCCACTCCCCCTGCTTGTGTTCCCTCTCTCGCTGGCTGTCTCTGTCTCTGTCGAATAAATAAATAAAATTTTTTAAAAAAAATTATATCCACCACTTACTAAAAGAACAGCCAGAGGACATTTGAGGCTACAAGCTAAGTAATTCAGAGACTCAAACTGTTCTGCCTCTATGTTCGGGGGGTCGGGGAGCAGGCCATGTCTCCAAACAGACATGAACAGACCGTTCTCACAGGCATAAGCAAAGCCCATTAAGCTGATAGGGCCTCAGTGGCCAACACAGCATTTACTTAATGCCATCGCTGTGCTTTGCCAGTGGACCAGTGTCTAAGCTAAACCCCCTTGTGCGCGTTGCATAAGACAGCTGAAACCCTTTACAGGAGGGGGGGGTCCATCTCCATCTCTGGGCACTTGGGACTAGGGATGGGCAGGTGCTGTGAACTCATCTTGCTAAACATGCAGCCTGATGTAATTAATGTTTATAAGACATTACAAAACATTAAAATTAATGCTCACAATGTTTATTTTTTTAATGTTTATAAAAGCCTGGGACCCAAGTCTCTCTCCCCCCTTAAAACCAATCTTAAAATGGGGTTGAGAAACATTTTAAAAGACTAGGTTTCACCCTTCTTATCTAGTTAAAGGCGCCATGAGCCATGAAATGACCGAAAAGCTAAAAGTTAATATAAGGAAGATGGAAAGTGATAGTAGAGCCTAGATAATGGCCAAGCTTTCTAGCCAGCCTCTGTGGGCTCAAGAGTTTATTTTCAAGGCCAGCCTTCTTCTGGTGTGTGGCTCAGTCTCCCAGGCCCTCAGCCTGGCCCGTCTCCAAAGTCTCCTCTGCTGGCAAGCCTCTCCCAACTCAGCCCTCCCGCACATGTCAGCAGGTGAGTCATCTGATGACACTGCCACGGTCGCTGTCCGAAGCCATCACTCCCTCCTCCGTGCCCCAGGACAATGCCATCAGCCCTGACTCTTGTCCAGCTTGCAAAGCCATCCACAATCTCAATCCCCACTTTTGCCTAGAAGAATCCACCCACACTGGGCTAGCCAATGCCCTCTCACACACCTGCAGGTCTTTATGGACGCCTTCGCTATATCCTTCCAAGGACGCCAAACTACCGTATCTTAAGGATTTGTTCAGATACCTGTTTTACAAAAAACCTTCCCTGCTCACTCTATCCAAGAAAGACTTTTCTCCTTTGACTCTGATTCACCTCAGTGTCTATGCTCTTTATAATCCACCATCTTGCATTTTTAGTTATGTTTATATTGTTTTATTTAGTTTTTATCATTTTGGTCTAAGTCATTTTTCCAAATCTAGGCTGTAAGCTTCTTAAGAGTAGGGTCCATATCTTAAAGCTCTTCAGGTTTACAACAGCACCCAGAACAATACCTTATAAAAATGCATGGTCAGTGGGTATTTGTTGATTAAATGATTGATTAGGCTGTTAATTTGTGAGTGGCAAATAAGTCTTTCATTCATTAATTTAACAGATATTTACTGAATACTTACCATGTGTTGAGCCCAGTTCTAAACTCTGGGGACACAGCAGTGAACAAAACAAAGTCTCCAAGACTCGTGGGAGAAAGACAGACAATAACAAATAAACCAGAGGGGCGCCTGAGTGGCTTAGTTGGTTAAGCATCTGCCTTTGGCTCAGGTCATGATCTCAGGGTCCTGGGATCGAGTCCTGTGTTGGGCTCCCTGCTCATCGAGGAGTTTGCTTTTTCCTCTGCCCCTCCCACCCTGCTCACTCCCCACTCGTGTTTCTTTCTCTCTCTCTCAAATAAATAAAATCTTAAAAAGAAAAAAATAACAAATAATCCAGAAAGTACGTAACACGTCAGATGGTGATACTTTACATAGGGAAGAAAAAAACGTAAGTGAGAAGGATAGGAATGGCTGCAGGGGTGCTGCCTTATGTACAGAGCCTCACAGATAAGGGGCATTTGGGCAGAGACCTAAAGAAAGTGTTGATGATAACTGTGAAAGAACATTCCAGCTGAAGAAAATGACAAGTGCAAAGGCCCTGAGGTAGGAGTATGTTTGGCATGTCTAAGAAGTGGCAAATGCAGCCGTATCAGAGTAAGGGAGACAGTGGTGGTGAATAAGTGAGAGGTGGGGAGAGACAGATCATACAGTGTCTAGAGGACCTGGACCCTCACTCTGAGAGAGCTGGGGAACCTAAATAAACAGAAACCTAAGACATTACCTCAGTTCGTGTCATTCAGCACGAGCATCAGTGTCTAAGACCAGACCGGCCCTCAAGCTATTGGTGTAAAACGGAAACACCGCTACATTTACTGAACATCCGCCTGGACCAGATGCATGAATAGATTACCTACTTCAGTGCTCAAAACAATGCTGTGAGTCACGCATTATGCCTAGTTTTTTAGACTAAGAGAGTTTAAGAAACTTGCCCAAGGTCACACATACGATAAATTAGCAGGGCTGGGGGAGGGGCTGGCATTCAAACCCAGGAAGATCTAACTCCAGAGCCCAATCCCTTCACCACTGCCTGTGGAAATGGCAGAAATCTCCAACACCCATTACATTTGAGTACACGCACTTGAGTACAGATGACTTGTGTATAAGACAGTCAATGTCAGCTGTATGAGCGTCCCCGTTGACTATGCCTAACATTTGAGAATCTGGACACAGATTGTTGGCAAGGGGCACTACACCGGTAAGTGATAAGTTATCTGCCATTAATGTGTTACTAGAAGTTCTCTCATGGAATAAAGTTGCATGAAGGGCCTGAGAGGGAGAGTTCTGTATTAAGAACCCCCCGCACACACATCCTGTGACTGCAGCCTCTCTGCTAGTCTGGACAATATCCACAGAGGCAATACTGACCGCACCTGTCCCCAAGAGCAGAGGTTCTCAACTTCCAGAACAGATGGGAACCACCTGTGCAATTCTGGCTCTTCCTTCCCCCCAAAAAAGTGCTCAGGCCAGCACCCCTGCGGGTGCTGAATCAACAGGTCTGAAGGGAAAACCAGGCACTTTGATGCCCATTGAAGATTAAGAGGCATTGACCTCGGGGCACAAATGGTCTATTAAGAGCCATGATATCCAGGAATTTGTCCAGCTCTGACTTCGTAACTGAAAGGCTTACTTGGCAAATATCGATCCAACAAATTCTCCTTTTTTTTTTCCTTTTTCATTTTAGAAACATAAAACATTGTGTCAGTCAGATGAACTTCTAGACGTAGTGTTTGGACCCGAATATGTAAAAGGAGGAGCTACTGAGAGGTAGTCTAGTAGGCAAAAAGTGAGTAGGAAGTGTTGTCACTGCAAAGAGAGGTCCCCACTGGCCAACTGGATCCTGGAATCACCAGAAGCAGTGGTGAAACCATATAACTGTCTTTCTCTGACTGACTTCTTTCACTTAGCATAATCCACGTCGATGTAAATGGTTAGTATTTAGCCTTTCTGATGGCTGAGTAATATTCCATTGTATATATACCACATCTTCTTTACCCATTCATCTGTCGATGGACATCTCGGCTCTTTCTACAGTTTGTCCCCTTCCTTTCACTACATCTGTATCTTTGGGGTAAATACCTAGTAGTGCTCTTACCTCTAGGAAACAAACTGAGGGTTGCTGGAGGGTAGGTGGGTGGGGGGACGGGGTAACTGGGTGATGGGCATTAAGGAGGGTACGTGATGTGATGAGCACTGGGTGCTACACACAACTGATGAATTACTGAACACTACGTCTGAAACTAATGATGTACTATATGTGGGCTAATTGATTTTAATTTAAAAAAAAAAAAAAGGAAGCAGTGGCGGTCAGAGGCAGGATGGCAAATGGGTTTCTATCCCCGCACCAGCTCAGTCCATGGCTGCCAGGATCACTGCACCGTGACAAGGATTCGGAGGGGGGGCAGGACAGAACAGAGTGACGGATTAGCAACATCTGTCATGATTGTGCACATGCAACAGCACGGTTTAGACGAGAGCCAAGTGGGAGAGTATCACAGCAGAGAAAGGCATCCGACCTGACCCCAAAAAGAAATGAAGTTGCAAGAAACATCAGCACTGACATTCAGAAGGTAAAAACCCATCTATTCTCTACTTAATCATCGGGGTATCCCGACTGAGATCTCAAGAGAAAGCCCAGTCTTTAATATTATTTATTTACTTAGCTAATAATGTTCATACTTAAGAGGAAGGGTAAATGGAATTATCAGGCTGTTTATAAAACATAGCAAGGTTAATGAAGCTGTATTTTATCGTAGGCCTGCAGCTGGGTCAAAGCCATCAGCAATGAGCAATTATCAAATGGTCAATGTGCTGACACTGCTATTCTTGACTTAACGGCTTGTTTCTTTCACGAGCTTTTAGCTTCTTCCTCTGATGTTTTCTGAGCCTGACAGTGTGACATTGCTTGTTTGCTTTTGTTTTTTTCCCAAGGTTTATTATTGGTTTTAATATTCTCTTGATGGGCCCACTTGTTGGACAGTCAAATAAATCCCTCAGCTGAGGATATGTGAAAAACATGCCACCATTTACCAACAACCTGATCTTTAAAAATATTAGGCAGCGAGGACACAAGCCATTTTTAGGTCACCTTTCTCTCTCTACACAATACAAGTCTCAAAACTATTTTGATTTTTTTCCTATTTGTATGAAACAATTTGTCACATGTAATATTTAAAATATTATAATAGTCTGTATGATGGCTAGTTATTTTCTTTCATGTAACTATTAAGTATATATGGATTTTTTTAAAAACACTGAACATCTTACATTATGCATAAATATCATTTTTCCTGCATTTCATGTTAGGCATACTTCAACATGAAAAGATTTGTTGATTGTGGAAAGAATAAAGCACAGCTCACATGAGATGTTTGCTCAGGCAAACGTCTCTTAATTATGCTATGGAGTGACAGACACATTAAATTAAGAACTGGGAGACACCTTAGAAATCATTTACTCCAGTGGTTTTCAAACATATTTTAACTTAAGACCCCTTTCTACCAAAGAGAGCATCCTAGAAGGCCCCAGGGCGAAACACTTAAATCTGGAGTCGCCCTGATTGAAACAGGAGTGGGGACCCTGGGCCTCTCCACTTCCCCAGCCCAGCCCAGCCTGGTGGTCCCTAAATCATGGAAACTGAGGAAAAGGGGGCTTAGTCGGATACCATCTCATGCAGGATTTGTTTGCTGAGGATTTCAACACCAGACTACAAACGCTTTATCAGGTTTCCCTTGGATCGCTCCTTTATGAGAGGCCCCGAAAGCAGGAATTTGCCATGTTTTATATACCAACCACTGCTAGAACATGAGCCTCCCCCACGGATGGGCTTTGAACATACACATCCTTTTCTTTTTTTGGAATAATTTATAAGTTTACATCCATAATCATCTTAATGAGAATAATATTATTGGGGAATAACAATCACACAATTTTGACATACGAGTTGTGAGTCCTATCATCATATTAATCTCAACATCTGTTTCTGTATCTTTTAAAAAAATTTTTAAGATTTTATCCATGTATCTGAGAGAGAAAGAGAGAGAGCGCGCGCGCGAGCCAGCAAGCAGAGGGGCAAAGGGAGAGAGAGACGCAGTCTCCCCGCTGAACAGAGACCCTAAGCTGGAGCTCCATCCCAGGACCCTGAGATCATGACCTGAGCCAAAGGCACTCAAGTGACTGAGCCACCAGGCACTCCCCCCCCCCCCGTTTCTGTATCTTATTTTGATTGTAAGACATTCAGATAGGTTTAAGCAAGTGGTATAAGGTATAAGCAAGGGGTAATTTTTTAACCTTCTTAATTGACGGAGAACGTATATCCAGTGAAAGGTATAGCTATTAAGTGTACAATTCAATGATAAACGTGTATACCCACATAACCAACCCCCCAGCTGAGATGTAGATGCATTTGCCTGACTGCCTTCGGGGGACGGATAAATGCTTTGTGCCGTGTACAGGTAAGCCCTTCTCAGAAAGAAAGTCCTCCTGAGAGGCTCAGGAGCTGAGGACCAGGAGGAGGCGGAAGTCCCGGTCAGAACAGAAGCCCAGGACGTTGGAGGAGGATTCCTGGTCGAGTACAGCTGGAGAGCCCCACACCACCATTCTAGGAACTCAGGCACTGTCTCCGATCCAAAGCACCAAGTGGCCTGTGGGCACCTCGGTTATAATGATGCACGACGGCATTTTTTTTACTCAATGGGGCAGGTCTGGCCCGGGAGAAGAGGCTGGAGCTCTGTTTCCCAACGTGGGCTCTCGCTGGGTCAATAGCGAGATTGTTAGAGAGGGTAACCCGAGCTGGGTAATGTGTGTAGGATCTGTGGCTTTATTGTGTCCCTGCTATGTTAATTAGTACTAGAAGCATGATGGATTGGCAACACGTGTGCGCTCCGAGTCTGAAACCAGCCCTGAGAGTTTAGCACTCCATTAGTTACACATCACAGAAACCCAGGGGATGTTTACTCAAAAAGAGAGTCACTTACAAGAGGGAAACATGCTAATTCATTCCTGATACCGTCTGGGGAGAGGGACACCCCATCGGCCTGTGAGTGGTGTAACCTGTCATCCAAGACAGAGATGGAATGAGAGGCTGGCGGGAAAACACAGAAAGCCCCCGGCCCCCTGGCCTGGGAACCCTGAAATCTCAAATCCTCAGTTGTTCCTACACGAATCCCTCTGAGACAGAAGTTCAGAGAAGGCTCTGTGTTGACATTTCAATTCATTACCCCATTCCAGAGGCAGAGAACCCTGGACCCGATCGCTCCCACACCCTTGCCAGGCCACAGGGAGGGGAATTCTCTTCCTTCTCACCAGGTTTTACGACGGCTGCTGCCTCTCAGGCCTGGACCAGCTCTGTGCACGCCGACCTCAGCCTGACAGGTACGGAAAGGGCTCAGAAAGGATGTCTGAAATCCTGCTTCTCCTCCGAGGCAGGTGACTATTACCGGCCTGGCTTTGTATACTCCAAGGACTTGGAGAAGACACATTCCAAGTTCCCTTCCCACGGTAAGGTCCCAGAGTTTCAATGTTGTCAAAGCAATTGTGTCCACATAAGGAAATACAGAAGTGGCTAAAATATTTTTTTTTAGAAGTGGCTAAAATATGAATGACTCTGTGAAATGGTGCTTGCTTTCAATGAGCCTGTATAACTAGTATGTAGCATCTCCTGAGAATATGGAATTCGTGTAGAAACATTTGGGCAGTGGTGGGCTGGGAAATGTTTAACAACTGGCTGAGGGTGGGGGGAAGGCCTGATGTGGAGTGCCTGGTAGTTTCTGTGCTGTAAACATTCCCACCACCGCCAGTTTCGAGGTACCAACCTGACATCACTGAAGGCAGAGCTGGGAAGAGATGCTCGCAGTTGTTCCTCACAAGCCAAAAGGAACAGGCTCCTATTGGCCACATAAATACATTTGAAAAAAAATCTTCCCGGCTCCTCATGACCTGTACACTGCTCTTCTTCTCCCCTCTATTCCGGTCCACACATCTCAGCACAGTAGTTAAGGGCTTGGGACCCAAGTCAGCATGTCGGCTGTGAAGCCTACTGTGTATTCCTTTTGTGTCTTTCCTCAACTCCAAAATTGAGACTTTTTACAGATTTATTCATTCATTTAGGGGGGGAGGGACAGAGGGAGAGAATCTTTCAAGCAGACTCCTTGCTGAGCGTGGAGCCCCATGTGGGGCTCAATCCCATGATTCATGAGATCACGACCTGAGTCAAAACCAAGGGTCCGATGCTCAACCGACTGAGCCCCCCAGGTGCCCCCAAACTGAGACTTGTTAAAAACAGGGTCTCCTCCACAGGGATGCTGTGTGGATGAAATAACTTACTTAGCACACTCTAACATGGTGATATTCAAACTGCAGGATGCACCAGCGTCATTTAGATTGCGTGCTAAGAATGGACAGCTGGGCCACACCCCCAAATTTCCCACTTCAATGGATCTCAGTTGGCCTGAGGATGTACAATCCTAACCAGTTTCCAGGTGGGGTCTGAGTTTGCATTTGTAACAAATTCCCAGGTGATGGCGACATGGTTGGGCCAGAGCCCACACCTGGAGAACCATCCTACGGGTTTCAGTATGGTGCCTAGAATCCCTTACATATTGGCTATTATTACTGACAATTCGAAGAGGTCAGAGCCTTTGCCTATAAATAAGGCAAAAGACCCCAGGCCCTCCCTAAATGAGCAAACTATCCCAGAATGCCTCCTTAGGGGTGCCTGGGTGGCTCGGTTTTTAAGCGTCTGCCTTCAGCTCACGGCGTGATCCCAGTGTTATGGGATCGAGCCCCACATCAGGCTCTTCTGCTGGAAGCCTGCTTCTTCCTCTCCCACTCCCCTGCTTGTGTTCCCTCTCTCGCTGGCTGTCTCTCTCTGTCAAATAAATAAATAAAAATCTTTAATAAAAAAAAAAAGAATGCCTCCTTAGGATCTAAGAGAAATCTCAGCTCCCCTCAAACAAGGAATAGCAGGGAGAACGTTCACTTTTCCCGTTCTTTCCAACAGTCGGTCAACAAATCATCCCCACCTGAGTGTTCACTATGGACCAGCTCCAAGAGGGAAAGATCAGGTAGGGCTAAAAGGCACATATATTAAAGAAGCAGGAATCAAAACTTGGATTACTTCCTGAGGACACCAGCCAAAAGGAGACATCCCCAAAGGGCAGCTGTCCTTCCATCAGGCATTCAAGGTGGCTTATTTTCAGTAGCTGATCACATATACACCTGGACAGCACTTACATTACTAATTGGTGAGGACAGCGGCTGATGGCTCACAGCTCTTAGCACACTTAGCACCAGACGTGACCGATTCTTGAGTGAAGCAAGAATTTATATTCTGTGTCACTCATTCCTCATCCATCTTGCATTGTGAGTCTTATGCTTCACTTCAACAGCTCAAAATTATGTAACATCTTATATTCATCTCTCATTACAATTACTAATTGCTCTAAGCCCACTGCGTTCTCTGCATAACTGAGAGGGGAGGTACCAATGGTTAACCCTTCATGGGTTTTTAGGTCAATGATGCCAGTAGATCAAATAATTGTTCTTTGCTAATAGACATCACACAAGCCACATCCTGGGGTCAGGCCACAGGGCAATGGTAGCTCAATGCTTACAATAACACAAGGGAAAGTAGGACTCACCAACTGAGAAAGAGAATGTTTATGCCTCCCTCATTCCCATGTGAACGGTCTGGACAGTGGTTCCCGGCAGCTGGGAGTTGGCACACATGCTCTGTTTGATTATGTAACAACTAGCAACTTCCCTGTTCTGCACATGGAGACCACAAGAAACAGAGAATAGAAAACCCAGATGGGAATCCCTGGGGAGGCACGCGCTTCAGGTTTTCCATGGACCAGGCTTTTGGAGCCTCAGTATTCTGATTTTTGGATATACCCCGAACATGAATGACCCAACATTTCCACCTGATTTTAATATGGCCCATTTGCTTCCTTTCATGGCAGTTGAACACCAGGGTAGACACAACACTCCCACTGTACACAGATCCCCTAACTTAACCCTAAAAGCTAGCTTTGCCCTAGCCAAGAAACACAGACTCCATCCTTCCTCTTTTTCCCATGTTTTATTTAGAAGGTAGCTGGTCCCTCCAAAGGCATTTCACCATGATAATCCCCTTCCTTCCTCCAACACTCAAGCCAGCTGCTTTTCTCCCCTCCTGCCATCTTGAGTCTCCCCAAAGGGAGTGTGGAAGGAGGAAGAAGAAAGTGAGCCTCCTGCCTATTTGTTCCTAAATCCCATTGAACAAAAGCTCAGTGCCGAAGGTATTACAACTATATCATACCCTTCACACTAGGAACTAATCATATGACCCAAAAATTCCTAAAGTAAATACGGAGTGAGGTGTAAAGTAGCCAGAAACATAAAACTAGAGAAATTTTCCCAGGTCACGTATTAGGTGTTTATCTTTTCCCAGTTACTAGTATTTACATTCTTACAGCTTACAAACAAAGAAGTCAAAGGAAAAGATCAACAGATTTGACTACCTGAACATTAAAATAATGGAAGGAAGGAAGGAAGGAAGGAAGGAAGGAAGGAAGGAAGGAAGGAAGGAAGGAAAAAGAAGGAAAGAAAAAGGAAAGGGAAAAATAACAGACTAGGGAAAACATTGGCAGCAAATACAGTAAAGGGTTAATATCTTAGGTAGATAAAAGTGTTATATAATTGATAACAGGAAAGAGAAATGAACAGAAGTCACAAAATAATAAATATGATAAATAACGAATACAGAAAAGTAGCCTCATTGGAAATCAAAGAAATGGAAAATTTTAAATATCAAGATACCATTATTCACCTAATAAAGTAGCAAAAAAGAATGTGATGTGAATACCCAAAGCCAGTGGTGGGAAACTGGCCCCGACACATCGCTGGGAGCCTCCGAAACTGGTACAACCCTTGAGCAAAGAAGCTTAGAAACACATCACACGCCGTAACATTGTTCATACCCTTTGAACCAGAATTCCCACTTGTGAAAGGAAATAACACAAACAAAAGTAAAAGCTACATATACAAATATATTAAAGGTAACATTATTTATAATTTTTTAAAATGGAAGCAACCCAAAAGCCCAGCAATGTAGAACAGCTAAGTAAACTATGGTTCACCCATCCATTCATTTGTTCAACATCTTTTTAATTTTTTAAAAAGATTTATTTATTTTATTTTAGAGAGAGAGCCTGTGTGTGAGCGGGGAGGGGAGAGGCAGAGAGAGAGAGAGAGAATCCTTAAGCAAACTCCCTGCTGAGCACTGAGCCGGATTTGGGGCTCTATCCCAGAACCCTGAGATCATGACCTGAGCTGAAATCAAGAGTCCAACGCTTAAACCACTGAGCCACCCAGGCGCCCCATTTATTCAACAAACATTTACTAATCATCCCCCATGTACTGGTCACTCCTTCCCCACTGACAAAGTCTAAGAGTAATCAATAACAGATAAGATAATAAAATACATTGAGATGATTTCCCTTTAAATCAAGAAATGTCAGCCTTCAATAGACCATTGCTATGTATATTACATGCAAATCATCAAAGAATAAAATGGCCAGTATACTGTAAGAATGGTTATCATCAAAAAGATAGGAGATAGTGTTGACAGGGATGTGGAGAAAAAAGAACCCTCGTGCACTGCTGGTGGGAATGTAAATTGCTGCAGCCACTGTGGAAAACAGGATGGACATTGCTCAAAAAATTAAAAATAGAACTACCATATGATCCAGCAATCCCACTTGTGGGTATTTATCCCAAGGAAATGGAAGCAGGACCTGGAAAAGATATCTGCACTCCCGTGTTCATTGCAGCATTATTCATAACAGCCCGGAGATGGAAAGGACCTAGTGCTCCATCAGTGAATGAGCAAATGAAGAAATTGGGGTATGTACAGTCAGTGGAATATTACTCGGCCACGAGAAAGAAGGGAATCCTGCCATCTGCTACAACATGGAGGAACCCTGAGGGCATTATGCTAAGTGAGCTAAGTCAGACAAAGATGAATACTGTATGAGATCACTTATATGTAGAATCTGAAAAAGCCAAACTCACAGAAAGAGAGACTAGAATGGTGGTTGCCATGGGCTGGGGGATGGGGAGAATGGGGAGATGCTGGTCAAAGGGCACAAAGTTTCAGTTCTAAGATGAATAAGTTCTGATGATGTAACGCATAGCACGGTGAATATATGTAATAATACTGTATTACATACTTGAAAGTTACTAAGAGAGCAGATCTTCAATGTTCTCACCACGGAAGAGAAATGGTAATTATGTGATGGGACAGAGGTGTGAGCTAACCCTACGGCAGTAATCACTTTGTGATATTAAGTGTATCAGATCACAGGTTGTACACCTTAAATGTACAAGTTACATGTCAATTATATCTCAATAAATCTGGAAAAAATAAATTTCAAATAATACACTCAGTATTAATATCAGGGAAGTTGATGGCACTTGTCTTGAGGCTCACCTGACTATCTAAAGGCATTTGATGCGAGCCTTGGGGAAATCATGGGAGACAGCGGTGCCAGGGCTCCCAGTAGCCCAGAATTCACAGTCCACTGTTTTAAGGACTGGAACTTAAGTGTGCTGGAGCCCCAGGTCCTTCGTAATCACCTGCCTTCAAAGAGCCCTATAAGCGTTCACGTGATGCCTGGGTTCCCCGGGGGCAGCAGGGATGACAGACAGAAGCAGGTGATGAAGCGGCATTGTTCCCCAAAGGGGCTCCTTTTCTCAGACACAATCTCTCAGCCCTTCTGATGTGCTCGTCACTGTCCCTCCAGCTCTCTGCAGGCAGGGCAGGAGAGGAGCAAGCTTGTAGTCAAGGAAGCTGACTTGCTGCAGACCCTGGGCTGCTAGGGTTGGCCCGGCCAAAGGGAGCTCTTCAGGCTGCCCCACGTGCCGCTTGCCTCTGATGGCAGACCCATGTCCCTGGCACTGCCATTAGACACCTGTCTCCAAGCATCAGCTAAAACGCCTCCCTCTAAGGGAACCACTTCTCTGGGGCACTTGTGTGGCTCAGTTGGTTAAGCGTCTGCCTTCAGCTCATGTTATGATCCCGGGGTCCTGGGATAAGTCCCGAGTTGGGCTCCCTGCTCGGCAGGTAGTCCACTTCTCTCTCCCTCTGATGCTCCCCCTTCCTTGTGCTCTCGCTCTTCTCTCTCCAATGAATACATAAAAAATCCTTAAGAAAAATAAAATAAAGGAACCACTTTCCCACCACTCCCTAACACCAAAGATGTTTTCCAGTAAGGGATAACCTTGTATTTCACACCTCAAGACAAGGCTTAAAAGACACCATAATAATAATAAATGAAGTATCAAGTAGAGTAACTGCCTGTGCCAGGGATTCTAAGTGTTTTGCATACGTAATTCACTTACTACTCACAACAAGCCTGTGAGGAAAGTACTAGTACTTTCGATCCCACTTTACACATGAGAGAATGCAAGCTTAGAGTAACTTGCCAAGTTCACACACGAGCAGGATGCCTTTTGACCCAGCGATCCCACTGCTGGGAGTAAATTAGCCCACAGGAATGAAAATCTCTATATACAAATATATTTGCGGTGGCATCAGGTAACATGGGGAAAAGTTGCAAGCAATCTAAAGAGAGTAACAAGTAGAGAATAGCTAAGGAAATGCATTCATTTATTAAGGGATTCGGACTCGGGTAGGCTGGTTACATTAACCACTACACCAACCTGCCCCCTTAGAAAGAGACTAACTACCAAAATTAACACCGTGCGTAAATGGCTGATAGGCAGAGGCCTTCCCAAAAGCAGGGGGAGAAACTAATGCCTGAGAGATGGGGATGTGGGGGTGGTGATGAGGATTCAGGCTCAGGCAATACATTTTACTCACCTCTCAGTTCTACCTGTACTAGGTCTGGAAGCCCTGTTCTTTTCCAGAATCAAACGCCAAATTCCCCCTCTTTTTCTTCAAAATAAAAAATAAGCAGGTACTAATCTAGGTACTGACCTATTTTTAAAAAAAAAGGAAGTAAGTGTTCATCTGTTTTGTTTCTTAAATTGTACATACAAGTGAAATCCTATGGTATTTGTCTTTCTCTGACTTATTTCACTTGGTGTAATACCCTCTAGTTCCATCTTCGTCATTGCAAATGGCAAGACTCCAGTCAAAGGAAAAACAAAACAAGATGAAAACTGAGAGGGAGGCAAACCATAAGAGACATGGAGCTCTAGGGAACAAACTGAGGGCTGCTGGAGGGGAGGTAGGTGGGGGATTGGGGTAACTGGGAGATGGGCATTAAGGAGGGCACGTGATAGAATGAGCACTGGGTGTTGTAATGCAACTGATGAATCACTAAATTCTACCTCCGAAACTAATGTAAAAAATAAAATAAATAAAAAATAATAAAATAATAAAAATTTTTAAATAAAATTAAATAAAATTAAAATTAAAAAGGAAGTAAGTGTGTTTTTATTCTCCCCGCCAAAAAAAGCCTCGGAACCACCAAAACAAAACTTCTCCACGCTGCTTTGGGCCAGCAAAGAAACGTGTTAACAGCTTTCGGTGCGGGCACTGCTCAAAAGCCTCGAGCTGCCTACCCGAGAGCCCGGCAGGTTCCCACAGCTTCAGCCTACCGAGGAGCGCTCCTCAAGTGGGTTTCCTCTTATGTAAGAGCCCTTCAGTCATGCCAGGGGCCAGAGCAGGGCACAGAGCACAGCTAGGACTGAAGTGCCATCTGCAGAGCCATGCACGCGCGCACACACACACACACACCCGCCTCCCTCCCCACGCCCGTGAGCCTGTGGAGGCACACTCCACCTCCTACCCTCCAGACAAGCTCCTGAAGGAGCCTGCACGCACACACGTGCTCTTTCCTTCCCCAGTTCATCGCCCTCCTGCCTCCTCCATGACTCTCCCCGCCGAAGGGCACACCCTCCCCGGGGGCTCTGCTGAGAGCTACCTAGTGACGCAAGTAAGGCCTTCCTGAGCCTCAGTTTCCATTACGGACTTGGGTGTTTACTTCCCTCTTTTACTTCTGAAAGGACATTTCCTAATTCCTTCTTCATTTAACATCCCAGGATACGAACAAAGTTATTTTGCGAAGAAATCAAGGGCTATCCTGGATTAAGTAGTGCGGACTCTTGGCATTCCTAGTTTCAACATTCATGGTTCCAACTCGAGCAAATTTGAAGATCAGGACATGTGGACACGAGCGATTTTTCTGGGCCACAAACTTGAATCAGTCTCAGCACCTGGCACATGTGGAAGTGAACTCCTTCATTATGGTAAGTGAGCCTCGCTGAGCACCCAGTGTATACATCTCAGCTCAGCTGTATGGCTCTCTTCTCAAAATCTAGAATGTATTTTATGGAAGAAGGAAAGATATTGATACAAATGGGGCTCTCGTGAAGGTCCTGGAATGTGTCTGCAGAATGTCCTGGGTCAGCCTTCTCTGTCATAAGGAAATCAGGAAATACACCCTTAGCGTGGGTGAGGCTAAGGATTTGGTTCTGTGAGCTGTGTTCACAGTACAATCTGCATGGATCAGTCAGTAAATCAGCACGTAGATGATGTAGAGACATGACCCCTCCCCTCCTGCCCCGGGAATCAGGAATTCTGGTCTAAGCAAAGGAGTCAGAAAAGAATTGGGCCCTATCCTTTCCTCTGGGAACTTGTAGGATTAGCAGAGAAAAGGCAGCCAGAAAGAAAAGAGAAAGTGTAAGCTAACAACAAAGACTCAGTCCTTCTCCGTAAGAGCAAAGGTTTCGGAAGTATCTCAAACACGGGTTTGGTGTTAGACATGAGTCAATGTCCCAGCTCTGCCATTATAGGTTATATAATCGCTTTAAGATTCCATTCCCTTCTCTGAGATGAGAATAATAAAAGTGCCCTCCTCTTTGGTTCTTAGGAAGATTCAATGAGATCTGTGTGAACCATTCATCACAGAGCCCGGCGACTAGTACGTGCTCAAGAAACATTCAACAGTGTGTTTGTTAATTTACTATCTGTTAGAGAATGACGGAAAGTAGAAACTTCCTGACCGCCTCCACCACTTTCTCCTTCGGCTGCTTCTGGTCGAGAGGTTTATTTTATTTTCCTGGTCTGATAAATGCCTTCTGGGTCCTACTCAGTGGGGCTGGGGTGGCCTGCACTGGCCATCCTCTAAGCCTACAGGAGTAGACAGGACCTACCTTGGAGGTCTTGGATAACTTCACTCTTTGCTGGAAGAGAATCAAAGAGGCCAGGGACGGCCCATCTGGTCAGACTGCTCACTAATAAAAGCCAGGATGCTGCAGAGAAAGAGACAACTTTTCAGAAATGTGACAGACCCCCTTCTGTGATGGACAAAACATCTGTTTGTTCCATCTTGCAGATTTGGGGATGCTGGGTCTAAGAGCTGTTTTCTCTGACAGCATTAGATGGAATACTGTTTCTGTGCTCACACAGGGTGTCTTTTCAACTCCAAACATAAACATTTAGCTCCAAGGGTGGAAGAAATAGCAGGTTGCAGGGACAAGCAATGACTTGGTATTTCTTTAAGGATCCCCTGGTTGGTTCGGGGCTACTTGTGGGTGAGTTAGCCCCTGATCAACACCCAATATTGCATGGGAGGAGAAAAGGTTTCTAAAATGAGATTGGAAGAAAATAGCCATTATACATCTAGTTGACAAGGGACTTGGAACTAGAGTATATAAAGAACTCTTGCAAACAAAAGGCAAACAGTGCAACCTAAAGAAACGTGGGTAAAAGATTTTAACAGACACTTCACCAGGCAAGACATACACATTCTTAACAAGTGTATGAAAAGATGCTTAACATGATTTGGTCACCAGTGAAATGCAAATTAAAACCATAATGAAACAGCACTAACTATTAGAATAGCTAGAAAATATTTAAATTTGGCAATGCCAAGTATTAGTGATATGAAACAACTGGAACTCTCATACTTCGCTGGTGAGAATGAAGCCAGTACCACTATTTTGGAAAAGATTCTGGAAGTTGCTTATACAGTAAAACACGCACTGGCTATATGACCCGGCAATCCCACTCCTAGGTATTCCCACAAGGAAAAGGGAAACATGGGTCTATGTACATACGTGTACAAGAGTGCTCATACCACCTTTACTTAGAATAGCCCAAACTGGAAATAAAGCAAACGTCCACCAGCAGGTGAATGGATACGCGAATCGTGACGCACATCTGTCCCTGCCATATCCAAACTACTCAGCAATAAAACAGAAGGAACTAATACCTACACCAACACAGGTGAACCCGAAAACATTATGCTGAGCAAACCAAGTCAGGCACAGAAGACGACACACTGTATGTTTCCATTCACACGGCACTCTAGAAAAGACGAACCTAGTGTGTGATGACAGAAAGCAGGACAGCGGTTACCTGGGGCTGCAGCTGGGGACACTGCCTGGGAAGGGACAGAGGAAAGTCAGTGATTCCCAATCTAGGTTTCTCTTCAGCCACAGGAACAAGTTTTCAGTCTTCCTTAGCAAAACACCTCTTACCAGGTAAGACACAGAAAGCAGCTGCTAAGGAGAATTTAGTCTAAGAACAGATTTTCCCTGTGATCCAAGGTGGAATGGTAATAGAGAAAACATGTATGATACTTATTCTGTGCCAGGGCCCCTCCTAGACGCTGCAGGGATATAATCCTCCCGGGCGCACGGGAGGTACATACTGGCAGGAACCTCATGGCTGAGGTAGAAAGCAGATGCCTCGCGTAGCAGGTGTCCGTCTGCAGGAATCTGCTTCCTTAGTCACTTTGCTAATACCGCCTCGCGGAGTGGGTACTATTTTGGTCCCAGAGACTTTAAAAAGGATCTCCTAAAAGCATCGCCAAGAATAACCCCAGATGGCACAGGGGGCAGGTTCCAATGAGGATAAATAGGTTTTCCTATTTTCTGAGAGGGAATGGGCATCTCGGTACACAGGCGATTTTTTCTGGAGGCAGCAGACTGGATTCGAACGACATCTGAAAGCCCCTCGCCATCCCTTGCCTCCACTGGAGGTTCTAAGATGGTGTATTTGTGTGCTGGGTAAAGCAGACACCCACCGAGGCCAACATACTGAGTCCCAAGCGGGTTCACCCAAGAAGGGGCATAAAAACACACTTGCGGAAAGAACAGTGAGAAAGGAAGGGTCCGCCCGGTCCCCACGATGAAGAAAACACAGGCAGGTGGCATCTGACAGCTCCTGTCCTTCGGGAGCAGAGGGGACTAAGAGGGAAGAAGAGAAAATAAACTCTCAATGCCTACGTCTGCAGGAGCACACAAAGCTTCCCTGTGGCCAATCCCTCAGGGCAGGGATAACGGGAGGTGAGCCTTGGCGCCAGGCATCACCGGTACCATATCCAAAAAAATCACCTGACAGTGGAAATCCCTCAAGCCATGCGTGAGGAAGAATCAGCTCCCTCCCAGAGCAAACTGGTAAGAGGAGGACCTCCTCGGAGCCTCTGTTTTCTAAATCCCGACTCACGATGACCTATCATCCTTAACAGCCGCCTCCTCACCAACCCGAGCTGCCGTCCCTCCGGGGACCCGTTTTCACATCTCGGAGTACTTCTCAGGTCCATCCTGCGCGCGCTGCATATCTTGTATCTCCCACTAGAATGAAGGTTCTAGGGCACCAGGTACCCGCAGCTACCGTGGCGTCTACTATACATTAGCCACAGACCATAGCTGGTGGAGAAGCAGGAGGGAAGAAAGAAAAGAAGGAGGGGGAAATGTGTGACCAAGTGAACGAAGCTCTATTTTCCTAAAACACGAATGCCAGGAACCAGAGTGCTATAAGAAGCACACTTCCCCAGCCTGCCAAGGCCTCGGGCTTCAGGATGTTAAAGCATCCCTGATGGCTTTCTGTGTTCTAGAAGCCCCACTGCTTCAGAACCCAGTGAGGACTTCGGTTTCTGCATTGCTACTTTGCAATCCCAACCCTGCCTAATAGATAACTCTCTGGATTGTCATCAGTGAATAATCTCTTCCAGGTGCCGAATGTTGGATAAATACATTTGTCTTACTAGAAAGCTCAGGAGCTTGGGTTTTTTGGTTTTTTGTTTTTTTTTTTTTCTTTTTCTGAATGGGAAACTATAAAACTCCAAACGGGTCTGCTTCTACTGGGTGCATCCTCCTCGACCATCCTTATCCTGGGTAGAGTAACAAGGTCCAGATGAACTGTAACGTTAGTTAATTTCTCTCTGGGCCCTGATTTCCTATGAGAAAGGAAGGTGAATGACATTTCAAAAGAGCTTCGTGAGATTTATGTTTTTGTATCTGTGGAGGTCTTTCAAGAGCCCGGCATTTTCTCATAACTTGTAGAAGCTCCTTTTGTCTGTCTTTGAACCTATTTATTAGCTGGACAATATTTTAGGTGAATTGAAAAAAAGAGTCTTTGGCTAGATAGAGAGAGGGGTTAGGAAAAGTCATAAATCATGTGTGGATTGCCAGCAGTTTTAACGGTCTCACTTGAAGTGTGTGCATATGCAGACATGCATGGGTGCGACGTGTGTACATCCAGACACACCGCTGTGTATGCGAAGAGAAAGGCTCTGATCCTTGTAGTACACTAAAATAACGCTAGTTTTCCTAGCTTGCGTTACAGGGAACACGGATATTCTATTTTTCTCAAGCGCAACAAAACAAACTTTTGAACCTAAAGTTAAGTGAATTCCTACATGAATCATCATCACAACACACCCTGCCAGGCCCCTGGAATGCACACAGCACGATGCTGGCTCTGCGAAGCGTTGAAAGAAACATAAGACTCTGGCCCTGCTTTAAAGAGTTTACTGTCCTCGTGGAGTCATGCAAGACGTGCATATAAAATCTGACTGTATCACTCCCCTATTGAAAACCCTAGAATGGTTTCCCGCTGTACTTAGGATAGAAGGTCAAATGTGTAGCACATCCCCCCTGTCTTTCAGCCTCATCTCCTTGCTCTCTGCAGGTTCACCCAGGCACAGTGGCTTCCTCAATTCCTCACAGGCACCAAGTTCACTCTGACCCTAGGCCCTTGGCACCTGCCGTTTCCTCTTCCTAGAACCTTCTTCCTCCCAGTCTGACCCCTTTTATTTCTAGCCTGTTGCATACTCTGTATATTAATCAGAATTCTCTAGAATAACAATCAATG
>NW_024426008.1:19783137-19795108 GCF_017311325.1 Ursus maritimus | reverse complement strand
AGATTGATTATAGGAATTGGGGAGGGCCCTCTGTTTTCCTCAACTCACCTATTCAAATGTTAACCCCTTCCAGAAACACCCTCCCAGACACACCCGGAAATAGTATCTTACCTTCTTTCTCTTGGCATCCCTTACCCCAGTTACACAGACACATAAAATTAACCATCACGGCTTATTCGATCACTATGCTGCACCCCTGAAATGAATGTAACATTGTGTGTCAACCACACCCAAATAAAACAATTGATTAAAAAAGTTAGCCAACGCACTCAGAAGGCCTTCCCCGAATTAATCAGGCTCTTTGCTCGTGTATCTTATCGCACCCCTTTAATTTCTTCTTCATTGTTATGTTTGTAGTTGATCTGTATTTACACCTATGTTTGTTTCCAGATTGATATCTATTTCCAGATTTCTCCACTGGACCATCAGCCCCATGGCAGCTGAGCTCTTTGTCCATTGCCATCTCAAGCACCAAGCCCCGGCACGCGGTAGGTGCGCAATAAATACTCGTGGATTGAATTAAGAACCGAATGAAAATGAAACCTTACTGGAACTTCACCACAAGGTATGGTGCTAGACAGATACACAATAACACGGTGAATGGTCCAGTTCATCCACATTTTCACAACTTGGTACACAAGATTTATCTCAGTTTTTCATTTTTCCTTTTGGATACTTCAGAGACATAGCAACAAGGGATAGAGACCCCATTGCCCGGCCTGCTGAGGCTTGGAGCCTTCAGGATATCAAAGACCCTGGCCCAGAGGGTAAGTCCTCCCTCTGGTGGCTAAATACTCCCTCCTAGCACTAATTCTGCCTTTTTTTTTTTTTTTTTTTAACGCAGGGAGATTATAGTAGGAAGGAGGATGAGGCTTTTCCCAGCCACGAGGAGTCTCTGTGAATCTTCCAGAGGAAGAGCTATTTACAAGTGGTAAGTGATGGTTGAACATGGGGCCAGGAAAGAAACTGCAGGAACAGTACTTCATCTGCATCCGGCTATCATCCAGATGTGTCTATATATTTCATGGCCAGTGTTCAGATTCAAGGCCTCGATCCCAAATTTGAGGAGGGCAGCACTATTTTTGTCTTTATGCTTAAAGGCAGATACTAGAAACCCCCACTTTCCAGAAAGAGAAATAGAAGTGGCATGCTCAAAGTTATGTGGAAAATTCTAAAGAGTATCAAAAAGCAGACCTCATGGTGGATGGACTTTGGACACCCAGGAAATCTTCAGGCACTTGGTTGTATTTATGGTGTTCCTTTAGGGAAAAGAACAAGTCATTCTGCTTTAATGCCCTTAGTGGGAAGAGTCAGCACCCCATCAGAACCTACAATGAGGAAATGGACTTGGATGCCTGTAGAAAGAACAGAGTGGCAGGTGTTGGAGCCAGGGCAGTCTCTGACTGCCAGACCATGTGTCTTCTTCCACCAAAGGAAACTGGGGGACCTGCGGGACGAGTCTCTTTTATAACCTTGTAGTCTGTCCAAGACCCTCCCATGAAATTACATATATTCCTTACTCTGTACTAAGACATGAACACGGCAAAGCTAAAATTCTTGACTGAAGCAATCTCTAATTTACTCTAGGTCCTGGGGAAGAAATGCATAAGAACTAATTGCATTATAAGGGAACTGTCGCAGGAATCACCAGCCTGTGGGCAAGCATGAGGCCACGTAGGAGTAAGGGTCCCAGAGTCATTGTGGGGAACATGATGAAGGGATTATTCACAAGATGTGGGACAAATAGCCCTGAGACAACGGGATACCTGCATGCAAAAGAATGAAGGGCCCTGTCTTCACACCATACGCAAAAATTAGCTCAAAATAGAACACAGATCAAAATGTACAGCTAAATGTAAGAGCTTGACCCGTGAAGCTCTTAGGAGAAAACACAGGAGGAAAGCTATGTGACCTGGATGAGGCAAAGCCTTCTTAGGTACAACACTGAAGACACAAGCAACAGAGGGAAAAAGAAAGAAATCGGACTTCATCAAAATTTAAAACTTTTGGCTGCACACAATGCCATCAAGGAAGTAAAAACAGGGTTCACAGAATGTGAGAAGATATTTGCAAATTGTGTCTGATAAGAGACTGGTATCCAAAACATATAAAGAACTCATACAGTTCAATAATAAAAAGGCAAATAACACAATTTTAAAATAGACAAAGGATCTGAATAGACTTTTCTCCAGAGAATATATACAAATGGCCAAATAAGCACATGAAAAGATATTCAATATTGACAGCCATTTAAATAAATGGAAAACAAAGTTACAAGGAGATACCACTTCACATCCACTAAGACGGCTATAATTTTTAAATAGTAACAGAAAGCAAGTGGAGATTTCTGGTGGAGATTTCTGGAGCCCAGATCCCAAAAGGAAGAGGGGGCGGCGATTGCCTAAAGATTCAGCTCTACTTTGCCCTTCCAGCATTTTCCAATACATAACAGGGACCAGAAGGCTAGAAACTAAACAGAGTTTTTAGAGCTGGGGAGAGAAAATCGGGGTTTAGGAGGAAAGGCCCTGTGAAACACCATAGGCTTTGCTAAGACCCCTAAAAGCCGCCACTCCAGGATTTAGGACAATGGAAATAAGCCAGCTCTCACAGAAATGGGAGCTTCTAATGACCTCAAATCCAGATTGGATAAAGGAGTCTGCCCTAGTCCACCAGAATCAGACGACATGATTTTTAAAAGTTAAAAAAAGGGGCGCCTGGGTAGCGCAGTCGTTAAGCATCTGCCTTCGGCTCAGGGCGTGATCCCAGCGTTATGGGATCGAGCCCCACATCAGGCTCCTCCGCTGAGAGCCTGCTTCTTCCTCTCCCACTCCCCTGCTGTGTTCCCTCTCTTGCTGGCTGTCTCTCTCTGTCAAATAAATAAATAAAATCTTTAAAAAATAAATAAATAAATAAATAAATGTTAAAAAAAATGATTCAACAAACTATTATAATCAATAATTGAATTTAACAAGGTACCTGGATAGGAGTTCAAGGTACAAAATATTTGTAACTCTACCATTTACAATAACATTAAAAAAAATCAAATCTCTGGAAATAAATCCATCAAAATATATGCAAGACCTCTACACTGAAAACTACAAAATATTATTCCACATAATTAGAGGAAACTTAAATAAACAGAGGGATACCTCCTGAGTTGGAAAGATATTAGTTCTCCCCAACTTATCTATAGATTCAATTTATTCCCAGTCAAAACCCCAATAAGCTTTTTTCCCCCTGAAGAAACTGACCATCTAAATCTACATTTATATGGAAATAAAATGACCAAGAAAAGTCACTAAAATTTTAAAAAACAAAACTAAAGGACTTATATGGTAAGATATCAAGACTCATTATAAAGCTACAGTAATTAAGACAATGTTATTGGCAAAGGGATAGACAGATCAACCAATGGACCTAAAAACAGTCCAGAAACAAACTTTTTAGGTAGTCATTTGATTTATGATGGAATTGCAGAGCAGGGAAGGAAGGATGGTCTTTTCAGTAAGTGATATGGGGTCAACTGGAAATCTCTATGGGGAAAAAAATGAATCTTGACCCCTACCTCACCCTATACACAAAAATCAATTCCAGATGGATTGCAAATCTAAATATGAAATGTAAAGCAACCAAGCTCCTAGATGAAAACACAGGATACCTTTGTAACTTTGGGCTTCTTTAAAATTAAGAACTTCTGTTATAACTACATCAAACAAAAGGCTTAAACTCATAAGATATAAAAACTTCTACAAATCAATTTAATTTTTTAGATTTGATTTACTTATTTGTCAGGGAGAGAGAAAATGAGCAGCAGGCAGAGAGAGAAGCAGGCTCCCCGCTGAGCAAGGAGCCCGATGTGGGACTCAGTCCCAGGACCCTGAGATCATGACCTGAGCCGAAGGCAGACGTTTAACCAACTGAGCCACCCAGGTGTCCCTACAAATCAATTTAAAAAGATAATCCTATTTTTAATTTTAAAAATGTGAGTGGACAATACATAAAAGAGAATACCCAAATGGTTAATAAACATATGAAAAAAAATGCTCAACATCATTAGTTGTCAAGGAAATGCACATAATATTACAATGAGATAATCACTGAACACTCACCAGAATGGCTAAAATTAAAAAGACTGACAGTACCAACTGTTGGCAAGAATATGGAACATCTGCAACCTTCACGCACTGCTGGTGGAAGTAGAAATTGCTACAGCTCCTTTGAATAACTGTTTGGCAGCATCTGCTTAAGCTGAACATATGTATACTCTGAGCAACTCCACTTCTACCAATATACATAATAGATGTATGCACATATGTTCACCAAAAGACATGGGCAGGAATGTTCACAGAAACACTATGAGTAGTAGCCGAAATCCAGGAATAGCTCAAATGCACATTATCGGTAGAATGGATAATTGTGGTGTATTCACACAATAGCATACAATGCAAAATGAAAATGAACGACAACCACATGCAATAGTGTGGATGAATGTCACAGATGGAAGTTGAGTGAAAGCAGCAAGTCACAAAGAGAGCGTGTGGTATGGGGCGCCTGGGTGGCTCAGCTGGTTAAGCCTTCAGCCTTCAGCTCCACTCATGATCCCAGAGTCCGGGGAGGAGCCCCGCACCAGGCTCCCTGCTCAGTGGGGAGCCTGCTTCTCCCTCTGCTCCTCACCCCACTCTCATTCTCTCTCTCCCTCTCTGAAATAAATAAAAAAAAAATTTTAAAGATTTAAAAAGAGAGAGAGAGTGCATGGTATGATTCCGTTTTTTTAAGATTTATTTATTTATTTATTTATTTGGGGGGAGAGGCAGAGGAAGAGGGAGAGAGAGAAGCCCAAGCAGGTTCCCTGCTGAGTGTGGAGCCCAACGCGGGGCTCAAGCTCACGACCCTGAGATCATGACATGAGCCGAAACCAAGAGTTGGACGTTCAGCTGACTGAGCCACCCATGCGCCCCTGTATGATTCCATTTTTATAAAGTTCAAAAACAGTCAACATGAATCTAGTGTTGGCAATCAGACTTGGGGTTTCCTTTGTTGGGGCAAAAGACGCGTGGCAGAAGGAAAAAGAGGTGGCTCTGAGGTACCTGTAATATTTTAAATTTTGATCCAGGTGCTGACTGCATGCATGTGAGGTCATCTTGTGAAAATTCACATTGCTCTGCAATGATTTGTGCTCTTTTTACATACCTGTGATACTCAAAATTTATTTTTAACTGTTGTTGAGGGCGTCTGACCGGCTCAGTCAATAGAGCATGTGATTCTGGACAGCCGGTTCATGAGTTCAAGCCTCAGGCCGGGCACACAGCTCCTTACAATAAATAAAATAAATTGTTATCGTTCATCTGAATTTTACTAGTTTTGTGTGTATGTACTTCACATGAGAACTACAAGGCTCTGAGGATAATATCTAGTCATGTTGGTAGATATTTAAATAATAATAAAAATCATTTAAGAAGCTATTAGGCAAGTAGTCATGTATTAGAATCATTTTTTCACACATTGGTTGAATTTTAGATATCGCTAAATGATGCCAGCTAAAAAATGCAGGAAATCAAACCTCTTAAACTTCCTCCCACTTTCCTTCCCCAACCTTGTTTGTTGTTGTTGTTTTGTTCGCATTCGTTTTATTTTACTTCGTCATCTTATAACATCCTGTTCAATCATCACAACCTCACGGTTATTTCATTCTTAATTCCGATGTGTATTAGTCACTTACCACAATCTCTTTATTTTACGGCAACTTTTTCATTACTGCGATCGTCAAACAATGAGCCCACCATTCAGTAGCTGAAATAAAAGAACAAACCCAGAGTTCCGCTTTCTTGGCGTCTCTGCAGCAGAGGGAACTACTGACCTCATCTGCCGCTTAGGAAAAAGGAGCGCTTACCTGACGTCATCCGATGAGACTGTTGTTGATTGGCTGGCAATCAGAGGCGTGTTTAGTCCAGTAAGTCCCCTCCTGATTGGCTGACTTTCAGAGAGGAGGCTGGCCCTGATTGGTTGGCTTGTAAAAGCAAGGTCTAAATTCCAGCGCTGCTCATTTGTTGGCGGGGTTTTTAAACCAGGGATGCAAGTGTACCTTGCTTTCCGAAAGTTCACCTTCCACCACTTTGCTTTCATGGAAGACCTTCATTAATATAATCAGAGCTTTCTTCATGTTAGGCCAAATCCTCAGATTTCTTACATTGAGGAAAACAGGTCCTAATGTAGGTAAGCGAAGCTACTTTCTGATAGCAGGGCAAACCTGTTTGTCTCCAGACTCTTTAAAGGGTAATGGCACCATTTTCTGGCCCTTTTGTCATCCCAGTTTTGAATATTTTCCTCTTGGGTACTTACGGGTATTTTTTCCTTCTAGCCTGGATTGTTCATCTATCTTTGCATGCTCTGTCTCTCATTCCTTTTCCTTTCTGTAGTATTTTGTACATTTGCCATGTCATTTCTTTTCATCTTTTTCATGCTTAACTTGAACAATTCATCCAGACATTCCACATCAAACAAACTTGCATCCCGTGAAACAAACATGTGTTTTGTTTGGTCCATTTTCTGCAAAATGCAAATTTGCTACCAACATTTAAAAATTGGGAGGTTCCACATGAAATTGCACATACAGATTCTCTTGAAAACCATCAGAAAACATTACAACATTCTCCGTTAGCAACAATCAGCTAGAGACTATTTACACTGGCTGTTCCTAAACTTCAGTGAGTATCAGGACCATCTGGGGTGGGGGGCATTAAAATAATTTTTCTTAGGCTCCACCTCCACAGTTTCTTTAAGAAATAGGCATTTCTAACGAGTTCCCAGGTGATACTGCTGCTGATCTGAGGACCACACTTTAAGAACCATTGCTTGAAATGATGTTTTTGCTTTCTAGTTACTACACCATTTCCTGTTGTCTCCTATCTAACCTGCATCACTTACTTACAGCACCTGCCTGCTCCCTGTAAGCAGTTATGGTGATAAAACCTGTGATCTATTTGATCTGAATTTTCCTTGACCACCTCAGACCTGGTTGTCCACAGTCCAAACTTCTATTGGAAGGCTGCGTAGTGCAGTGTGACCCACTTTTCCCAGCCTATAGACATGGAGGCTCTGCTGGGACAGTGCAGATCCTTGCAGAAGGTCCTGGGCTCCCTGATCAACACGAGGTTTTATACATGTTCTGTACAGGATGATGAATTGCATTCCCATGAGAGGATTCACTCGGGGGACATTCGCCCAATTCTGATGCATCCCTGGAAAACAGCCAGCCAGATCTGTTGGTTTTCTTTCTTGTGTCTACTCAGGTCTCAAGAACTCACAACACACAGAACTTTTGCTTTACACTGCCTATTTACTCTCTAGGAGGTTGGTTGGTTGGTTGTGGGTTTTTTTCCTTTTAATGATAGGTAATAGTGAGAATTCTCAAGATTTTGTCACCAGCTTTCTTTCTTTGAAACACCCTCTGGTGGAAAAGTTGGAGGAGGTAGGTACTTCTCAGTTCCACAGGAGACTCTTCTGTTTATTTTCTTGGCCACCACGTTTTAAAATTTCTAGCAAGAATTTGTACCTCTTTGTTTCTTTTTTTTTTCTTTTTCTCTTTTCTTTCTTTCTTTCTTCTTTTTTTTCCCCCCCTGGTTTTGACCCTTTGTTTTTGTTCTTTTTGTGAGGTTTTCAGGAAGGAAGGGGCTGGGGTCCAGCTTCCCTAAACCATCATTACCGTGAAGTTCCAGCTCTGGGTAATTGTATGGTTCTGTTCTAAATGGCCGGACCTCTTTCTAAATGTGTGTCCCACCCCCAGAGATCCCACTGTAACCAGTCCAGGCTGAGGCTTGTGTATCAAGATCTTTAAAAGCTTCCCAGGTTATTCTAATGTGCAGTGAAAGTTGAGAACCACCTCTGTAGCTCAGGGCTTTGCAAATGTTAATGTGCATACCAACCCCCCAGGGTCTAGTTAAAATCCTGATTCTAGCTCAGCTGGTCCAGGGCTTTCACTCTAGAGTCTGCATTACTCACTAGCTCCCAGTGCTGCTGCTACAGTTGCTCCGGTCCCTGGACAGCACCTTGTAGCAAGGGTCCGGAATTACCTTGGCTCACACTCTTGCCTGGGTACTCTCCATCCCTCACATCCACACACTGACCCAGTGGCCTCATGCCATCCCCTCAGTGGGGCAGATGCCCTGCCTGAAGGATACGGGCGTGTATATGGACTGTACTTTTCCACGAAGATGCTTCAAACTTGTGCGGCAGTGAATTCTAATTACAGAGCCTGGAAATTCTGAGTCTTAGGGTTTGAAGGACACAGAAGAGGTAAAAGCATCTTCTCAAATCCTACTTCAGAACAGACTTGAATTGTTTTTTGCTGGATTCCTGGCTTTTGGCATCACTTTTCCCAAGCATAAATAGGGCCACACAAATAGGAACGGAACGATCTGTAGTGCCAGCACACTGCACAGTAAAGGGCACGGGAATATGGCAGAGCCAGAAAGAGAGGAACAGTGATGGGCCACCTGGGTGGCTCAGTTGTTAAGCATCTGCCTTCAGCTCAGGTCATGATCCCAGGGTCCTGGGATTGAGCCCCGACTCCCTGCTCAGCGGGGAGCTGCTTCTCCCTTTCCCTCTGCCTGCTGCTTCCCCCACTTGTGCTCTCTCTCTCGGCCAAATAAATAAATAAAATCTTAAAAAAAAAAAAAGGAACAGTGAAAATGTTGCCATCATCTCCAAAGCTGATGAAGCCCAGGCACCTGGCTCTGTATTTTCTCTATTAAGTGTGAAAGACAAGAGGATATAATAAAAAAAATAATAAATTAAAAAAACCCAGAGGCTCTTGGGAACCCTCATGGTAAATCAGAGTTGATGCAAAAGCCCGGGACCGGTGCCAAACTGTGTGTTAACGTCGTACCACCACAAGATGGCGCCGTTGGCTCGAGGAACATAAAGCGTCCATACCCTCCATGTGGATTCGGTTTCAGCCCTACTTTAGGGAACAATCCTTAGACAGGTGGAAGGAACATGATATGAGTGAAAACTCAGGGCTGCTAGAAGCTGCTTTTCATCAGGCCAGGAACCTTTGACATTTGGAACAATCTAGCAAAGTCTAAGAGGCATCCAGCTGTTGGGGGCTGACCAGGTCACTCTTGTTGACATGAGACAAGGATCCCTGGAGGAATTGTGTGCCCAGTGGATTAGTGAAAATGTCATCTTTTTCTACAAACACTAGTAGAATCCTTTTATGAAGTGAAAAAAGAGCCTCTTCTATTTTTTTAAAACTTTTTTCTCAAAATTATTAGGTATTGGGGGCTTACATGATGGGAAATGTATTTAGTACTTTAAGTGCATTTTTCATTTAATTCACTTCATTCCACCCCTGTGGCCTTATTATTATTCCCATTCTACAGGTGGAGAAACCAAGGGCTGAAGCAATTAAAGCACTCGCCCAAATTATAAAGCCAGGACTTGAACCCGGTTTGATCTGTCCCAAATCCTGTGAACTTAACCACTGTCCTGTATTACCTCCCAACCAATATTCATTCATTCACAAATGCACATGTTCCGATACTGGTCGGCAGCAAAAACATCTTACACGATACAGTGTGATAAGGGACGAATGGGTATTCTAGGTGCCCATAACAGGAGCACCTAACCCATTCTTAAGCAGCAAAAGTTTCTGGGAACATCTTTANTTCCCTCCTTCCTGGTGCTTCTTCACTTCTTTAGTACTATTTTACTAAAGTACGTCCTTCCCAGAGCTGTTTCTCCCCACCACCTTCCAAATAAACTTATTCTTCTTCCATCAGCTGTGGAACGGAAAGCAAGCTGGTTGTATTAATTCCCACTACAGTGTGTATGATTGATAGTCACTGCATTATATCATCCAAAGAAGACCTGCTTGGCTTCAGCCTAAAATAACTCAGTGATGATATTTCTGTCTACATGTTTGTTCTTATCTCAATACTTTCCTTATTTGAGGAGACAGACCCTGAAGAGAAGGCAAAAGGCAGGGAGAAAAGATAAGACCAGCAGTTAAAATGAGTCAACCAGTAATTACGAAATTTTACACACACTTGGTGCTAAATGTAAAATGGTAACAACTTGAGCTCGGAAGAAAGCTCTCTCCTAAGCTCATTCCATGGCTTGAACATTGTATGGTTCTCCTGTACTATTTTTAATTTTTCTCAACTGGAAAAGGTCGGACTAACTAAGGAGCAAAGAAACCGGAGGCAATCCTTAGCCATTTTACAAATGGTATGAACTATTCCGGAGCAACCAAATTGCCCTGCTTTTCTTCATATTAAAAAAAAAAAAAATCTAGGGGATGCCTGGGTTGGTTAAGCATCTACCTTCAGCTCAGGTCGTGATCCCAGAGTCCTGGGAATGAGCCCCACATTGGGCTCCCTGCTCAGCCGTGAGCCTGCTTCTCCCTCTGTCTGCTGCTCCCCCTGCTTGTGTTCGCTCTCTCTGACAAGTAAAATCTTTAAAAATAAAATAAAATAAAATCTAGGTAATAAATGTGAAAAACAATGCTAGAACTAGGGGTGCCTGGATGGCTCGGTAAGTTGAACGTCTGATTCTTGATTTGGGCTCAGGTCATGATCTCAGGTCATGGGATCGAGCCCCGCGTTGGGCTCTCTGGGCATGGAGCTTGCATAAGATTCTCTCTTTTTCTCTCCCTCTCCCTCTGCCCCTCCTTCCTCAAACAAATAAATAAATCTTTTTAAAAAAATGATAGAACTAGAACATCTCCATTTTATACCCACTAATGAAATCACTGATTGGAGCGGCACAGTGGACAGATGAAATCATTACATGAAAGGTTGAAGGGGAAATCTGCAGCGGAGGGGTCTGGCTGATATCGCTTGACCCCACCATTGTCGTGTAGTGTGAAAACAGACCCACACTGCGCCTTTCCAATCAATACAATAGGAGGCGCCCAATATGTCCTATGAACTCTCAGCCAAAACACCTGAACCTCATCGAATGAGTTTCTAGAGCTAGCTTCCACTCTACGGGAAATACAGGGGATACAGGAACAAATGATACCACAAGGAAGGAAATATGCAAATTCGGAACAGACAGACTCAGGGCAATGGGCTCAGTTCCTCGCAAAAGCAAAGAGCATCTGCTTGAAATCAAGCACTTCAGAAACATGAGAACCAAATGCAGTGTGTGCACCATGAATGAAACCAACCAACAGTAAAGAGAAAAGACTTGAGACAGTTGGGGGATTTTTACAAGGACGAGGTAGCTGATGATACCAAGGGATTTCTGTTAATCTTGTCGGGTATGGTAACAGCATTCTATTATGTATGAATGCAGCCATTCTGGGGAGATGTTTACTGAAGCTCATAGGGGTGAATTGATATCATTTGCCTTAAAATCTGAATCAAAAGGAAGAAATGAACGTAGTAGCAGAATCCTCATGACAGCTTAATCTTGGCAATGTGTATTTTGGGGTTCACTATTCTCTGTGTACATTTTTTTGTTCCCTAATATGAAGGTTTTTAATAATCCAAAAATAAAAAGGCATGCCTACCTCTGAGATATTCTGCGGGACAAAAGAAAATTCAGTAGGTCAATGGGATCTTCTTGGGCTTTGATGGGACACACCCACAACCAGTACTCCACCCGTCCTCCCTACAAACTGCATTTCATTCTGTTTATCCCCCTCAGGAAGACAGAGGGCGCCACCAGCCTGGTTAGGACTGGAGCCCGCGCCTCCCAGCACTTCCTAGGGGATGCACGACAAAGAACTCAGAGTTCGCCTGGGAGCTTCACCTACGAACCCCGATGGTCGGCTGCAGCCAGTTCCACCAGCTTCGAGCGTGGGTCAGGTACCTGTTCAAAGCCAAGTGTCCCTGAACTCCGAGAAAGATAGGCTCCCTGACGCAGAGAGCTCCAAAACATTCCCAATGTACAGAATGCAAATGAAAACCCAGTGAGATGATCAGGTTGTGGAAAATCACAACTGAGAACACACTTGCGAAGATGT
>NW_024426008.1:19773631-19783128 GCF_017311325.1 Ursus maritimus | reverse complement strand
GGAAATGGATACTTTACTAGTGGGAGTGTAAACTGGGACAGAACCTATCAGGGGATAATTTGGCAGCATCCAGTACAATTACAAACGCATATTTTGTATGCGTTGGCCCAGAAATTCTGTATGCTTTGTAATGTATGCTTTGGCCCAGAAATTCTGCTTCGTGTGAATCTGTCCCACTTACACGTGCTTCCACCTCAAGCAACATGTGTCTGTGATTCATTGCCACGTTGCTTGTAATAGATGATTTGAAAACTTAAATACCTATCAGAAGGGGAGTGTTAAATAAATTATGGAACAGCCACGCACAATGGAATAATACACAACTTTTTAAAAAAATGAAATCATGTCTATAATTATATCAAACTACCCCCAAGACATACTTAGTGAGGGGGAAAAAGCAAGATAGATAGAGCAACCCTGTGTATAGTATGTAGTCATTTGTGTAGAGAATGAAAAAGGCATACCTCTGCTTGTGTAGACAAAGAAACTTCTGGAAGAATGCCCAGCACATGAATGGCATTGGTTGCCTTCAGGTCACTGGGAGGAGGGAGAATGTTCTCTTGACTCTTGAACTCTGTAAATGTATAAATATATGACCTGTTCAAAAAGTTAGAGATACAATTTGTTTCCTAACAACAGAAAGCAAAAAGGAGTCAGTTGACTTTCAAACCAGTCTTAAAGGAAAGAGTAGGGACTTGGATTCAGGGCGAAGCTGGGGCAGAGAGCTGGAAAATGTGCTGGAATGTGGGCCACCAGGCAGCAAAAATCACAAAACACGGTTCAAGGTCCCTGTAGTGGCAAAATAGAATCCATTTTTAATCAAAGGAAAGCCAGGTCCCTGCAGGGGTGCCTGACTGGCTCAGTCAGTGGAGCGTGCGACTCTTAATCTTGGGGTCATGAGTTCGAGCCCCACGTTGCGTGTACAGATTACTTAAAAAAATAAAGCCAAGTCCCAGAGGCTGGTCCAACTATTCCAGTTTCATCTTCCGTGGAGGCTGAAATCCTGAGGAGGGGGATCTGGAGGGGGGGATGGGCCTGCCAAAGCCCCAACCCCTGGTGAAGCCAGTGCCAGCACTGGAAAGCCCCCCAACGGCCAGGCTCTCAGGGAAGGAAGTCTCGTCCCCACCAGCCAGCTGTGTGACCGGAGGGAGGGACTCAGTGACTCCGGGCGTTGTGCTGGGTAGATGCTCGGGTAAAGAATGAACTGCTGAAACCGTGTGCAGTGGGGTCCGTAGGTCAGTTCGAATCCAGACAGTGCATGTTTTTTAAATCTATAAAACACAGACCTGTAAAAAAACAGTAATTGGGGAAAAAATACAGTATCCATCTGGTGGGGCTGTTGTGAATCCATGCACATAAAAGACTTAAAGTAAAGGTTACCTATCATGACCAGGAAGGAAAAGATGGGACTTGGAAATACTTAATCAGAATATCAGGGCACCTGGGTGGCTCAGTCAGTGAAGCGTCTGCCTAGGGCTCAGGTCATGATCTCAGGGTCCTGGGATCGACCCCCATGTGGGGCTCCCTGCTCAGTGGGGAGCCTGCTTCTCCCTCTCCCTCTGCCTGCTGCTCCCCCTACTTGTGCTCTCTCTCTAATAAATAAATAAAATCTTTAATAATAATAATAATAATAATAATAATAATAATAATAAAAGCCAGAGTATTTTTAGCACCAGTTCTGCCCAGCAGCTACCGGTCATCATCAAGCATGGGCCAGCGGACCTATGACCCACACCCTGGGACCACTCTGACAGGGGACAAGTGTCGGATCTTGGAGCCGAAGGGGCTCCCTGGCTCATTTTGTGTCGCCTTTAGCGCTATGTGCGTTTCTCTGCTCCTTCCCTGACACACGGACAACTCTAATTCCCAGCCTCCTTCCCTTAAGTGAGGCCCCCGGGACCGGATCCAGCCGGTGAAATGTGAGCAGAGGCCGGCCAGGAAAGCCCTTCCTTCAGCTTCTTTCCTTCCTTCTCTTCTCCTGCCACCAAAGCCACGTGGTGAGATGGCAGAGCCAGACGAGAGAAAGAAACTGAACCCGTGCGTCATTACCCGCAGAGCCCCTCACCCACGGTGCGCTTTGCACGGGCTTCAACTTTTCTGGGTCCAGCCACGGAAATTCTGGAGTTTGCTGCTGCAGCATCACCTGGACCAGCCTGACTGAGCTGGACCCCAGCCCCACAGGTGCATCTTCAGTAAGGTTACAGGAGCTTACAAAATCTGTCTGCTTTTAGAGGGAATTTGATCGATGAGGTGTGGTGACACTGGTTCGCTGGTTAGCTCTCAGGCTGAGCAGAATTCACAGGCTGTTGGTGGGATGTCATTTGCTCAGGGAAACGAGATCTTTCAAAACATTGGGTCTGCAGTGGCAAGGGTTGATAAAACAGAACTTCTGGTACCAAAAAAATTGTTTAAAAGAGTGTTGGGAAACATGGATTGACTTCCCTGTCATTTTATCCTATTTATTGAAGTAACCTTTACACACAACAGGGGGCTCAAACTCAGGACCCCATGATCAAGAGTCACCTGCTCTTCCAACTGAGTCAGCTGGGTGCCCCACTCCCTCGCACTTTAGAGATGAAAACAGAGACCCAGAGGAAGGGGTCAGGGACTCGTGCCACATCACACCCCAGCCCTTCTGAGGAGCAGGCTACCAGGTCAAAAGTGGGAGGTCAGAGAGACAGAGCCCCCACAGCCCAGATGAACCATGTCAGGGCCAACACTCAAAGAAAAAAATCCTAGGGCAGGATTTAGGGCCCTAATACCCTAGATGAGTTGGTCCCAAATTCAGCTACAGGAACCAGGCACAAGTTAGTGAGACCAAGGGGGGGCCCCAACCAGTTTGCTTCCATGCGATATTGCCAGATCTCCCACTTTGGCCAGGAAAGCCCCAGACCCTGGTGTATACATGAGATCCGCCAGTTTTTCAATGTTGGCAGTCGCCCGAAAATGAAAGTAAAAACTCGATACTGGTCAAACAAAATACATCTGAGGGCTGGTGAGGCCTTCAGTCCATCGAGTCAAGGCCCCGGCTGTCCTGTTTCCTTGACTGTAGAGACAGGACCACAGCCATGGCCACGGGCAGGGCACAGAAGCACTGTTCTCCAGGTAGGGCCACCAGAGTTAGCAAACAGAAACAGAGGACACTCAGTTTGACTGGACTTCAGATAAACAATGACTAATTTTCTAGTATAAGTATGTATAGGCAATAGTTATATTGCAGAATATAAATATGCCCCAGGCAGTACTCATGACATAATATTGCCTGGGACATCCTTAGAGTCTATACTACATATCGACATCTGTATATGTAAACATAGATACTGATACAAATATTGCCTGGGACATACTTATGCTAAAAAAAAATTATTCACTGTTTATCTGAAATTCCATTTTAACGGGTATATTGTATCTGGTGCCTGACCAAGGCAGCTCATCAGTGATGTCTTCTTTCTCTGGCCTCAGTTGTCCAAGAAATCTGAAAAATAAAGTAGACTTAATCCCAGCCACACGGAGGCACTCCCGTGAGCAAGTGGGGCCCGGGACCACTGGATCTGGCTGTCTGGTCAGGCTTCCCTCCGCAAGCTGATTTCTGTCCAGGTGGTAAGCCTTCAGGTCACAGTGGGCATATCCCTCTTCCCTTTGATCCACTGGGAGACAGCCCTGCTGCTCATGGGTGCGTTACTGTCTCTGCCATGAGGACTGAAGCAGGATGCTCGGAATTCCGGTGCACAGGTGTGCTCACCTCCACTGCCCTCTGGACCCTCACCATGCGCCTAGGTCCTGGCGGGGCCGGTGGTACTGTGGAGCTCTGCTGGGGTTCTTCTAGTCTCCTCCTCTCACCGCCCTGAAAGGGAGCTCAGAAACCACAATCCTCCCTCCTTACCGTGAACCTCACTGTCTGACACTGTCCACTGTCAGGAAGGAAAAACTCTTCCTCTACCCTCTTATGTTCAGTAACTGGGGGTCTGCAAATTAAACTACCCAAAGACAGATTAAGAGGAGAAAAGGCACATCATTTTTAATATTTACATGCATGTCAAAAAATATTTACACGCATGTCAGTTCACAGAAAAGAAGTGAAACTCAAAGGAGTGGTTAGGCTTGGGGGGCTTATATGCCTTTTTATAAAAGGAAAGAGGATTTGAGTGTCAAAGGCGATAAATTGCAGGGAAGTGACTAGAACATACACAGGAGGAACTAATGGAAGACAGGGGCTGTGTTTACGCAAGTCATCTTGGTGTTGATTCCCTATTTTCAGTAGTGAGAGTTGTTCTTCTATCCCTGTTCAGGGCAAGCAACTTCTGCAAAGGGAAATGTATGCCCTGCTTTTAGGCAGATAGGGGTAGGGCAAAGAACTCTTCCTGCATCTGTGGATTCTCAAGTGCCTTCAGCTCAAAATAATCCTTATGCCGAAGTGGCATATTTGGGGTGACATAATCTGATCCCCTTCACCCACCTAGCTGTGGGTGGAGCTGTGGTGGGCATTGCTGTTGGTCAAGAAGCCAAGCAGAGGTCTCAGATGCTACCACCACCAGCCCCAAACTCTTGCACAGACCATGGACCTCCCACAGTTGAGGGGAGTCTTAACTGCACACCTAAACGGGCGGGAGCCCTGTTCTGCCCCAGAGGGTCTCCATCTTCATTGCCTCCTTTTCCCTCTTCTTCCTCCTGCCTCGCAAGGAGCAGAGGGGAAAACACTGATTGCATCCATTTTACTCCCACTGACCTCCAGGGGGCAGCAGAGAGGCGGGAAAACATTAATTAATGTTTTGCTCAATGCAGCTGGGCCATGGTCTGTTCAGCCAGCTGTCCTTGACCGGCTCCGCTGATGGACAGGGAGGGTCCAGGTTGCTCCAGTGCCCCCTACTCGCAGCCACAGCTGCATTTCCCACCTCTGATGGAGGCATGTCCGGAGAACACCAGGGAGCTTAGCAAAGAAAGGAACAGGAGCTCTAAAAAAACCCCTGCAAACTCCAGGGGTGCCTGGCTGGCTGGCTGAGTCTACAGAGCATGCAGCACTTCATGTCCAGGTCGTGAGTTCAAGCCCCACGTTGGGCGTAGAGCCTACTTAAAAAAAAATAAAAACCCTGTGGGGCACCTGGGTGGCTCAGTCGGTTAAGCATCTGCTTTCCACTCAGGTCATGATCTCAGGGTCCTGGGATCCAATCCCACATCAGGCTTCCTGCTCAACAGGGAGCCTGCTGCTCCCTCTCCCTCTGCCCCTCCCCCACTGCCCATGCACATGCGCTCTCTCTCAAATAAAATCTTTAAAAATAATAAAATAAATAAAACCCTGTAAACCCTAAGACCACAGAATGGGTCCAAAGGGGTGAGCGCCCAATCACCACCTCCAGGTAGTTGTCCTTGGTCAACTTCCTTGCTTCCCCATCTACCGAAGGGGGATAGTAATACTACTGACCTCCCGTGGTTGTTGAGGGATGAAATGAGCTAATAGATGTGAACCATCACGTAGAAAAGCGGCTAGAACGAAGTACGTGATAAATGATTGCTCCTGAGTCCCACTTAACTCCCAAGTATTTCTGGAAAATGCTGGATTCTGGGTAGCAGTTTTTGTTTTTGTTTTGCTTTCTTTTGTTTTTTTGAGAGAGAGAGAGTGCAGGGGTGGGGGGCAGGCAGAGGGAGGGAGAGAGAGAGAGAATCTCCACACCCAGCACGGAGCCCGATGTGGGGCTCAATCTCAGGACCCTGAGATCATGAACTGATCTAAAATCAAGAGTCAGATGCTTAACCGACTGAGCCACCCAGGCGCCCCTGGCATTTCCCTTTCTAATCTCAAATGCAGCAAGCGAGATTTTTTCAAATTTGAAGTGAACACACTGCCTCCTATTTCCACAAAGGGGACGGACTGAGGGAGATGCGGTGGCCAAGATTTACCAACAGCATCTGCAGCCAATTCTTTTAATGCTCAGGCTGTTCTCGTGCAACTCATTCACTCTTCTCCCTGCTCCCTACCTTTCCCCAGGGGCCTGCTACACTTGACTCTCCCTTCCTGCAAAGTAGGAAAAGGCATCTCCCAAAACAGCGCCCTTTCTGCTCTGGCAAGTCAGGAAAGCGCGCTCATCCCAGGTCTGAGCCCCCTCTTGCCCTCTCGGCCAAGCTGTCTGGTGCAACACACAAAATGCACCACCCCCCACAGCAGCCAAGGGCCCCCGGCGCTCCCCGAAGGCCGAAGCCAACGAGGAAGGCCAGGGCCGGCATGGGGAGCCAGGAGCCTGCTGGTGAGACAGAGCCCATGTGCATCGCCATGGTGGCCCTGGGTCCCAAGTCTCACTCACCAACCCTCCCTCCATAGAAGCCATCACACATCCGACTCCACCAGTCGTAGCTGGGAGACAGAGGTTCCTTCTCTTCCCCCAAAGAACCTTCCATAGACCTTTGGAATCTTTCATTTAAATTGCAGTGTAGGGGCACCTGGGTGGCTCAGTTGGTTAAGCGTCCAGGTCTTGATCTCAAGGTTGTGAGTTCAAGGCCCACATTGGGCTCCATGCTGGGCGTGGAGCTCACGCAAAAAAAAAAAAAAAAAAAAAAGTTGCAGTGTGAGTGTGAGGTCATGGTCTAAAACAACCAAGCAGCGAATCACGTCGTCTGGAGGCATAATTTTTCTGCAATTGTTACGTTTACTTTTGGTTAAGCCCAGTGGCTTTGCCCATGGGATATATGAAACTCTTGACACAGCCTAACAACCCCCGCGGACTCTCAGAATCTGCTGGGTAAATAAACTCCATTGTAATTGAGGAAAACCACGACCCTTTTTATTGACCCTTCACACTGAAATAGTAAAAGATACTGTGGGGACACTGAAGCACCCCACTGAACAGACCATCGGCAAGAGGCGAGATGGGCCCTTCCAAGCCTCCTCTGCCCTCGGAGATTGGAATTTGGGGAGGATGCACTCGGAAATGATTTTTTCCCGTAATGACAACGTTCAGTACCACATAAGAAATGAAATTGAAGCATTGATCTTATTCTTCAAGTATAGGATAGCTTCAATATTAAAATTAACATATAAATTTAGCATCCATCTTATTTTCAACTCACTCCTGCTGAGTAAATGCGCATATAAAGAATGAATGACTGAAACAGTATGCCCTGAAATCAAGTCCATTTTTCAAATATGTCAGATCAAAGGCAGTCAGCGCCTGTTTTCTGGGCACCCAACAAATGTTCCCAGGATGCCCCCTTCCCATCATCTCCCACCAACATAGCCCCAGGACAACTTAGGGACCTTGGACGACGAATCCCTAAAGGGCAGACCCCATAATACATGACCACTCACGGCATACCTCCTCCTCTGGTCCAATTTCTTTCTGTAAATTTTAAATATTCTTAGGCTCTTAGAAGCCTGCCAGCTAGCTTCAACAGCCTGGACCGAGGGTTCAGAATTCCTGCCCCCTCTCCCTGGTCCCTGTCACCTCTCCAGTCGCTCTGCTATTAATTTCAACCACAGCCATGTATCTGTCTAAGAAATGCCTTGCTTCTCAAAACATCTGTGCAACTACTTTTGTTTTTCCCATCATTAAAAGCATTGCTATTTCACAAGAAGACATCACCTTACACCTGTTAGAATGGCTATTGTCAAAAAGACAAGAGATACTAAGTGCTGGCAAGAACGAGGAGAAAAGGGAGCCCTTGTGGGGCAGTTGGGTGGCTCAGTGGATTAAGTGTCTGCCTTCGGCTCAGGTTGTGATCTCGGGGTCCTGGGATCGAGCCCCATCGTGGCTCCCTGCTCAGCGAGGAGTCTGCTTCTCCCTCTCCTCCCTCTGTCCCTCCCCCAACTCGTGCAGGCTCACGCTCTCTCCAGCCAATAAATAAAATCTTTTTAAAAAATAAAAATAAGATTTTTAAAAAGGGAGCCCTTGTGCAATATCGGTCATTTGCAAACGGGTGCAGCCTCGTTGGAAAACAGTATGAAAACTCCCCAGAAAACTGGAAACAGACCTGGTCTATGACCCAGCAACGCCACTGTGGGTATATAGCTGAAGAAAATGAAATCAGTATCTCGAAGGGGTATCCCCACCCCACGTTCGCTAGAGCATTATTCACAATAGCCAAGACGTGGAAACAACCGAAGGGCCCCTCAAAAGACCACGAGATAAAGCAAATGTCCCACACTCGGTGAAAGAAGCCAGTCACCGAAAGACAAGCGCTGTGTGACTCTGCCTCTTCGTGGACCGTAGAAGAGCCAAAGGCACAGAAACAGAGCAGACTCGTGGCTGCCCGGGGATGGGGGTGGAGGAACGGGGAGACGTGGGTCACAGGGTAGGAACTTGTAAGAGGAGTAAGTTCTGGATTTCCAAGGTACCGCATGCTGGCTGGAGCGAACGACACCACATCGTACGCTTGCAAGCGACTAAGAGAACAGATCGTAAATGTTACCTCCACAGACACACACAAAGGCAGTTGTGTGAGGTGCGGGTGTGGTCACCAACCGTACGGTGGAAGCCATTTTGCAATATACACACCTATCGAATCGTCACCGCCTACGCCTTAAACTTACACTATGTTATAAGTCGATTATATCTTCACCAAACTGGGGGGAAAGGGAACTGTTGATGTTTCTTAAAACTCAAAGCTCCAGCTCCAGGGCCAAACCTATTTCCAGGTGTCACAAGTAAACGTGGAAACACGGCACACCCGACGGGTCCGCGGCACTGACAAATCGCAGAGGCTTTAGGTGGCATACTCCTCCTGCGGGTAAGGGGAGCGCGTTTAGGCTAAGATCTGGTGCTCTGCCCTTCAGAAGTGTCCAAACGCAGGCACTTCTGATCTCAAATGTGTACTCGAGTCAAACGTTAACATTGCCCCTGAAGTTGCCTGCACAACGTCGAGGGCAGGTACCAAGACTGCTCCCACGTGGAAGTCTACTCTCGCCACAGAAAAGGACGCAGGACTGGAGGACATAGGTCTTTCCACCTCTCCCTCAGCTCCTTTACAGGAGGGCATAGATCTAAGAAGAAAACCCAAGGATGTGAGGTTCTCCAATCTTACTGAGTTTAAGAATCACCTGGGGAGCACGATAAACATGGGGGTACTGAGACTCTGAGATTCTGAGCTCAACAAGCAGGGCCCAGGAATCTAAAGTAGAAAGGGAACGTTGGGGTGCGTGGACCACGCTGGGAAGTGAACTGCTCTAGAACACGACCGACCTGCCCACACTCCCATCGTAGACGAACAAAGCATTTAAGACCAGCAGTCCGCAGGTCCTCACTAGAAGGGGAGAGAGGCGCCCTGGTTTAACGGGGACTAACTTTCCATAAGGCTGGCTTGCCCCAGCTGTAAGTGACCCGCCAAGCACCCCGCTATCTGGTCTGTGTGACAGATGAGATTTAGCCAGAAAGAGTTAGTTGATTTTTTCTCTTTTCTGTGAAAGAGAAACTGAGCGCCTGTGGGCTACACATCAGACCAGGATGGCCTGTAAGAGCTGAGCTAGAATCTACGAGGTTTTGCCACTTTGACCGGGGCGGGGGGGGGGGGGT
>NW_024426008.1:19752325-19773623 GCF_017311325.1 Ursus maritimus | reverse complement strand
GATAGGAGAGCAGAGGAAGCAAAACTGACCGCTGGACGCAGGACACAGGATCTGAACCAATCTCTCCCATCTGACCCCTGACCACACTTACCCACCAAAATAAATATGTCCTGCTTCAGAAGATTAGACTGAGGAAGACACATACCTGCACTAGCCTGTGAGTTCTCTGTCTTACAGATAATTCCATGTTGCTGGCCATTGTCAAAAGGAGTCCATGACTTCGGTGACCTGTGGGGGGGAAATCGTGCTGCAAAGACACTGTATCTTAGGGCGAGGGTTGCTCAACCCGGGTCATTCAACCTGAGGGAGTAACAGCTGAAGACAGAGTTCGCAGCACCATTGGCTCACAGGGGATTTGTTACCGCTGTTGCTTGTTAAATTAATCAGACGAACATACCTTGGGAAAATCATTTGTCCTGGGTAGGCCCAGACATTAGCCCATCACAACCACATAAAATGTCCCACACATGGGTCTTTAGAAACAGGGGTCAAAAATTATCTTCTTCACTCCCTCACTTTCTTCCCTTACATATACGCTAATGTTTAAATACAAACCTAACAACAGTTGTACTTACTTTTAAACTCCCTGGTATTACCTATGTCCATTAAATACATATTAGTCCAACCAATATAAGGAATTTTTTTCCCACCAAAGATTCTCATTCCCGAAGTGTCCTATAGAAATAAAGACGAGATTTTTTGGTTGTTGTTAATTTTTTTTCTTTTCTCTCCTGGGACCCATTCAAGCGAGGTTGGCCCCTGATAGGAGCTCCTGTCTCCCAATTGAGGGAGTATCTCAGGCCAAGAGGATTTGCTCTTCTCCCTTCCAGACTGAAGAGCCCTTCTAGACTTATTCTCACATTGGGAGCTCTTTCTGCCTCCTTGTCATGCAGATGCTTTTATTTATTTGCTTATTTACTTTCCCTCCCACCTTCCTAAGTTTATTGTCTGACTTAAGCAGTCATCTTTGCTTTCCAGCACTTTGAAGAATGGACACAGCAAAAGAAAGGGTTAGTGTGGGCACCACTGAATATTATTGTTTGAAAACTCTCTTTTTAAGACATCTGAGCAAGAATGCAAAAGCTAGCGAGCTTAATTAAAAGCAATCATAGCTCCCATTTATCAAGCGCCTTCTCTGTGTCAGGTACAGTGCTGAGTACTTTTCACATTGTGAATTGTTTCATTTTTACTTTATTCTTTAATGGGACTCTCCATTATCATCCCTGCTTATCTTGGACTCAGGGACAGGGGCTTGGGTAACAGCAGACAAAAAGCGTTCTCTCACGCGTAACAGGCACTCACTACGGACCTGCTCAAGAATTAAATGAAGGAGCGGAGGGACTGAACCGAACTCTATTCTTTAAAAATAAATTCTGTCTTTCTGAATGCAGCCCCCAAACTTTGCCATTCAACTCATGTCCCTTGATTCCTCAAGGGATGTCCCATTCGACTGACCCCCTGACTCCTGATCCATGCGCTAGGAAGTAGTTTTTGCATCAAGTTTCTCTCTTTAGAGATCCTCTTTCCACGAGTAGAAATGACATAGACGAAGATCGTCTCCTTAGTTTATTTTTTTTCTAGAGTCCTCAGCATGCTACATTAACCTGACAAAGCTTAATCTTGTGTTCATTTCACAATACATTTCATGCAGTTCACAGCTGGGATTGGCTTTACATTGACATCACTCATGTTTCAATTCAGCCATGTGAAAAGAAGAATTCTTAATGGAGTTTGTCTCTGAAAACTGTCCAAGCTTCAATAAGCGTGTGAGCGGTTCACTCTATTCTGAAGTGCAGTCTCTCCCTAAAATGCAAGAAGGATTTTTAGCATAAGAATATAAGGTCCCTGTTTATAGTCCATTTGCAACCGAACCACTTGCTTGAGGTTTTACATATCCTGAGGAATCCTCTTTTACAAAACCGCATTCAAGTATACTATTTTCTCGGACATTCCGGGTTGAGTTTAGGAGCAAAGCTGACCTTCAGCTTTCCATCCGCAAATAAATCTTGCAGGGGACCCGGCTTTCCCAAGACTAGTCTTAGCATCAGACTCTCTTTTACAATAAACATTCAGCACTAAAGCCACAGAGCAGAGCTATTTGGCATTTCCAATGAAGTGCAAGAAATTAAATAAGTTATGGGTTTTTATTGCTAAGGTATAGAATCAAGCAGGGTCACTTTGTCGAACAGAAGGAAAGGGGATACACAGGGTGTGGCCTCTCCTCGCGGGGCCGGGGTTGGAACGCACAGAAAACGTCACCTGGTCACGCCACCCAGCCGGGAGCCACCTTAGGACGACGTGTTGAGTATTCTAGAGTCTGAGGAGTCGGACCGCTCGTCATAGTCCTCCTCGGTGTAAAGGGCCTGCTTCGCCACGATCGGACAGCCGTCGTCGGGGATGGCGATCCGGGGGTCCTCGGGGGCGCGCGCGGGGAGGACGGGCGAGCTTCGGAAGACGCTGGCTGAGTTAGTGGGGAAGGGGCCCACGTACTGGGACCTCAGCTGGTACTGCTGCTGCAGGGTCATGGTGTTCCACAGGGTGACGTCGTTGGGCAAAAAGGGGCTCGACTGGTTCCTCGCCAAGGTATTCCTCAGCATCAGCGGGTAGCGGGGCGGCTGGGGGAAAGGGTGCTGCAGGGGCACGGCCAAGGGGTTGGGGACAACGTTACTCGAGTCGGCCGAAAACCTCAGCGTGTCCGGGACCCTGAAGGCCGAGCCCACGGACCACTTGGAGGAGGAGATGGGGTAGGAGCTCAGGCTGTGTTCGAAGAGGTGCCCGTTGGAGGGCAGCACCAGCCCCTCGGGCTCGGCGGCAGTTCGCTCGGCCGCCGCGGACACCGAGGAGCGGCTGGACAGCAGGACCTCCACGGCGCTCACCAGGTCCCCGCCGCAGCCCTTCAGGATGAGCTCCAGCACCGTGGGCTTCTGGTTGGGGAAGATTTTTTTTAACACGTCCAGGGGCGGCCTGTTGGCTTTCAAGCTGAAGGGCAGAGACACGGTCCCCGAGGGGCCCTCGATCAGCAGGTGGTTCTGCTCCCCGTGGTACTTGGGGCTGTCGGGGCGGCTCTCTGGGTTGCCTCCGTTTTTCTGGACCGCGTAGCCTCCTTCGTCCACCGACACGATCTCGGGGCTCTCCGGGGTGAAGCAGCCCTTACTTTTGGCCACATCCGGGGAGCTCCTCTGGTCGGCGTCTTTGTCGCTGAAGGTCTCCGTGTTGTCGGCCGAGCTGCTGTCCCCCAGTCGTTCCTCCGTCAAATCTGAAAAGCAGAGCACAGCTGGGTTAATCCTTCCCTGGTGTGCGGAAAGAGGAACAGATGTGCTCGGGAGAGGGCCCCACACAGGGGATCTGGAAGGGGGAACGCGGCTGGGTGGGTGCCAACACACTGGAAGCCTTTCTTTATCTTTTCGTTTCTTTTCTTTTTTTTCAAGTCATCGCTACACCCAGCGTGAGGCTTGAACTCAGGACCCTGAGATCAAGAGTCCCACACCAGCACTGAGCCAGCCAGGCGCCCCGGTTGGGAAAGCCTTTTAAGAGGAATCCAAACCGCCTCATTGGTGAATGGGGGGCGGGAGACTAAATAAAGATCTAGAAATTGGCGTGATTTCTCAGACGGATGTGCACAGAGAAGCTTGCCTTGAACACAGGACAGTGATACGATACCTGTAACTATAAAAGATGCAGCTGTCCTAGCAGTCACGATCTACATAGGGCCCCTCTGTGGGTCTAGGGATAAACGCAGCCCAGGGAAGACCAAGAAAATGAGCTCGGGTTTGTCTTCCGGCTCCTTTTCTGCAAATGAGGTGGCTGGTGTCACCTAGGGACAGCACCGTGGGCGCAGGTCCCATATATCCATAGAAGGGGATTTTCATATTTTAAATCCATTTCCCATAGGCAGATTTTGCGGTACATACGTCTTGTGAACTAGTCCTATGTTTCATCAGGTGACCATGTACAATAACTAATCAATAGAATTTCCAGAAAGAAGCCTCTCTACATTGAAATCTTTCTTACAAAGCCACTCAGAGGGACTGACAGACTGGGTCACCTGCAGCTTGCACTAGAGGGCAAGCAAGACCAGCTGTGAATTCTGGATGGCGGGGCAGGTCGCAGGACAGGAAGGAAATGGCTGAAGAGATTTGTCAAACTGCAAAGGGGCATGACCCATCCATGAAACAAGGCGCCCATAACTCCAGGACCGTGGGGTAAAGAGGTAAAACTGTTTCATGAACTGTTTTATTAGTAAGGTTCATGGAAAGGATTTAAAGATACTTTCTTGAATGATACCAAAAGGGAAAAAAAAATCTTCCCAAATAAAGCAGAGATTTGCTGTGAACTAAACCAGCTGCAAATTTAACATTTTGACCTAAGACATGACCCCCCCCAAGGGCTAGTATTACAGCACTAAGCAGGCAGAAAGGAGTAGACTGGATTTGCTTGCAGTAGGAAATGCCAACAGACCTTTATAATAAAAGAACATTCTTTATTAGCGCGCTATATGCAAGTAAATTTTTAACCTTTTGAAAACATCGGCTGGCTGGCTCTACTCAAAGCCAATGTAACTGACCTAAAGATGAAAATTATTAATGACCCACGTGTCAGCTTGTAAACAATTGGTCTGCCTGTGTTTTCTACTGCCCAGCCTGCAGAGCTTCATTGCCACCTCCTCTGTGGGCACACCTGATCATACTTAGAAAGCCAGCCGGTGACATTTCATCACACAGCTTCAAAAATCTACCTCCTCCAATCTGTTGTTGTTTACTTTAAAAGCCTTAAACAAAGGCCCATTTATGAACATTCTTCTAATGTCGGATTTATCTTCAGTATAATGGAAAAAGAAAACGGTGATTCTTCGCGAAGCAATACGTGTGTGCCAAGCAAAGATAAATGCATTTTAAAATAGGCTTAAACTCTATCAGTGCGATTTGCAGTCATAAATCCGATACAAATTCACACTTATCCCAAATTTGCATTTTAAATAAACTACTGCTTTTTCCAATACAAAAATGTAAGGATTCTATGTGGGAATCATCGGCGGGCTGCACATATTAAGCCAATTTTGCTTTCTATAACACCCCTGGGACGTGCAGAAGACCTATTTTTGTAAGGGACATTTGACATCGTCCCTTTCTGCAACTCCCCAGGGCAGGGGACCCTGATGTCACCTCCTCAGCGAACATGGCATTTTTTCTTAATCCAAAAGAGAAAAACCACAGAACAACAGATTCTCACTCTAATCGGCTAGACCTTTCTACATTTTCCTGACTCATGACCCCATGCGTGCCTCTTGGCAGTTACTCTATTATTAGACACTTGAAAACGAGTGGACAGTGACCTTGTGTTCGCCCAGCACTGACCTCAACGCACAATTGGACTTCGGGCCCTGCTCCGTGGAGCTTGGGAAAACAAGTCAAAGACACGCCCCAGGTAAACAGAAAATAAAAGTCTGCTTTAAATACTGTGTACCTCTAAACGGGATTTTCAAATTTAACTTTAGCTTTTCTTACCTATTATTTTCACTATCAAGTATTTGTATCCCTGTAATATGCAAGATACTGAGGGAAACAGAAAAAAAGGGAGTGAAAAATACCAAAATACCGGGAAGTATAAGACTGGCCCTAGCTTGCGGGGTTTATTATCTTGTTGGGCAGATAGGATGCACGTGCAAGGGGAAAAGCGAACACAGCCAGAAAGAACGTGCTTCTACCCAGTAGGGTACATATCATACACAGGGTTCATAGTAGCATTATCTGGAACAGCCAAAAGGTGGGAGCAACTCAGGTGTCCTGGATGGAGGGATGGATGGATGGATGGATGGATGAAGAAAATGCACATACATACAATGGAATATTACTCAGTCTCAAAATGGAATGAAGTTCTGACACGTGCTGTGATGGGGATGAACCCTGAGAATATGCTAAGTGAAATAAGTCAGTCACAAAAAGACAAATTCCACTTAGATAGACAAATTCACAGAGAGAGAAAGTGGGATGATTGTTAGCAGGGGCTGGGGTGGGAGAGGGACTGGGACTTACTGTGTCACCCTATGGGGCTCTCAGATGATGAGAAAGTTCTGGAAATGGACAGTAGGGGTGGTGGTACAATACTGTGAATATACTTAATGCCCGTACATTGTACCCCTAAACACGGTTAAAATAGCAAATTTTATATTATGTATACTTGACCACAGGTCACAAAGAGAGACAGAGGAATAGGACACACAATATCACAGCAGTGTAAGAGATGGTGAGATTTTTTTTTTTTTGGAAAGCAAGAGAAACAACTGGTTCTTCTAGGAAATAAAAGGTATATAAGTACAGCTAGGAAGCTCAAAACTTAGCTGTTTTTTAAATGAGTGAACCTAAAAATGGCTCCCTGTTTTAAAAGAATTTTTCCCACCCACTGGCTGGCTCAGTGGGTGAGGCATTGGACTCTTGATCTCCAGGGAGCGAGTTCAAGCCCCACGTTAAGGGCAGAGTTTATTTTTTAAAATAAAAATTGGAAAAAAAGAATTTTTCCCACCCTGGATGGGCTGCAAACACTGAAAACATTTGTGGGAAATGTGTTGAGGTCTATCACCTAACTCACCCTTCCACAGAACACTCCAGAGGAAAGTGATTCAAAGAGCAGAGGTCAGCCAGAGGGAAGCGACAGGGTGATGTTCTGGCAAATCCGACACACCTGCCCTTACGAGAATGTATTCTTATTTTTCAAAATGGCAAAGGATACACTCTCCCAATCTACTGGGTCCTGCATGACAGGACGATAAATCTGACAACGCAAAATTCCACCTTGGTACCTATGTTCCTGTTCTGCAAAATCTGATACGGGGGCCAGCTTGCTCACCGGTTGGAACCCCCAGCCTGCAGGGGCCTCTGCCTGGTTTTCTTGCGTCCCCGTTGCCCCTGCTACGGTGAGTGGCAGGCCCAGGCAGCCGTGCTTCTGGTTACTTCTCCGGCGGTGGTGGTGGTGGTGGATTGTGCTGGCTCATCCACACTTTCTTCTCAGGTTTCGGGGAGGTCGGCCTCTCCAGCTCGGTGTCCGGGCTATGGCCACATGGTAAAGAAGCTAAGGGGGCGACCCAGGAATCAGATCTACACACTCAGGGCATTCCAAGCAACTGGGCCCAGTACTGTTCACACTGCGTTCAAAGGCAGGACAGAAGACCTTGAAGGAACCAAGGAGTGGGGCACGGCCTAGGCTTTCCTGCACCTGAGCAGCCTATAAAGTCCTGCCCCGGGCTGTCAGGTGAGCAAATCCCTCTCCACAGCCCTGGCAGTTGGGGTTGCAAACCTGGGCAAGGGAAGACTAGCCAAGAATCTTTCCTCACCATCTTCATTTCTGAAGGGCAGGGCGCGGAGCCCGCGCGACTCCGGGGCAGGTCTACTGTTGGTTGTGCTGTTGTGCCTAAGCTGGATGTGTCGTACATTATTCTGTAACTGCAGACTTTCACAAGTAATGACAGAGAGTGGGTTTCGAGCCCAGTGATAACGTGTAGTTTAATAACAGGTGTTGCTTTTCATCTCTAGGGTTTTTTTTTCCTAAATGAACTTTATAAAATGTTCATGTTGGTATAAAACACAAAGGCCTTTCTAGATACAGAAATGTGAGGCTTCCAACCAGCAGAATGAAAAAGGAAATAGTCCCCGAACGCTTTACCTTCTTTCTTCTTCTTTTTTTTTTAAAGATTTATTCGACAGAGATAGAGACAGCCGGCGAGAGAGGGAACACAGCAGGGGGAGTGGGAGAGGAAGAAGCAGGCTCCTAGCGGAGGAGCCTGATGTGGGGCTCGATCCCGGAATGCCGGGATCACGCCCTGAGCCGAAGGCAGACGCTTAACCGCTGTGCCACCCAGGCGCCCCTACCTTCTTTCTCCTTGAGACTGACACCCTAATTCCTAGAACAGAGAGAGTAAGAATATACTCCAACTGATAAGTTTTTTACTCCTAGCGTATGGGGGCAGAAAGCCACACCTACTAGTCAAAAAGTAGGAAGAAATCAATTTCATCTGAGATTCCAAATCCCAATTGAATGTGATATAATCTGCTCTTCCTAATGCTTAAACATCCAGGTATTTGAAATATCTTACTACTCATTCTTTAAGTTCATATTTTTCATGATAGAGAAATACTCCTAGCCACCCATGAACTAAACCCTTCACTCAGCTCAAAGTATGTAAAAGAAGTAGATATTCGAGTAAGAAGGAAATTTTTTCTATCAACAATAATGCTACCAACTTCAAAAAATACATACGTAAGCCTTAAGATACTTACAAGACTTCTTTTTCCCTTTTGCTACAGACTTGAACTAGGGAGAGAAACTGAACACTCACACAAAAGTAACTTCCAATCTAAAACTACAGTTTGCAAAATCTTTCCTCCTTTAGAGGACTTTTTTATACGAAAAAGTAGTTACATGTTTTTTAAAAACCCTAGATACTCATTTCAAATATTTGGGGGGAAAACTACCAAATATATGAAATAAACATGAACATAAAAATGGAGAATCTTTCAGACTTAAATGTGGTGGGTTTTATCCATTCTATCCAATTATATCTACAAAAAGCCAAAATATTACCTTGAACGAAAATAGAAAACCACTGGCATAGAGAGGAGTGTTTCCTAGTACAAAAGTCACTGGACCTTTTTTTTCCTTTTGAAATCATGGCACACATTTTGGAACATGGATTGTACGTCGTCTTCTGTTCAGTTGAGCTTTGGGGGACACACCTCTAACTGTCCCCTGATGGGTCGTTTTCCAAGCACACAAATCTTACAGCAATGACAGGAAGGAGACCAGGCAGGACAGTGCTTCTAGAAGAGACCAATGCCCAGTCAGAACGCTAACAGGAGACACACTTTTTTACATTTTCTGTTATCTTTATCTCACACTAGAAGTGCTGACTCATAAAAAAAAACCCGAGTGGCTGAAAATCTCAAGTACAGCAGGGAACGAATATCAGTGGAAAATCTTTCCTTCTCTTCCTGGGTTGGGGGGTGGGGGGGACTTGTGAAAAGTCATGAAATCATCATGCTTTGCTTTTTAAAAAATCATTAACAACACAGGATATTTCCTCGGGATCAATATTTGGGGGGAATGTTGGTATAGAAAGGTCAGAACTTAAGGAAATAAGGCTTGCAACTGTGGACTTTGTATGTCTTGCAAAAATTTAGTTTTGACCTCTTCGTTGACTCAGGAACACTTTTCAAGAAGCAGGAGGAAAATGACCTATAAATCTCCGGGTCTATTTGGAACTGATAAAAATGCAGCTGGTTACTCATTCATCCATCTATTTACCAAAAATCCTTAAGTCCCTTACTACGTGCCCAGGCCCTGTGTTAGGTAAGATTATACAGAGCTGATCAAAACATTGCCTCTTGGCCACCAAGAAGCTTACAGTTTAACTCTTCTGTAACATTTCCACGTTATCTGTGTGCTTGGTCAAATTTTACATTGAAACACAGCAAGGAACTCAAAGGCCAGCAGCTGGGCTGACTATGGTGGATTCATAGGGTTCAGATTGTTGGAAACATTCCCGTGTAGAGACAATGGTTGCAACAAACATTCATATCAAACTAATAAAAGTAATAAACGGTGAGGGGGGGGTGAGAAGCTGAAGACCAATCCCAGCTTCATAAAACGTGCACCTGCCTAGTCACTGCCATCAAAAAAAGAGAGTAGAGATTCAGTAAAGAACTGAGCCATTCCGAATGCCCCATTTTCCATAATACTAAGTCTGTAGTTGAGTGTGCTCATTTTTTATAGCTGTTTAATTATAAAATAAAATGGAAACCAAAAAACCCACATGGGTTTTAGTTTCCCCTTGGTTTCTTTGGAGCAGTCTGCAGTGCACGGACAAGGGGCTGAGTCACTAAAGCCTGTGGTACACTGGAGAGTGACAGGACAGAATCCCAGGGTGAAGGACCTGTGAGGACCAGCTGTTCACTACTCAGGCCCTGATCTCTGCCACGGGCACCCATGCCAACCCCAGTGCGAGGCCCACTGTGCGGTGAGGGCCAACGGGACTAGACATGGAAATCCAGAGACCTGAGAAGCCGGAACAGGTTAAAAAGCCAAAGAAAGAGGGAAAACAAGAGGGGAGGAAGAAGGGTCGGGAGGGAGAGGGGAGGCAGGCAGGCAGGCAAATAGATGAGGGGCTCCATCCTCCTCCCTGTCAGGAGGAAGCGGGACATTTCCAGAAAGGGGCTCCAAGTCCTGCAGGGACGTTGATTTATGAAGATTTACTCACTTTCTCTCCGTAAAGCTGTTAGCAGAAAGTGCTGACTGGGGGCTGCAAAGAATTTCTCATCAATGCTCTTTGATTGTATTTTGCAAACAAAATGCCTGTTGCTTGGTAACATTTCACTTGAGCCTGACCTTCCCCGAAAGTTATTGCTATCAGATTCGATTTACACTGTCCTCCTGTGATTACTGTAATCTTTTAAACCGGGGAGTTCATCCATCAGGGAAAAGAAAAGTTGGTTGTGTAAGTCGAGAGCCCGGCTATCCCCCAGATTTATAACCCGGAGGAGTGAGCTGGGGTGGGGGGAATCGTTCCCGGATGCCAGTGGACCTGCGGTTCCCAGACGCGGAAAACACGTTCGTTTTTCCTGCCGGCCCTGTCCTCGGCGCCACAAGAGGGACACGAGGGGCCCCACGGAAAGAAAGAAGCTGGTGGCCGCGCCGGAGCCACCCCCACCCCGAGGGTTGCCCTGCGGGGTGACTGGGGCTGGGTGGGGACAGCCTGGGCCTCGGGTTGCGGGACAAAACGGCAGGACGCCCAGTTAAATATGAACTTCAGATGAAAAATGAAAATTTTTTTAGTGGAAGTATGCCTCGGGCAATAGTTGACATCCTCTTTTTTGGTGTGCCTATTTGCGCATTTTTCTGCTGAATCTGGCGACCCACCGAAGCTCCGGAGGCCGCAGGGAGGCGCAGGGAAGGGGCGGGAAGGGCGCGGAGAACCCGCCGGCTTCTCGCCCCTGCAGCGCGCAGCCCCCGGGCCCTGCCCCCGCGGCCCGGGGCGAACCCGGAGGCAGCCCGGGGCACCCGACGCGGCCCGGGAAGCTGGGGCGGGCCTGGGAACGGGCCGACCCGCCGCCTGCCGTCTCCCCGGGTCCGGGACCGGGTGCGAGGGGACAGCGGTCCAGTGTGGCCGCCCCGCCGCTGCGAGCGCCTTTCCTAGGGTTCCGGCTCCGCTGCCCTCGGAGTGGAAAGCCCCAGCGTAGGTGCCCCGGGGGTCCCCCTCGCTGCCCCAGCCCGCCGCCTGCACTTGCTGCGCTCCCCCCGCAGGGGTGCGTCCTAATCCCAGCCCCTACGCCAGCCCTGGGGACAGGTTTGCAAGAGACCACGGGTACGGGACCGCTTGCTTGACCCTCTGCATTTGGTCGGTTTTGGGGTTTCAAAGGGCAACTGTGAGTCAGGTTCTTCGCCCCAAATCAAGCCGTCTTAAATAACCAGACCCCTCCCTTTTTAAAATTCATAACTACACTTGATGAATGACTTTGAAGTCTTTCCCTCTTTTTTCGTTTGCTTCTAGCTTATTATCACCAGGGTTTCCCATTCTGGCCTGGGCCGGTGATCTGGTAATAAACATTACACTTGCAAGTGGGTCTGTCTCTTCTTTAAAAAAAAAATTAAAGCAAAATTAAAAATTAGGAAGCAGAGGGGACAGGACTCAAGCTGGAGCAAAAAAGCACAGAGCCAGCATTAAGTTGCTAAGAAGTGCCGAGCAGGAGGTAAAACTAAATAAAGACAGTTTTCCACAATCTCCTTACTTCTCTCCCTACAGGTCTCTTGTTTGCTTCTTTTCAGGAGAAACACACAGGAAAGGAGCTCCTACATTCCTCTCTGATCCCGTTCTTCTGTTCCTGACCAAATATGCTGTTTTTTATTTCTTTCAACTTTAAGAACACTTTAAAGAACTTGTCTACCTATTTATTTTGTAGACAAATGTAGGAAGAATCTATAGCCACAGGTCTTTCCTTGCACAGCCCCAGGGGACCCAGGTCACTCCTGGGGGGAAAGCTGGGGGTGGGGGAAGGGATGAGAACACAGGAATGTAACTTTAGCTCCTCACCTTGGTCGTGACCCTTAACTTTCCTCAGCTCTTGAGCCCAGGTCCTGAAAGGCTGGCTTGGCTGGTTGAAGCTGCTGACTCAGATACACTAAGAGCTGAAAAAAGTTCACACTTCCCACGTTCATGGGGTGGGGGAGGGGAGAGGGCGAAGAGGATGAAGAGGGAATTTAGAATAAATGAGTCGGTGGTATAAAGAAACTTAAACTAGAATTTGGGGCTCAATCAAAATCTGATAATATGAGACCAGTCGTAGACGATAAACAAGGAGCAAGGGAAACGTACACCCAGAAGGAAAAAAGAATGTTCCAATCCGGAACTAGAAGTAGTAACAGAGTATGAAAATTCTCCTTGGAGCCACCGCCACATTGAAAGGGATGCCCAGCGCACTCCACTGTTGGATAAAACAACCCCCATTCCTTTAAAGAATTTGAAGCAGAATTTTGGGAAAGAGATTTCTTTCCACAACACAACTGAACTGTGGTGTGAATGTGTCACTCCTCCAATGGGGCGTTTTTCCTCCAGCGGTGACCAAGAGACATACCCTTCTCTAGGGCAAGCGAGTTTCTCAAGGATTTCTGGAGCGGGAAAGACTCCTGAGTTTGTGCACCTGTGTTTGTACCCAACAGCAAAAAAGCACACGTCTCCATAGCTGGGTACTAAAGAGGCCCTTTGCAGAAAGGACCAGTGGCATGCGTATCTCACACACACACATCTCTATAACGTGCCAGCAGATATGCAGATTCCTAATGGTCCGTGAACTTACTGTGCACGTGGACCTACTATTCTAACAGAGCGGCACTTACTTCCCTAAATGCAGTGAGCTATTTGCCCAGGAGTATCTGATACGCTTGCTGCTAAATACACATAGCGTGTTGCCTACAAATACGTTACAAGAACAGCTGCAAAAAGGCATAAGACACACGGCAACCGGTCTCCACACCAGACAGGTTTCCCTAACTTAAACCCCAAATGGGCTTCCTCCATATAAAGCAACGCATAGACTGGGTCCACTTGTATGCTTGCTTTCGTAATGGGAAATAATTATCTTTTCTTTTCCTCCCTCCTCCCACCTTTGGATTGGTGACTGGCTTTCTTTTTTAAAGCGTGGAATTATGGGGTCGAACCAATTGAAAGAAGGGAACAAAAGTTATATAAATGAAACCTGCAAAGTATGCAGCCTGATGAGCTGGAGACTGGGCTTTGGGTCCCTGAGGGCTCGGGTCCCCCAAAGCCTGATCTCTGACCCCTCCAAGTGGTAAATCCTAGTTTTCTTTTCAATGACTTGTTTTCAATTCGGAAGGCTCAGGCTATCCCCGAATAATTGGCTTGGAGTAAGAGAGAGTGCACCAGGGCTGGCTTCTCCAGTCGAAATCTGTCTCCCTCTTTTATTCCCCCAAAGCTGGCCACTGCAGCTGCTACCCGGCCTTCCTTCCGGCTCCCAGGACCCCTCCTTCCCTGGTTGTTTTGGTTTTGCGACTCTTTAGAAACCTTGAACTCTGGCTATCCCAAAGACTGGTTTGAAGAGCGTAGGGTGTGAAAGAATCCCTCTTGGACAAAGACTCCAGAACCCAATGCCCTTGGGGTGCTGCTGGGCAGACGGCCACTGCAAAATGCTACCACTGGCCTACCCGCCACGCCTCGCCTGCTCTGCTGCTGGGGGAACAGAGACAGGGAAATGGAAACGGAAAGGTTAAGAAAAGTTACTGGCATGGATCAACTTCTAGAACGGAGACACAACTCTCCTAGTTACTTGTCCTAGCTTAAAGGAGAAAAGCAAAAAGAATCTTCTTGAACCTTCTTTCTCCCTGCCTCCCATTCCTCTCTGGCAAATCTATAAATACAAAGAGCTGAGTTGGACAAAAGATTGCCAAGGTGTGTGGGGTGGGGGATGCTCATTACTCACACATTTGCTTATACTCTACTTGGGATTAAATATCCACAAAATCCAAGTTCAGCAAACTGTCCTCTGTCCATAAAACGCCCAGTCCTACTCCTCACGTAAAAGGTACTCAGTGCTTCAGGCCTGCAGAGCATAAGTGAGCAACGGGACAGCCGACGGACCTGTGCCATCCAGGCTGCCTACATTTCCCCAGCTCCACACAGCGGTCCAGTGCTCCTGAAAGCATCTCTCCAGAACCCAGGGGTAATGTCTTTTCCGGAGGAGGGGGTGCTGTAGGCAGAAGCTCAGTCACAGCTCTATCTACAAGAAGGCTCTGGGCCTTCCAGGGCCTGCCCTCTCCAAATCACAGTACAACCCCTACTCTCCTTCCTGGGAAGATGGACTTTCTACCTGTGTACCCTTGGCCGGGTCCAAGGGAAACATCACACACATGGCCACTGAATTCCAAGAGCCTAAATCAAAGGAGCACTTGGGCTGGGCTGGGCTGGGCAGGACAGCAAGCTAGAGATTCCCCAGGAGGAACTCCCCTGGGGTCTGCAGGCCCTGTGGAAGGAAGCAGATGGAAGCGGGGACGTGGGGTGTGGGAATATGCCCACCTCCAGGACTCTGGGCAGACCCACCCTCTCTACAGCACCGCAGAGGAGGGCACAGGAGGGGAGGCGAGAGAGCCTTTGCTCCAAAGCCGCCGCTTAGCAGCAAGAGGCTGGCCACATCGGCCGAGAGCGGGGAGAGGGCTGGGCAGAGGTGTCCTTCTCCACCTTAGGACAAGTTTCATTCGTATTTCTTTAAACCAAAGAGACCGCTCAGGGCAGCCTGAGGATTGGCGTTAAAAGATCTGAGCAGGTCTGCAAGAGCTGGGTGCACCAGAGTCGGGGTCCCCTGCTATCGGTTCAGGAAGCTTTCTGGCCCTTTTCACTAAGCTTCTAAATAGGGCTTCCTTCAACACATCGCAAGAAGCCACAGTGCCTTGCTAGAAAGGCTTCGGGTTCACTCCACTTCCCTGGGGCCAGAGAAGCACGCCCAGCTCGGACTCGGCGGAGCCTTGGCCTGGACTAGAGTTACCTGCACCTACCTGTCCCAACCTCCAAAGGCAAGGCCCTCCACGCCCGCAGCCGGTAAAGCCCGGCCGCGCCGTGCGGTGTGTGCCGGGTTTTAACGCGGTCCTGCTTCGACCTCTTTATTTACCGGCGGAAGCGGCCACGTTCCCCTGGGGAAGGCGTTTGGCGAGCCCGACGCTCGGTGCCGCCGTTTGGCTCGGCCGAGGCACCTTGCCGGCAGGCGCCTGGTCTCTACCTGCTCCGGGCCCAGACTGAAGGCCGGCCTGCGCCCGAAGCGTGAGAACCGACTTGGCGAGAGTTGGGCAGTAAGGCCCAAACACTCCCTGCGGGCCTCGCAGGCTAAGCCGCGGCGGCCGCTCCGAAGTTTTCGCCCACGCGCCGAGCCCGGCTTCCGCACCGCAGACGCTCTTACCTGGCTTGGCGAGGGGCGCCTGCAACGTGCCGGGCTGGGGCTCCGCCGCCCAGCGCAGCGCGGCGGCCGCAGCCAACTCGGCGGCGGGCCGCGGCGGCGGCGGGGGCTGAGACGGCTGAGAGGTCGGCGGCGGCTGCGGGGCGGCGGCGGCATCCCCCGGCGGCGGGGGTCCGGGCAGGGCGCGCAGCGAGTCCGGGATGAGGCTCTCGAGGCTCTCGTTGGCCTGCTGCCGGCGCAGCGCCACCTGCGCAGCCATGACCCGCTGCCGCTCGATGATGAGGATGCACTTCTCGCAGGTGCAGTCCTTGAAGCGGCAGTAGCGCTTGTGGCCCTTGAGCCAGGACAGCACGCCGTGGTTGCGGCAGCGCGCGCACTTCGGCGTGCGCTGCAAGGGCGCCCGCGGCGGCTGCGACACCGGGCCGCCCATGTACAGGTAGGGGGAGCCGTAGCCGTTCATGTCTCGGACTCCAGGAAGAGCAGGCGGGCTGGCGGCGGCAGCGGGCCGGGGGGCGCTGGACGGCGGGGCAGGGAGGCCCGCTCTGGGGCGGCCTGCGGGCGGAGCGGTCTTTGGTCCCGCAGCCCCGGCGGCCGCGTGCGCTCCGGGGTGGCGGGAGGTGCAGCCGCCGTTTTCACGGATCCCGCGGCGCCCGCAGCCTCAGCCTCCCTCGGGTGCTCGGCAATCCCGCGCGCGTGGCGCCTCCGCCAGCGGCTGCCTCGGCCGGCACGTCCTCCCTCGCCGAGGCGCTGCGGCGGCTGCGAAGAGCCGGCGAGAGCGCTGGTGAAGGTCTGAGCCAGCTGGTCTGCAGCTCCCGCGCGCGCTGGCCGGCCCCAGCACCTCCTCCGCCGCCCTCCCCCCACTCCTCCTCCCTCCCACTGCCACCCCCCACCCCCGGGGTCCCGATCTCCTTGCGCTCCCCGCTCTCCACCCCACTCCACGCCTTCCTCCTTCCTTCCCGCTCGCGCCCCGAGTCCCTGCACTTCACCTTCTTTGCCGCCTGCAGCCAGGCCGCTCTGGCGGGGGCGCTCACGGCCCCCTACTGCAAGCTCCCTACGCTTTGACGGACTGCTGCGCTCCGGGACGCAGCGGTGCACTCGGGGCGGGGAAGAGGTGGACCAGCCGGGGTGAGGGTGGGGGTGCCAGTAGGCCAGTGAGGTGGCCGCTCCCCTTCGCTCCCCGCCCCCGCCGCCAGGCCTGCTCTGGCGGCACGGAGCCCGAGGCCGCTTTCATCCCCACACTTGGCCGCAGGGAGGGCTCCGCGAGATCCGGAGCCTATCCGAGCGCTGCGGGTGCACTTGGGAGAGGGTTTTAATTGGGAAGAGCCAGGCCCTGCGGCCATTGGCGGGTGGAGTCCGGCTAGGGCAGTGGAATTGGTTCAGAAAATGTCGGTTTTCTTGATCTCCTTTTGCAACATTTTTCCCCCTTCTGCTGTTGTAGAATAAAATGAATGTTTATGAAAACCTGCTGGCCCAAGGATGACAACCCACTTTGCAGCCTATTTCAAAGGGAAGAACAGTCCTCCCTCTCTGGAGTTGACTTTGTTTCTCTATCCTCCTCCCCGTGTTTGAATGAAAAAACAGTTTCTGTCCCGAAAGTCCCAGAAGTGCTCTTGTGGAAGATTTGCTTAAGTGCGGGGTCTAAACTTCCCGAGAGCGGACGGAGGAGCCACGTTAGCGCCCCACGAGTTACCGGATGTAATGATCCCCGCTCTGCTCTGCCCAACAGCCATCGTGCCATCAAACCGAGGTCTGGAGTCACCTAATTCAAATCCCCACGGACTCAGCGATTGAGTTACGGCTAAGGGATGGGGCCGTTCTCCCCTCCCCCCACCCCAGCGTCTCTGGCTGGGAGTGGAAGAGCGCCCTTGCACACGAGAACAGCATCACACTTTGTTTAAACTGTTACCGGCGTGTCTCTAATCTACGATTACCAGTTTGGCCTAATGCAGACACCACCGCTAGAAAGACACAGGGAAGCCCAAGCAAACACACACGCACACACACACGCACACACCCCGCAAGAAAACAAAGACACAAACAGGAACGGGAGGAGGGAGGCGGTGCAGGGGAGCACAATGGTTCAGGGCAAAGTGGGGGAGGCGGCATTCCCCGAGCCTTGGTTCCGCAGGTCATCTCTTGGAGGTCTGGGCGAGTCGAATTGGAGACGAGTCCGCGGCAGTGGCCAACCCTTCGGCTGCACAGCGCCCCTTGTCCCCTCGGGGAGGCCGTTTTTCTCTGCACTGCCCTGAAATCAAACAGGCAACAGGAAAACGTCCCTCTGTGTTTGCTGCGAATTCAAGTAAAGCGTCGCCAGGCGTCCTGGCGGCCAACCCTCCGCCCCGAAGGCTGATTCCGGGAAGGGAGGAGGATTAAGAAGGGAGCCCGGTTGTGTGCGTTTCCCTTGAAGCCCTTGGCCGCCCCCCTTTTCAGACTAGTCCTGGAGTTGGGGATCGCTGGATGCTGACTTGGTGGTGGGGCGTGGGCAGGAAACCCTGACGCTAGAGTGCTACCCCTGGGAGGCCTCCCCCAAAGCTGCGTCAGCACAGACCCCTCCGGCGCCTCTCACCCCCCATCCCCCCACCTCAATCCCTCTTTTCCCAGCCTTCGTTAGGAAACAAACCCTAAAACACTACAGCTGGAAGGAACTTTATAAGCTCTCGGGACAGGAAGCGGGGGTCACCGGAACCCCCGGGGGCCAGAGGCTGGAAAGTGGGATGTTGGCGAGTCCCTTCACGTAAAGGGAGACAAGGAGGGTCTAGAATGACACTGAATCTGGGAACTTTAGCACAGAATTCTCTGGGTCTCTTGGGAATGCGAAGACCATGGACTTTTTTCAGACACATGTCTCCCAATTTTCTCCAAAGCGTCAGGGTAATTGGGGAGTATAAGTAACCTGGGTAAAGGATTTTTTTTTTTTAAGGAAAATAACGGCTTTCAAAACAGGGTTTTTTTTTGGGGGGGGGCTTTCCCACTACCAAGGCGACCTCCTTTCCTCCTTCAGTCACCTAGCCACCCTATCCCTTTGCCACTCGAACAGTCTGGCATTATTTGGTCCGGGGCCCCGTTTCACTCCAGTGCACATCGCGGGCTGAGACCTAAATACTCATTTGATATAGCGCAATAATCCTTTTCTCATATTTGATGGGAATGTTTTCCATATCCCAGTATTTGACAACATCTCCCTATAGGAACAGGTTTGTATTTATGTTGGTAAAATGTCCCCTGCCTCAAAGTCTATTGTAACCCAACACCTGACAACCCCGAGTCCCATTTCTGTTTGCAGAAAGGGTTTATTCAAGCACATAATGGGATCCCAGCAGAAAGCCTTTCAGAACAAGGGGCTATGGTAAACTTCACCACATGAACTCCGTTTCCAGGGCTATTAAGCTTTTAATTGGAAAATAGCAGAGGAAATTTCAAGGTGACTATAACGTGTTAGCAGTTAGTGCGGAGAAGAAAAGCCCAAGCGCGAATGAATGTAGAAAGCATATGGTCCGAATCACGTTTAGGAGGAGCGGCCTGTTCTACTAAAGTCCCCGCCACTTATGCACTTATGGGAAAAATCATCAAAGAAATTGGAAAGGGAGGGAGAAGGATTACAAGTAAATGTAACCTCACTCGATTGGATCCACTCATGTTCTGCTCTGGGTGGTGCGTGCGCTCAGACCACAATTAACGAGGTAGAATTGTGACAGGTATTAACGGCGGAAGGGTGAAAGATAATGTGCGTATGTCGTGGTCTTTCTCTTGGCGCACAGTCTGGTGGTGTGTGTGTATTTAAAAGCTGGGAATGCAGCTGCCCTCGCTGGGAAGCCGAGGATGTTCTGACTCCAAGTTCAGGAGTCCTGGTGGATGTTACTCACCGGAAAAAAACAAAAACAAAAAACAAACCCACTTAATCTAAAGGACAGTTTCACACCGTCCCGGATGTAAAATGCAGCAGGAAATTTTCTGCTTTGCTGGATTCTCATGGAGGGGGAGGTCAGGGTTCCTATTTTCCGTTTGAATCGCGACCACGGTGACGCCGGAGGCCGGGGTTATGCAGAAAGCCCTGTGAATGCAGGAAAATGAGCCCCCTCTGCCAGCTCGTGAACTTCTCGGCTCTCATCCCGTCTGCGCCTCTAGGCATTGCTCTTTGGCCAACTTCAAATTGAAAGTGGGGAACGACTGTCCGGTGAGGCGGTGGGGCAACCAGCAATCGATTTCTTGAGGTGACAATAATGCCCTTGTTCTCCCTCAATTCAATGGGGAGGGACTCCTGCGCACCTCCCACAGCATCCCCGTAGCCACCCTCTGGGGCGCGGGGTCGAGCGCAGAGGCCGCGTGCGGCCTGGGGCGGGAGGTGGGGGGCGAATGAACGTGTCTGGCGGGCCCGGGAGACGAGGCTCAGCAGAAGGAACGTTCAGGGTGCGCCTGTCCCCACACCATTTTGGCAGTGGGCGGCCTGAGGATCCCTTAGGGGCCGAGGCCTTCTTAAGTAAACGGGGCGTAGACCAGCTCGCAGGCCCTGTGCAGACCGTGAGGGTGCTGCTGCTCGCTCGGTGCTTCACGTTCTCGAACTCTCGACACCAGCAGGGGCTCATGCCTGGGCGCCAGCGCTCCCACTCGTGCAGATGCCTCAGACCCAGTCCAGACCCCAGGTCGTGCCCGCAGCCATCCTTTGGGGTAAGGTGGGGGCGTGTCGCTCCAGCTTTGCTTCATCCGAGGGGCCCACTGAGCGTTTCGCAGGGGGAAGTGTTAAAGCGAGTCCTCGAAGCCCTCCCCGCGGGGCCAGGGCCCGAGCCCGCTTCCCCAAGAGGCCCCGGGCAAGGCCGCTCCCTTCCCCAGCGCGCGCTGGGGCTGGGGCTCCGGGGACGGCCCGAACCACCCCGCCCGGCAGCAGGGCCTGGCGTGGACTGGGGGCGCGTCCCTACTGCACTTGGTGAGAGGCTCGCAGTGGGCGGCATGCAAACCCTGTCCGCCTTCTGAGCGAAGGGGAAAAAATAACATGTTCTCTCCAAAGAAAAATGAGAACAGCGCGGACCTGAGAACATTTTTGAGATACTGTTTCCCCTGAGACATTAGCATTCAAAACAAAATCAAAACGCCAAGGAAATCTTTTTAGGTACTCGGAGCGGCACTGACGGGGCAAGGAAAGAAAGTTTCTTTCCTCCTGTGCTCGCTCTCGGGCCGTTGGTTCGGTTCTGCCCCGGAACCAGCCGCTCTTGCAGAACGCCCTTCTCCCTCCGCCTCCCCTCTCGCCCGCGGCCCCGGAACAAAGTCCCGCTGCGGGGAAAGCGGGCGGCTGTGCAGCATCCCTGGAAAGACGCCCCAGCTAGTTCTGGGGCCTCGGGGATAACGGGAAACGGCGGGTGCCGCCCGCACCCCAGGGGACCTGGCTGCGAGCTCCACCCACGGAAGCCCGACCAGAGGCGGGAACAGTAACACTGGAAGGCCGGGGCGCTGCGCCCGAACTCTGTGGCCGGGGGTGGCGCCCTCGAAGGGCGCCCCACGCCCGGGGACCTAGGCTGGTACCCTCCGCTCTCGCGGCCTGCTTGGGAGCCTCCTGGGCGGAGCGACTTCCGGAGCACTTGGGGCTCCGCCCACCCACCCGCGCCCCGCCCCCGGCCCTGTCCGCCCCGCCCACTCGCCCCGGGTCCTCGCCGGCCAGTGGTGAAAAGTTAGCGGATTGTTTTGGGGTAGAGGGGGGAGGGAACTGGACGAGGCAGCGGCGGAGCGAGGGCGGTTCGCGTTTCTGTGAAGGGGCGCGGGGAGGAGGCTCTTCCCAAGGCGAGAATGGCGAGTCGTCTGCCGCGGCCCGCGGAGACTGAGCGGGCGGTAGCGGGGCTCAGGCCTCGTCCGCATGTGTGCGCGCA
>NW_024426008.1:19751490-19752315 GCF_017311325.1 Ursus maritimus | reverse complement strand
CGCACGGGCAGCCGGCGGACAGGACCCAGAAACACCGCTGCCTTCAGGCGTTTCTTTGAGACGCGTAGCCCTTTCAACAAAGCGCTTTAAATACCACTTGATGCAAAACTTCAAAATGCGGTACAGTGTGCGCGTCCGTGTGAAACCGGTTCGGTACCGAAGTTCACGCGAAGCAGAGACGGGCTCGGGTTTTATGCGTGCGCAGCAGTCTGGTTTCCACGAGGTGCAAGGGAGACAGCGGTGAGGGCTCGGCGGGTCTGGCTCACGCCCCCGCCCCGAATTGCGGTTTCGTGCGTGGGTTTCGGAAGGAGCCCCCGCTACGGCTATGGCAGTGGCAGCGAGGAAGCAGTGTCACCAAGGTCGCCCCGGGCCTTTCAGGCAGCTTTCCCAGATGCCCTAATTCCGCAGCGTGGGGTCCGCGGCTAACTAGGAGGAATGCAAGAGGCGCCCGAGTAGGGGGCCGGGACAGCGTCCGCAGGTAGTGGGAGAACGGTCGCCCTCGCCCGAAGCCCCTGCAGGAGCCCGAGGCGGCCTTGGAAAAAGGCACGCGTATCGTTTGTCCACGGCCCCAAGTCTCGCGGAGGCAGCTTGCCCAGCGCCCAGGAGGGGAAGGCTCGGCGACCCTGCCTCGGTTTCCCCGCGATGGAGCTGCCGAAACGCCTGTAAAGGCTCAGGGCCGTCCCGGACCACAGCCAGACGCGCAGGGGAAGCCCGACACGCCCACACTTGCACACGCGTATTGGGCACACTCGTACACCGCACACTGCATGGATATCGCCTGCAGGAGGAAGCGGCCTTGCTGTTACTGGTTTCCGTACAAAGGGG
>NW_024426008.1:19711104-19751480 GCF_017311325.1 Ursus maritimus | reverse complement strand
CGCACGGGCAGCCGGCGGACAGGACCCAGAAACACCGCTGCCTTCAGGCGTTTCTTTGAGACGCGTAGCCCTTTCAACAAAGCGCTTTAAATACCACTTGATGCAAAACTTCAAAATGCGGTACAGTGTGCGCGTCCGTGTGAAACCGGTTCGGTACCGAAGTTCACGCGAAGCAGAGACGGGCTCGGGTTTTATGCGTGCGCAGCAGTCTGGTTTCCACGAGGTGCAAGGGAGACAGCGGTGAGGGCTCGGCGGGTCTGGCTCACGCCCCCGCCCCGAATTGCGGTTTCGTGCGTGGGTTTCGGAAGGAGCCCCCGCTACGGCTATGGCAGTGGCAGCGAGGAAGCAGTGTCACCAAGGTCGCCCCGGGCCTTTCAGGCAGCTTTCCCAGATGCCCTAATTCCGCAGCGTGGGGTCCGCGGCTAACTAGGAGGAATGCAAGAGGCGCCCGAGTAGGGGGCCGGGACAGCGTCCGCAGGTAGTGGGAGAACGGTCGCCCTCGCCCGAAGCCCCTGCAGGAGCCCGAGGCGGCCTTGGAAAAAGGCACGCGTATCGTTTGTCCACGGCCCCAAGTCTCGCGGAGGCAGCTTGCCCAGCGCCCAGGAGGGGAAGGCTCGGCGACCCTGCCTCGGTTTCCCCGCGATGGAGCTGCCGAAACGCCTGTAAAGGCTCAGGGCCGTCCCGGACCACAGCCAGACGCGCAGGGGAAGCCCGACACGCCCACACTTGCACACGCGTATTGGGCACACTCGTACACCGCACACTGCATGGATATCGCCTGCAGGAGGAAGCGGCCTTGCTGTTACTGGTTTCCGTACAAAGGGGACAAAGCTTTAAGAAAGTGATTCAAATACGTGTATTCAAATAGGGTTAAAACCCAGCAACCAAGCCTTCCTGTCTTCGCTCTACTTGTGTTCAGAATTTGTCAAGTTCCTAAAGCCGAGCACCTGCAGAGCCAGGCCCTGGGCCGGCCTGACTCCCTCCCTAGCAGTCAGAAAAAAACACCTGGGCAGTAGTGGACCTGGGGCCCGGCCTTCGCCCCGGGAGTGGCCCTCCTGGGGGAAGGGGGGCGGCAGGTTTCAGAACCAAATTCAGCATTGGGCGCGGCAAGTGGATTGGGGTGGGGGCAGGAGGCCGGAGGGGGCTCTCTAAAGGACTGGAGCGTCCACCCGACCTGGTCCTGGGCTCCGGCCCCTGGGACGCAGAACGACGCTGGGAAGAGCACGGCCTGCGAAACCCCAGCCCTGCCCTGGGTGGGGGGGTGGGCACCAGGGGCCCAGAATAAGCTCGGCCCAGTCTTTGACAGCGCGCTGTCATGTTTACCAGGGCTCCGCTGGCTTTTCAGAAACACAAGGGTACTTAAGGGGCACCCACCTTCCCCATTGAGGAGGCGTGTCCAACGTCAACAAAACCACCCAGCAAAATTCGTGTGATGGGGTCGCCCATAGAACGGCCGGAACTGATAAGAGTCCGGGATCCGCAGAAGCCAGGATTACTCAAAAAATGTAGGGGGCCGGGGCCGTGGGCAGCAAGTAGCTTCATCTTCAGAAAAGCTACCATGAACGCCTTGGAGGTGGCGACTCCACCACCAGGTCCCTTCCTGGCGCGCCCCGCAGCCTCCTGGAGACGCCGTCACAAAAGCTACAGCCGCCCCGAAGGGCACACGGCTGCAGTAGCAGCAGCCTGACAAGTGTGATAAAATGATCTTCCTTAACTAAACTCGTAAAGCACTGGGCAATAAAACTCAATCTTCTGTAAAATCCAATTAAGTCATTATCTGACTGATTGTATCTTTAATTGAAAACAGAAGTGACAGTAAATTTCTGTGATATATCAGGATCAATCGATACCACTATACGATTCAGCCCCAAGAAGTGATTTATAATGTCAAACCTATATAGGTAACTCCACATTATTCTCTCTAAAACCACTGGTGGATGAAATTAAGAGTAAGTGCATTTAATAAAAAACAAGATGGTCAGGTTATTGATTACAACAGATGGGGGTGAAATCAAATAGATGTTTTCAAAGCACAGAGCGAAGAAAATACAAGTAATTTCTTTTTTCCTGTTTAATACCGCTCACCAAATATACACACAAGGAAATTCAGTCATCAATAACATTTTTATTTCAGGTACAGCTGCAACTACACAGAACAATGAATTTTTTTCCGACTAGTTTCATTTCAGGATGGCTTCTGTTACATAAGGAAGTACTCCACAAGCAATTTTTAACAAAATAATGAACTCAGAAATCTGTAGTAACTTTTAAAGATGTACTTATTTTCAAATCAGATTACAACCTAAGGTTACAAAATAGTCTAGATTGCATCCATTTTTTCCCCCTGTAGTAGAAAGAATGTGTAGGATAAACTCTCCTATTATTCTAGAAACAAACCCAGGAATTCTGCATTGCTGAGGTTACTTTAAATTGCATTGTTTTGAAATTACACCCTTTAACAGAAAACGTAGTGGTTCTTTAGGACTTTAATTTCTTTTTCTGAATGTATTTCAATCATGTTTTGGAGTTGGGGGATGGAGGAGGGCTTGGCTTTTCCAACAGAAACAAACACACAGTATTTCCAATTACTCTGACCTTCTGCAGATTTCTAAAACAATCACTAAGTTTGTCTGCTCTCTTCTCAATGGTCAGGTATTTGGCTAAATTTATATTTTTGCAGTTTTATTAAAATACTAAAATAGAAACATCTAAGGCACCTAAGATTTCATTTTAAAACTAGAAGTAATATCTAATTATGACACATTTAGATGCAAATGTACTGCTTTACTTTAGTGAATTCTTGTATTTCTTGAACACTACATGTAAACCAGCATCATAAAAAAATGGGGGGGGATACTACTATTTAACTCCGTGAGCAAAGCACTTAACTCTTGCAGATAGTAGTAGTCATGGATCCTAAACTATTCTAAGGAGTATAAACCAAACACGCTCTCAACAGTTAAGTCGACATGAGTCAAGGCAAAATATTAACAACAAACCCCGTGTCTAAATGGAATACGCCTGCTATTCCAAGTGAAGGAACCAGCCAAAGGCACTGGGCATCATTTACTCGTCCTCTTCGATGACGGGAGTGACGGTGAAGCTGCTGGGCTCGGAGGCAGACTCACATTCGAGCACTCCCTTTGTGCTCTCGTTACTAATAGGAGAGCTGCTGGAGAGGGAAACCAAGCCAGAATCTTGACTGCTGGGCGGCGAGAATACTGGGACGTGGGGAGAGACAGGGAGGGAGAAGAGTATGTTAAAAGTGGCTAGTCCTTCTGCATTCAGTATTCAATTAGGTTCCAACAAAGATAGAGGCACACTCTGCATTTCTATTCTGAGCTGAAAGTGTTGTTCTATGCACTCATTAAAAACTCCAGTGTTTCTTTAGAATTAAAAAAAAAAAACCATTCCTGCACAATATCTATTCAGCGATCTAAGTTGAAGGGGAAAGTCAGGTAGCAGAGTTCTGGATTTATGTGCATAAATTAAAAAAAAAAAAACCCAGTCTGCTCCTCCTCCCCCCTCTGGGGAAACTATTTCCACCCTTCACTGAACCCCTCCCCTTTATGTAAAGGATGCTAATAGAACTTGTCTTGTCAAATGATCCATCTGACAAATTACCCCAAGCAAGACTCCACCCAAGTGTTTCTACCATTTGACAGGTAACCCTAAGTTACATATAGCCAGCAAAGGTGATAGCTTATTAATATTCCTGTTCTTTCTCTTGGACTTACAGGGACAAATACTTGCTGTTTACACAGCTTTTGAAAACTAAAAAGTTTTTTTTTTTTAATATAAAAAGTTGAATACCTTCACTAAAATAGAAGTCAGGTAGAGATTTTAAAAAGCAAATGTGTGAACATAAAACTCTACTAGGACCTGACATTAAATACAAAGGATGCTAATGTGCCACACGATTTTTGCAACCTTACAAGCCACAGTAGATACAAAATTCAAGCAAAAGGGTCTCTGACCTTCTTAACCTTAGCTGAGTTCAGATCCACCCCCAGAACTCCCTTCCTGCCTAGTGTGAATGTAATTAAGGGGAAGCTGCAGTGGTAATTTCTCTCCTCATTAACTTCCTGATTGGTTTCAGCCTCAGGATTCTGCCGGGCAGTAGTTTGTCACCAATTCCAAATGGCCAATCGTTAATACTAATGTTTGTGTAACTAACTGCCAGCATCTGCCACGGCTTCTTGTACAACAATAATGGTGAAAGGGTACATTAGTGCGCCTGTGTTAATTCAGCTTGTGTTCATCAATAGGGAAATCTATGATGTAATTAGCAAAATGCACTGGGAGCTGAGTGCTGAAGTCATTTGTAGAGAACTAAATCATAGTAGAAGCTGTACCGGGTCCTGATGTGTTTGCCATCAATACTTATTATGTTTGGGATTTAATAAGGTATATTACCATGCTGAAAAGAGACCTTTTTACAAGAGAACACTATTTACACTTGTTATGGGTTTGGAAAAGGTTTGCTGCAGCTAGTGGAACCACACAGAACTAAAAGAACAGAGCTGGGATTTAAGAGGCGGACCTTGAACCACGCTACTGGACCAAATTATTTCAGAAAACCCCTTTCTTCTCAAGTGACAGACGGATGGACAGACAGAAGGACGGAGAGTTTTGTATGGCTACATCAAATATCTCCAATAAGGAAAGGCATGATCTGAAAACTCAGTAAATCTGAGAAACAATTTAGGCAATTTCCTGACCAGCCGTTACCTTTGATACTGATAGTATTTGTTTAGTAACTTAACTAAAAAAGCAAGGGTAAAGGCGGTACATTTTTTTTTTAATTTTAAAGCAGAACGCTGTTAAATAGTACTTTACAGACACCAGAAAGCGTACACATGAGTATGTAAATACATAATGGCGACCAAAAAAACCCTGGGAACCTATAAAATCTGAAGCCTTCATTTCATTGCAGTTCATAATGGCTAAATTCGAATTGTTCTATGGATTCAAAATTCCCTGCAAATCCAAGATGATTTATGAATGGCGCTGCATGCCCAAGACGTGGTATATACAAAGAAATGGTTTCCAAAGGCAGCCGACTTTGCTCTGACAGCTTGGTACTCTCCACAGATCTGGAGAGCTAAGAGCCAACCGCAGAGTCCATGAGCTGATCTGCCCACTGCCCCCAGCCCACCTCAAACCAGTGACAGAAGGTCCTCTGTTTAGGAGCGATGGGGACAGGAGGGAGCATTTACTGCCTACTTCCTGTATGCCACATACCTTAACCGAGTATGTAATGCTCCAACCATTCACTGCAAGAATTATTCTCACCGGGTGACACAGGGCACGCTGTGGAACCTGAAGGGCAGTGTGGCACCAGCCGGCCAGACCCTCGGTCTCCCCTGCACCGTCCCACTGGCCAACCTTCCTCATCTCTAAGGACCCTTGTCAGACTAAGGCAGCAGCTAGGAAGGAGTGAGTGCTCCCCACACGTTCTGAGCCCCCAGCCTGCCCTCTGCTTTCAGTGAGCAGCCAACCTAGGGGACGCCCCCGCCCCATTACACCCCAGCCATGCATCTCCCACTCCATTTAACTGATTTGTGACCGAAAGAGGGGAGGGGCAGGGATTCTGCAAAAGGAAGAAATCAGGGGATAGCCCCCTTTTGCCCTCAGTTGCCTCGTGGGTGTTTTCTTGGGAAGTATTCCTGTGACTCCGGCTCCAGAGACACACACAGTGTCACCTGCACGGCCAGGGGGTAGGGGTGGGGGGGGCCTCCACGCATCCTTCACACGTGACTGCACTCCAGAGAAGATACAAATAAATGAACTCAACCTGTTTTGAAAAATGCCAGTATTTTTCAGTGTCTCTCCACTCAAAGTTTATGTTGTTTTTACTTTTGTTCAAGGCTTAGCATTGTCTTTGAAAAGGGGGCTGATGGAGTTAGGGACAGTATTTGTTGAACTTCGTTTGTGTGGCCCCTCCTAATAGTAGTTACAGTAAAGATTTCCTCAGGGTTCTTTCGGAGACTAATGTCCAAAACCTATTTTACTACCGCCCTCAAAGATACCCTCTCCATTTTAATGAAGCTTTAATTAAATTTTGTTGGGGGAAGAGTAATCATTGATCACTGTAAATCATTTTATACCAATTAAAAATTCCAAAGTCAGAATTATCCTTTCTGCCTTTCAAGTTGATTCTAATGAGCCTGACACAAGGCTAATTTCAACTCAAAAGGTTCCTCTTAATTATTTTGTGAAAATGCTAATGCCTTGTGTCAGTGGGACTGTAAGAAAAGGTACACTGTTGGTAGCACTAGGAATTGGTTCAGTCCTTCTGGACAGCAATCTAGTGACATGTAATAAGAACCATAAAACTGTTCATACCCTCTGACCTGGTAATTCTACTCTGGGGAATGAGCCCAAAGAAAGAAAGAATAATTGGCCCAGAGATGCTCAACACACGACTATTTGCATCACTGAAGATGTCAGTGCTTTGCTCCGTGCTCTGGTGCTGGGGGCGGGGGTGGGGATGGGGGCAGCTGGGCTTGGGGTTGGGGGGGCAGCGAGCATTCACAGGCAATGAACTATTCAGGATTCTGCTACCCCTGGATCACGACAGGCTCCCAGCATTTACAGAAACAGAAGAAATGACTTCTGGAGACTGAAGTAGAGACTAAAAAGTAAGAAAGAGAAAAACCTGCCCATCTGATTTCTGTGTGTTCCAATAGAAAGGTGGGCAAACCTCCTAGAAGCTGACCCTCGAATGAACCAGCAAGCCCAGTATCTGTTTTCTCTCAAGTAGCCTATTTGTCTACAGAAGCTACGGGGGCTTTCTTTTACTATTATTTAAAAACAGAAAAGCTTACACATAATCACTCTTACAAGTGCTGGGGGGAAAAAAATTTAAGATGACTCCAGCGATATTATCTAACCATTTCACTGCGCCCCCCCCAAAAAAAACCCACCTCACTAAAAAACAAAACAAAAACCACTCTAACTGCTAAATCTTTCAACATTGCAAAGACCCCTGACTTTTAACTTGAATGATCTGTTGGAAGTCAGTGGGCTGGAACGAATAATTCTCCTCCAGTGATGTGAGAAAACAGGATATTCATGCTTGAGAAAAATTTTCTTCCTCTCTATGTTAAATGCCGTTAAACGCCCACTAAGAAACCATTTAAAAATAAGAATATAAGTGGCATTCCTCAATTGTTAGCAGCTCCACACCTCGATGCGGACAGGAAGAAAACAAAAGTGCTCGCCTCTGGTTTCCTGAGTTTGCAGGCCTCAGAGTCTGATGAAAAGCTAATGAAAATTTCTCAAACAACAAATTCTTCCGCTCTGTGATAACTGTCGTGTTTGGAAATAAAATCACGTCCAATCAACACCACTTAGCAGATATTTAATGTTTCACAATGGGACTCTTTTCCAGAGTGGCACTGCTGCCCTTCTCACTCACATCTAAAATAATTAGGATTATCGGAGCCGTCCGAAGCTTGGCAGGTTCAGTTTGTACTTTCAAACAGCATTAATTCTTGGCACTCGGAACAAGGGATAAAAGGTAAAGATATGAATGGAGATCTTTATTCAACCCGATCTATCACGGATTAGCTCATTCTTTTCCAGTTCATGCCTGCACTCTAGTTAAGGGCAGGGCTAAGCTGTAACTGATGTAATTAGAAACCACAAGCTGAGAAAAAGAGCCCTTTATTAATCTTTCCCCATTTACTATATATTTGCTTAAAAAAAAAAAAATCTTTGAAACAATTAAATGTGTGTTGTTTTTTTCCACCTACGTGTAATGAAAGGGCAGTGACAAAGAGAGGGCTGTTGAGTATTACGCTCTCCTTGCAGACACATCTTCTTGGGCAGCTCTAAAACGTAACACCCATTTCGAGAGGGGCCAGCTCTGCACTCTGCGTGTTGTGGAGAGAAGCGGCTGAGCCCTGGGGAAATGAGGGTCCCGGTGGTCAGAAGCAGGCACACAGCAGTCCTTCTCCCCCCACCCCACAACAGTGCGACCTGTGTAAGCAGGGGGAACGGCCATTGCTAAAAACGAAGTGAACTTCTAAGAGATAGTACATATTTATGCAATTTTAACAGTACTTCTCTCCCTCAAAATGTCGTGTATGACACGATACACAACTCACAAAATGACACCAGAACAACTTTCATTCTCGAAATCCGCAGAAGCCTATCAGGCAGCCTGCAGAAGCATGCTGCAGAGACCTCTGGCCCGGGAGGCGGACGGCCTGGGCTCACAGCCTGGCCTGGCTGTGGCTACAGACCTGCTAGCTCTCCTACTGCTCCAGGAAATGAGGGACAACACACCAAGCCTACTCCTTTACCCACCTACAGAGTTCAACACAAAGGGAAGAATCCTTTTTCCGATTGTCTTAATGTAGTGCACAAAAAAGGAAAAGAGAGAAGGGACACCGTTCAGCCTCCCCCTACCCCCACTTGGGACGGGGCAGAATCATCTCAGGCCAGACGCCCTCCTTGGCCCCCACCACCCCCGCCCCCGCACGACAGACACTCCTGAACTAAGGCATGGCAGCTCCTGGGGCCCCCCATTCCTTGCTTATTTCTTAGAGGGGGTCAGAAAACCGATGGAATGTCCAAGCAAGCCCATGGATAAGCAAGGCGCCCGTGACAATAGCCCCATCCTGAGGGTGCTCAGCACCCCAGAGGCCCTCACTGCTCACCTCCCCAAAACCCCCTGCCCATCAGCAGTGGTGACGCTGCTGGTGGCTCCCTGACCCCAAACTGTCACCATCAGTTGCAGAGACGTCTCTCCGTGACTCATTCACTCCTGAACTCGCTGAAGTGAGCACGTGTGCACGTGAGGGGTAACTCTTTGTCGCTGGCCCCACGCACTTCTGTCACCCAGGGAGCCAGCACTTGGCAATACACACAATCCAGACATTCCCAGTTCCTATGGTTTCACCAAAATATACTCAGTCTCAAGACCTGTATATCGTGTGGCTTTCTTTCTTTCCTTTCTTTTTTTTTTTAAAGATTTTATTCATTTATTTGAGAGAGAGAGAGCAAGCTCAAGTCAGTGGAGGGGGAGAAGCAGCCTTCCCACCGAACAGAGAGCCCGACGCAGGACTCGATCCCAGGACCCTGAGATCATGACCTGAGCTGAAGACAGACGCTTCACCGACTGAGGCACCCAGACGCCCTATAGTGTGGCTTTCACTTCTCTTAGGTTAACAACATCCTGAGATGAACCCTCACATTGGCCGACTCTGCTCTACTTTGCCCTTCAGTGAACTAGACATGAGGCCGACTTTGAAGAAATCCCCTATATTACCTGGAGGATGGACATAAGCATCCTGGGCCTCGGTTTCCCCATTGTGACATGAGGCTAACCACAGGTCACTGCGATAATTAATGAGTAACAGTAATTACTTTCCTTATTTCATTGGTCTGCAGTCTACGTCTCAATGTCTTAAAGTCAGAAGACTCTGCTTTTGAAAGTGCAGGAAGTCAATGAGGATTTAGTACAAGGTCTGTTCACACATACACGTGCCTTCCTGAGAGAGCAGGCAACGAGGAACACATGTGCACTTCAATGGGGCTAGACCATAGGCGGGGTGTCAAGACCAACCTAATCCTCACCTGGACAATAAGGTCCCTTGTGACATAAGCTCTGCTTTTTTCATCTTCTGGGCAGGGGTGTAACAGGATGACTGGTGTCAAATCAAAATCAAATAGCAGAACGTCTGTGGACATGCTTTATAAACCATACAAAAAAATAGTGTTATCATCCAATGATCAAGCAAACCATCCCTTCAGACAGTAGTATCTGGTAGCAGGAAGAATCTCTTATGTTTGGGCCTAAGTGTCCTAAAATGTGGGAACTCTGGGAAGTAGTGGGCAGAGGCACCAATGTTCCAGAAGAAGTAGGGTCTCCCCAGTTCCCAATCTACAGTGACTGGGTACCTAGAGCCCTAAGAATGGAGGCTTGCTGGGGCAGCGGAAGCCGATCCTCAGTCAAAAGGCCACAGGGATGAGGCAGGGTTAGGTGTGCAGGCTTCGGTTAGTCCCACACCCCCTGCATGCCTCAGTGTCCTTGTCTGTAAAATGGGGACAGAGTAGAGCACTTAGGATGGATGGTTCTACACAAATAGATGGGGCCCCATAAAGCCTGATGCAGCTGAAAAGCCCACGTTAAAATCACGTTACAGCTTCACCATATGGTGACCCGCACATGGGCCTGGCCACAGCGGCACCTCAGCACTGTCAGCCCTGTCCCCAGCACCAGCTCCTGGCCTCCGGCCTCCTCCCCGCTGCCCTCAGCGGCCTCTGAGAGTCTGCTCTGACGTCAGACATTAGCACCTCAGTAAACACCAGCGTCTCGGTTTAATTGTCAAAGAAGGAGAATAATTACGTGTCTCACAAAGCTGCTCCGAGGACTGAGAAGGTATATGACAAAATAGTTTGCAAACCTGATGACTCTATACACTTGTCAGTCATTTTGAGTCCCCCCCCCCCACTAAGTTCACAAACTTCAGAAGAAGAAGCGAGAGTAAGTCCAGATACCCCACTGTTTACACAGAACCAAGAAGTTAGTAAGATTTGTATTAACACTGGTTGAGAAAGGGAAAAAAAAAAAGAATTAGTGACAACACAGCTCTAACATTCCTGAATGTTCTCAGATGAGGGTCAATACTGACATTCAAGGAAAGCAGACTTTTACTTTATTCATCCTTCTTCTTCTTTTTTAAGATTTCATTTATTTATTTATTTGAGGGAGCAAGAGAGAGAGAGAGAGAGAGAAAGTGGCAGACTCCCCGCTGAGCAGGGAGCCACACATGCGGCTTGATCCCAGGACCCAGAGATCATGACCTAAGTTGAAGGCAAATGCGTAACCAACTGAGCCACCCAAGCGCCCCCTTTATTCGTCCCTCTTTACACATCCAAAGACTAACAGTTAAAGGGAACTCCAAGTTGAAACCCGAGCCTGTTAGTTTGTGCTTTCTACAGCACCTTGCTCAGCACAGCTGTCACACTAACATTTCCGAGGCTGGGCCCACAGGCCAGAGCCACGGCTGAGCCAGCGGAGCCATCTGGGCATCCTTGGGGCGGAAACAGGAAGTCAGCCTACAAGGGGGAAGACAAACATCTGGTGAACTGAAACAGGCTGAGCACATCTACCATATGTTGTCTAGCACAGTGCAGTGCACACAGTGGGTGTTTAATAATGGATGAATGTGTGCGAAAGAGCATGGGAGTTAGTTAGTCTTCACCAGACGTGCTGTACCCACAGGACAGGGCTCACCCACACATCGGCAGCAGAGTCTCAAGCCTAATGCCAGTTTTGGGAACTACAGAGTGCACGGGTTTTATTCGCTTCCGTCTGTCTGTCCCACACGGACTCCAAGCAAAGCCGGGGCACACAGGCGGAGAGAAGCGGCACCAAACACATCCTGGACAAGCAGGGGAACCAGGATCTCAGCCTGGGCCAGGGCCAAGGAGCCTGGCTCCTGGGGAGGTGTGGGACCCTGTTCCTTGGGGACTCTGCAGTGCCAACAAGGGCTTGGGTCCACGAGCAGTGCCCCGATGGGGTGGTGACACATGCAGCTGCAGCGGCAAACACAGTTCAAATAGGCCGTGACAGAACCTCAGAAACTAAAGCGGACCAAGCAAGCAAGATGCTCAAAAATCATCTCTGGAGTTGATTTCCCATTTGATCCTAGAACTAGAGAAAACAGAAGGAATCAAATCCAGAAAGCAGGCTGTGTGTGGCATCTGTCGTGCTAAAAACTGGCCTGGCTTTGTCCAGATACTCTGCAACAAGAGAAAAATTCCAAGAAGCCCTGCAGTTTTCTGTGCACTGAGGAGGAGGAAGGGTCACAGATGTTTCGGTCTTATAAGGTAATCTGACGGGCATCTTGTAAAGGCTGAGAAAAAGGATACAAGTTTTGGAAGCAACACCACTGCCAGGAGGGCAGGTTACAAGGACACAGAATGCTGCCTTTGAACCTAGTGCCTGGAAGGAGCTCGGTTTCCGGCTAATCCACCAGCCTGTGGCCTTTCACTTTGGAATCGCATCATCTGCCATAAAACATGCTCTTCAACAAAACATTTCAGGTACGTAGTTTTAGCTGCATGATGTTATTATTATTATTTTTCAAAGATTTTATTTACTTGACAGAGAGAGAGAGAGAGCCAGCGAGAGAGGGAACACAAGCAGGGGGAGTGGAAGAGGAAGAAGCAGGCTCCCAGCGGAGGAGCCTGATGTGGGGCTCCATCCCAGAATGCCGGGATCACGCCCTGAGCTGAAGGCAGACGCTTAACAACTGAGCCACCCAGGCGCCCCTATTTTTTTTAATTTTCTAAATTTTATTTCAGTTACTCATTTGAGAGTGAGCAAGAGAGCATGAGCAGGGGGTAGGGGCAGAGGGAGAGGGAGAAGCAGACTTCACACTGAGCAGGGAGCCTGACACGGGGCTGGATCCGAGGACCCTGGGATTATGACCTGAGCTGACAGCAGACACTTAACTGACTGGGCCTCCCACGCGCCCCTAGCCGCATGGTTTGTTTTGTTTTGTTTGTTTGTTTGTTTATTAAGATTTTATTTATCTGACAGAGAGAGGGAGTGAGAGAGGGAACACAAGCAGGGGGAGTGGGAGAGGGAGAAGCAGGCTTCCTGCTGAGCAGGGAGCCCGATGCGGGGCTCGATTCCAGGACCCTGGGATCATGACCTGAGCTGAAGGCAGATGCTTAATGACTGAGCCACCCAGGCGCCCTATAGCCGCATGGTTTTAAAGAAGTTTTTCATTTAGAGATATCCTGAGACTTGCCATTGAAATGGATATAAGAGAAAGTACACGAGCTATTTCTCAAATAAGACTCATATAAAATTCGCAGCTTGTAATTCAAAAGTAAATATTGTGCCCCAAATGACAAGCTAGAAGCAGGGCAAAGGATGGTGTCGGGTAAATTATTTTATCCTTGCTACCCGGGGACTCAGTCTTCTTTGAAAAGCAAATACAAAACCCCTCATTATTGGTTATCATTCTATGCCAACTTTTCATTCTCCTTCCTAGCTAGTGTTACAGGAAATCTAAGACTACTAATTATTAATATTTTCCTCTGGTGCAGAATAAGGAAGCAGATGCCAGGAGACATCCAAAAAAACATACACCAGATGAAATCAATCAGGAAAGAAAATTCCAGGCATTTCCAGACAGGAGGATACATGCCTACTCACAGCCACACAAGCTACCTTACCACTTAAATACAACACAGCCATCGTGGATGGACAGGGTAAGTTCAGGTTACAGGAGCAAGAATACACTATTTTGGAATGGTTCATGTTAAGGGTGAAGAGAAATAACAAAATAATAGCACAAAGTGCACATTTTTCCAAAAGACAATTTCTACGCGTTGCCTTAAAAAAAGCTAAAAAAATAAATTCAATATATGTATTCCTGAAATCATTTTTATGTAAAGTGCCGTCTTTTCAATTAGCCCCCAAGAAAGGACTTCCACCCTTTCTGTGGGCCCAGTTCATCTGTGGGTGATAGAAGGCATTCGGGAATGTGATGGCACATTTTCCCCTCTAGATGTCTGTGGTATTTTTTAACTGTTTCAAGAGAGAAGAGCTCATGTTTGCACAAGCATTTTAGTTTGCCTTCAAGAAAACGGTTTCCTGGGGCCCCTGGGTGGCTCAGCCGGTGAAGCATCTGCCTTCGGCTCAGGTCATGATCCCAGGGTCCCGGGATCGAGCTCCACATTGGGCTCCCTGCCCCGGGGAGTCTGCTTCTCTCTCTGCCCCACCTCATCCACTCATGCTCTCTCTCTCTCAAATAAATAAAATCTTAAAAAGGAAACGCTTTCCTTTTTCTGCTCAATTGCATCCCATCTGAAGCCAAAGTTAATAGGAGCCTGTGCTTGGGGGCTCCGCAGAACGAACCCCTCCGGCCTCTTCAGGTGAGAAGGATGGCAGCTGCTGGTGCGCCGAGCCCAGCTCTGAAGTGCAGGAAACCAGTCCTGGCAGGCATCTACCAAAGCCTGAGCCACATGGTTACCTCGCTCTTCCTTCCTCTGGTCAACAGCTTGGTTTCACTTTCAGGATTTAGTTTTGTTTTGAATTTTTTTTTTATTGTGGTGAAACACACATAACACAAAACATATCATTTTAACCATTTTTAAGTGTACAGTTGGAGCGTATTATGTGTCCAGACACGTTGCTGTATGCACCTGCCACCTCCAGAACTTTGTCTTCCCAGAGACTCCAGTCCTGCTACACAGGAACTGTCCATTCTCTCCTCCCTCAGCCCCAGGGACCATCCTTCTACGTTCTGCCTCTGTAAATGCGACATCCAGGAACCTCCCATCAGTGGGGTCATGCAGTATCTGCGACTGGCTTATTTCAGTACACATCGTGTCCTCAAGGGTCATCCATGTTGTTGCACGCGCCAGGATTTCCTTCCTTTTGAAGGGCTGAATAATATTCCATGGTGTGCAGTGGTATGCAAACACCATACTTTGTTACCCATTCATTGATCAATGGATAGGCGGGTTGTGTCTGCCTCTGGCTATTGTGAATAATGCGGGTGTGATTGGTAGTGTTCAGATATCTGTTCAAGTCCCTGTTTGCAGTTCTTTACGGTACATCCCTGGAAGTGGGACTGCCGGATTAGATAGTAATTCTATATGTAGTTTTTTGAGGAATTGCTAGACTGTTTTCCACAGCAACTACACTGTCTAACATTCCCACCAGCAAGGCACAGGGGTTCCAATTTCTCTGCATCTTTGCTAACACTATTTTCTGTTTGTTTGAATAATAGCCATTCTAATGGGTATTTGGTCTTTTTCTTTCTTTTTTTTTTAAGATTTATTTATTTTAGAGAGAGAGAGCAAGTGGGAGGAGCAGAGGGAGAGAGAATCTCAAGAAGATTCTGCACTGAGTGTGGAGCCCAACATGGGGCCCGATCTCACGACCCTGAGATCACAACCTGAGCCGAAACCAAGAGTCAGCCATTTAACTGACTGCACCGCCCAGGCGCCCCTGGTCTTTTCTATTAATCCCTTCCCTCAATTTCTCCCCACACTTCTTAACGCTGACTCACTGTCCTGTCTGCACTGTATTACCAACAAATTTACTGAAGAGTTTAACTGCCAGTGTGCCTGGAAAACTGGTGGTCATCTTATTCCCAGGCAAGTTTTCCCCAGGTCAACCCATGACATGCTGACCACCGCAGCCCACAGCTGCTCCGGTCTTCCCTCCTCCCCTCAGAGGCACTAGACACTTGACCTTGCCCTTCTCCCTTCACCTTCTGCTGTGGCTCTCCTGGCTTTCTCTGCCTTCCATCTCTTCTCTAGCCTCTACCCTACAGACTTTCTCAAACTGCGTGGCTTGGTCCCCCTTGCCTCACAAGCTTTAAATATCACCTCCTTGCAAATGACTTCTTCACAATTTATATCTCTTGCCCTGATTTCTCACCGAGAACTACTTCTATATTTTCGATATCTGCTGGACCTCTCCATCTGGATGAGCTCCCTGCAATGTAAATTCATGGTGTTTAAAATTAGACCCACCATCTTTCCCCAAAGTGTAAACCCGACCCTCTTCTCTTGGGTCCTGAGCATGCCCACTTCACCTGCTCAGGCTCCAAACCTCAGGATTATCTTAGGAAATTTCTCCCGTCGCTTCCCCCCATCTCCAAGCACTGGCAAAGTCCTGCTCATGAGAACCCCACGGAGCTCTTCCACAGATCTCTCCTTTCTGTGACCCCATCCCTTCACACCCCAGACTGGATCCTGCCCTCATTACCTTGTACCTAATCTGTAAGCCTCTGGTTGTCCTGCTCAGTCCTCTCTCTCTCTCCTATACTTTACCCGGGATGGCCACTGCGCTTCCAGAGGCCCGTCTCCTTTCCTCAGTCAACCTCCTGTGGCATCTGGAAACATCCAAACTTGCTGGCCTGGCACCTGAGGAACAAGCTGATTCTCCACTTCTCCCCTGCACTGGAATCATGTGCCAGAGTCATCCTGCTCTCCACCCCAGCACAGACCTAGGGTCCCTGCCTTTGATAAGAACTTGTGCTGGTCTCACTGTCCCTCAATCTCCACAGGTCAAAACCCAGCTCAAAGCTACTTTCCTGGTCTCTCCCAGCAGAAACAATGCCCAGAGTATCTCACCTGTGCCTTTCTTGTGGTTCTGTCACTTCTACCTTCCTATCCCCTTCCCCCTCCATCACCAACCTAACAACTCTCCCCACAGAAGAGAGTAGGGGGCACCTGGTTGGCTCAGTGGGTTGAGTGTCCAAGTCTTGATCTCAGCTCTCAAGTCTTGACCTCATGGTTGTGAGTGTGAGTCTCACATAGGGCTCTGTGCTGGGCATGGAGCCTACTTAAAAAAAAAAAAAAAGAACAGGGTAGGATCCCCATTGTACTTGTCTTTGGGGCCCTTTGGTGGCCACCCGTTAAAAGGCTTACGTCTGGTAAGCACTCAACAAGTAGCGGTTGATGAATAAATGAGAGACTAACTCACTGATCAAAGCCAGCGGAAGTGGTTTCTGGACCCTAAGCAGTCATGACCAGCACGGTAGACAAGCACACACAAGAACAATGGCCAAGAGGCAGCTGTCAGGACAAGGGCAAAGGGAGGGCCGCCAGCCCCACATCCAGGAAGGGGGAAGGGAGCCAGGAGAGCTGGGAGTACAGTAAAAGATGTGACAATGAACCCGAATCCTCAAGAGAGGTTCAGCATCCTGAAGGCAAGAAAGAAGAGAATTCACTTATAAACCTCCCTGTTGTCAGAGGGTGGGAGGCCGCAAACTTTGGCAATGGCAGGAGAAATGATCAGTCATTTGGGAAATTCATTTCTGAGAAACAGCTAATTTCTCAATGACGGAGAGTTAATGAGGTATCATGAATCGACTTTTTTTTTTTTTTTTTTGGGGGGGGGGGAAGGGGAGGGGGGAGAGAGAGAGAATCTTAAGCCGGCCCCCACAACCCCGAGACCATGACCTGAGCTGAAATCAAGAGTCAGACCCTCACGGACTGAGCCACCCAGGCGCCCCATGAATCTACTCTTACACTCAGTCCCTGGACGACGCAACTTCACTCCGGACACTAACTGAAATAATCAGAACAAGTGAAACTGGAAGACGGAAAGGCCTACGGCACTTGTCTTCTCCAGTGAAAGAACCTTATTAAAACTACTACCTTCAACAAGGGAGGTAACGTGGTACCGACAAATAGGTTCTGGAAAGACTGTTTTTATTACCGACTGACTGAAGATGTGAACACCACAATAAACAGGCTTCATTCCACACAGACCTAGAGAGCTCCAGCCTCCACATCCCTCACAGCGGCCCTGACAAACGCATCTGCCGCGGCTAGGGGCTAGCGTGCAAAGCGAGTCTCCGCAAATCTCAGCGATGTCTATCTCCCCAACCTTGAAGTCTTGGAGATTCAAGTCTATAGTCTATCAGAATAACTACTAAGAAAAAAACCTTTCAGCTTTAAAAAAATGATCCACAGGAAGCATATAAATGTCACTGACTCCGACTAATCCACAGGGCAGCGTCTGGTCACAACAGAATTGATTTCGCCCTTAATGCTACTGTTGAAAGTATTTAAATGCCCCAGCATGGACTCCAACCCACACACTCCTCCTCGATCCCCCATTCCAAGTAGACCAGGTATTTTCACACTTGGTTCATCTTCAGTGAAGACTGTAATTAAATCTTTAATTTGAAAACAAGAGTGAAAGTCCAGCACTCTGCATTATCGGTTGCCCTCAGAGCTTAGAGCAAAGAGCAATCAAATAACGAATGGTGACCTCAGCTCCTTCAAGCTTAAGTAATCTGCTAATTTCCGAAGAAACTGGCTCATCTCAAAAGTGACCACTTTACACGTGGAAGTGCCTTCTGTGGTTACCTGGCCAGCCTCCTGGGAATCAGAAACATTATTTAAATTGCATAAACTGTCAAGTACGTGTGCTGCCTGGCCTTTTGATGACACCATCATTTTTAAAGCATAAATTTCAGAACACGATTCACATCCAAGGGGTTGGAAGAGGCCTGTTAGGGAGCTGGGTGTTCTCAGGATTGTGACGACTCCTGGTCCTTTCTACTTCCTCATCCACCTCTAGATCTTGCGAAAACTCTCCTTAAGCATAAGGAAAGGGGGTGAGGTGCAAACCGGTTACCTAATTCTTAAGAGTATTTATTAAGCATCTGCTCTGCGCCCTGCATGGCTGTAGCCACAGGGAATAGGACTGTGAATAAAATGAGTCTCTGTTCTCAGAAGGAAAACACCAGGCACACCTGTAACCAGACACCTGGGACCGGATTCCGGCTGGGTCACTTACTGGGGATGTGACCATGGGAATAATGTCACAGCTCCGAACCTCGCCTCCTCATCATCTGTTAATGGAAAACAATAATGCTAAAGCTGTTACAATTAAAAATAAAACACAGCGAGTATTCGGTCAACACTAGTGTCCTTCCTGCCCTTGTTCCTTTCTGTAGTAAGAGAGCAGATAATCAGTACATGCTTCAAATGTACACCAGGGGCCAAATGAAGCAAAACCAGGAGGAAGGTGGTGTTCTCTTCTCCCTTCTGTTTGTCTGATCCTTTGTGTCTTTCTTACCTGTTTGCACATCTTCTCTGTTGTTAAGAATCTGCGGTCCCTGGCCCTCTTCCCTGGTCTCCACGCTGCCAAACCACCCCTTCCCCTTCACCTCAACCCAGTCCAGAAATAGTTCTATCCATTCAGGAACCACTTGGAGCTCTCAATGAAAAGCGTCCAACTAAACTAATTCACAAGGTAAATTCAGGCTTCATGCTTTGATCCTCTTGTGAATGTTTTCATTTTCTAGACACTGCAGGGATGTCATCTGTGGTGGGGGTCGCAGGGCACATTTCTAAAGTGCTGCCTATACGCTCAGTACACAGAATGTACTGTTATCAACGGGGTACATCCAGAGTGTCGCTTTGACTAGGTCAGGTTTTCATAACGTACAGGAAAGACATTCTGGCTGAGTGAGGTTCTGGTCCATGCATACTGTGGCCCCATCCCAGCATGGAGTCACAGCCTTTAGAACACCCACTGGTGAGAGAATCTCCAGCTGATAATCAGTTTCCCTTCCTGGGGCTTAACGAGAATGCAGTCCTAGGGCGAACTTGAAAACCACTGGTATTTTAAGAATCCAAGTTACAAGACAATTGCTTTCCACTAACGGTAACTCTCAGGTTTTCTAGCACTTCATGGAGGCTCCAAAATCCTAATGAAGTATTTGTCGGGGCACCGAATAAAATGAACTTCTAATTATTTTGTTAGGAAGTGGTGTTAGTTTTCACACTAAAGCAGGTAAAACTGAGAGAAAAGGAAAAGACACAAATACTAGCATTAGCTAACCGTGTGCTTGGTAGGTAAGGGAGGAAATTTATCATGCTAAACCAAGGTCATCCATCTAGGTAAAAGTACTTAGAAACTTCTCTGTCAAAATAAACTATCAAATACCAAAGGATTTAGTTTGCTAAATGTGTTTAATCAACATGTATTATTTTTGTAGTAATAAAGAGTGATAGAACAAGGCAGAAAGGAAGGATAAAAGGAAATGAAAGAAGACAGAGGCCATGCTGGAAACCCAGCGCCCCCACGTGAACCGTAGCAGGGAGCTCTTTAATGAGCACAGGCCGTGGACACTGGCAGATGAACCAGGGATTCTGAGGAAGGCTGGACCTCCCAGCCTCAGGCACAAGCTGAGTGCTGACCTAGGTAAGCAGGCTTGTGAAATGAGCCTCAGCCCACATTATTTATTAGCATAATTATTAATAATAATTGCTATCATTCATTGAGGCCCTATCGTGTTCCAGGCTGTACTTTGCTTATCATCTCCACAAAAAACCCTTTGGGGAGGTGGGCAGTAATAACCTCACTTGGCAGATTTTACAAACTGAGGCCCAGAGATGGTGATTAACATCCAAGGTCACACAAGCGTGGAGTGTCAGAGCCAGAATGTCCTTGGGCCTTGACCCGGGACTGACCACCACAAGGCTTCAGGGCCTAATGAGCGGTTTGCAGGCTTGCGGTCTCTGCCTGCCTACTGCAGACTGCACCCAGGGAGCCCTCTGGCCACCAGCTCTCCTCTTCTCCACGTCACAAAGTTGCTGCCCAAGTTCCTCCCTGGAAAGCCACAGTTTTGCTGAAAGAGACAGCTCTGATGTCCAAGCATCACCTTAGCTGGAGGTTCGCCTCCTGAAAATGAATCCAGGAAGAGGCAGCTACCCCGGGAACCCCAATTCTCACGTCTTTTAAATCTATTTTCCAAGCAAAAGAGACCAGGAATCCATCATGTGATTCGGTGGAATGAAGGGCTGGGGGCAATTTACCTGTTCGCGGCTGACCATCAGATGCTGGGTGTTTCAGAAAATAAAGTAGGAGTCACCAGGTAGAACCCTGCATTCTCTTCCAAAGCCACCTCCTGCTGCAGAGCCTTGTGAGCCCCAAAGCAGGAGAGCACAGAGGAGAGGACGGTGTGTCCTGGGCCAGCAGGGAGGCTGCCAGGGGCCGTGGAGTGGGTGCTGCCTTCTACCAAGACCCCAGGTGCCTGGTAGGAGAGTCCGACACAGAACCGTGAGATCTGGGAATCTGAGAGCTACCGGACCCTAATGTGTCCAAAGAGCGTTCAAAGGATCTTATTTTTCCCAAGTCACATGTGCCTCGGGAGAGGAGAGGAAAGGGAGACAACAGACCCTTCCTAATGTAAACGCTTGCTTTCCCCCTCATCCAATCTAAAAGAATGACGACTATCCAGCAAAGCACACATCTGACCGAGCAGGGGCAGGGGGGCACCAAGGCGGGATGCACCCCACAGACCTCATGCTCCCAGCATGCTCCCCAAGCACAGAGAGGCACAAGACAGCCCAACTCTGGGCAGATCTGTATAGGTGAGTTTTCAGGGTAGATAAGTAATTATCCAGTTCTACCTCTTGTGACCTTTCATGAAGTCAGGATGGAGACAATGAAAAATGAACCAATTCACCCCAGCAGGCTCCAGCACCTCATGGTCAGCAGTATCAAGGGCTCCTGATACATCTAACAGAAGTGCCACGGCGCCTGACTGGGGCCACCAGCGGGAAAAACCTATCCATCAATGAAACTAATACAGAGTCGGGATCCTGCTCAGATCGGAAACTGGAGCATTAGGAAATGGTTCACGGTACAATAATTAACTCGTGGATTCACACAGCATCTGTCTTTAAGGGCAGCTCATCTTTGGGACCTTGGTTTCTGCATCTTTAAAGCTCAGCGGTTGGGCTCAATGACTTGCACCTTCTCTTCTAAAATGAAAATTCTATGTTAAGATTCCCATTGTGTTACAGTTTCTCAAATCTCCATTTCCTTTAGGCTCTAAAGGGTTAAGTGCCTGCTCAAAGTCAGTTAACTAAGTATGAAACAGAGCTGGGGAGCTTAACATCAAGTGATTACTTCTGAAGCAAGGAATTAAGACCTTTTCTTCCCTAATAGAGACATTAACGTTTTCTGTCAATAACGGACTAAGTTCTTTCTAATCACTATGTTTCGGCCACTAAAAGGGCAGTTCAATCTCTCCATCCTTGTGCTGCTAAAGAAAGTGCCTTCAGGTGACAGGTGACAGCTTCTGCCTCAGAATCAAGCACTGATCGTGTTATGATGACTTGGTGGAAACCACATTAGTTAATTTTTCACATCCAGTCTCCTAACTCTACTGGTTCTTCGGTATCTTGATGGGCTCGGGCCATGAATCCAGTTCTTGAGGAGTGTTAACTACTGCTTTTGTGTGAGTCTCTGCTGTTGTCCACATGACCTCTCAGACCTGGACACACACCCCTTAGCATGAGAGGATGTGTCCCCAGCCTCTCCTACAAAGGAGACAGCGCATTTTCAGCTGCACTGAAAACACAGTTGTCTCTACACCATGTCAACAAGAAAGCAGGTGGGATCACCTCCTCCTTCCTGTATTTTGGGCTGCCTCGTATTAGACTAGGACATCTAGTGACAAGAAAGTAGCTACAGAGATGAGGATTGCTGGGGTCTTTACAAGCACTTTTGCTTTTACTAGAGCCAGTGTTCTCATGTGGACATTGACTGGGATTCGGTGCAAGCTGACTGTAGATGGACCATGCTGGGAGGCTTGGCCTGGGATCTGTCACCTGCTCTTGTCCCTTCCCTTCAGGGAGAGGAGGGACAAAACCATCCGGTCAACCTGGCACCTCAGGCACTGCCCAGATGCTAGACAAGAGCACCTCCTTTCCTGCCAGGCCACTCAAGAGGGGCTCCAGCTCTCTGATGGAAATGAAAGCCAACACTAGACTCTATTTTCCACCCACCAGAGTGACCAAAATATAGATGTTCAATAGTATCATGCTAGCAAAAGTTTGGAGGAAGCAGTATTTTCATGAAGTGCTGCTAGTGAACCGGGGCAGCTCAGTGTGGTGGTTAGTGGGACAACATTTAAAAATACAACCTGAGATGCAGGTTTTCTTTGAAATGCCCCTTCTTAGCATCTCCCCAGAAAAACAGCAGCACTTGTGGATAAGGGTCTGCAGCGTTTGTACAAAACAACATAACTGTCAATCAACAGAGAAATTAACCAATAAACTGTGGTCCTTCCAAACTATAGAACAGTTGCACCAGTTAAAAAAAAAAAACAAAACAAGGGCACCTGGGTGGGTCAGTCGGTTAAGCATCTGACACTTGGTTTTGGTTCAGGTCATGATCTCAGGGTTGTGAGATGGAGCCCCACACTGGGCTGTGTGCTGGGCGTGGAGCCCGCTTACTCTTTTTGTCTCTCCCTCTCCCCCCGCTCCTGCACATACTCGCTCTAACTAAATAAGTAAATAAAATCTTAAAAAGAAATAAAAAAGAAGAAACCAGACTTACATGAATCAACATGAAAGATCTCTAAGACCAACTGTTGACTGAAAAAAGTAGATGTAAGCAACATGTCCGCTACAACCCCACTTATGTTAAAAAGCCAAGCAAACTTCGTATTTCTACAGAAGCCTGTATCTGCCTGTGACTTCACAGCAAAAAGTCTGGAATGACATACAGTAAGAATTTAGCTTTTGAGGCGACTGTTAAAATAAACAAGGAAAAAGACCACAACACAGTATACACACCAAGATTACAACTGGTTAACAAATAAGTGTATTTAAAAAAAAAAGACAAATGTCAGCAATTATAGACAAAATAAAAATGTCAGTGTTCTGTTCATTTAGGAAAAAAACAAAGTTATTTTAACTGTTCACTCAGAAACACGTTCTGAGAAACCACAGTTTTCAAGTTAATTTTAACTGCTTTCTTTTAAATCTGACTTAAATAGTTTTTTAGACAAATAAAGCATGAAAGATAGCTGTATGGCAAGTTTCATCTTGAAGGAAGAATGAAATGCCTGATTGCAAACTATTTTGAAAGAAAAAATATATAACTAGAGAGTCTAGTGATATTGTTCTTATGAGCCACTTGAAGCTATTATCATTTTTGGAAATGCTATTTTACAGAAGGTCTAATTTGCTGATAAAATCTCAAGTGCATTAACCACCAATTTGTTGTAATACAGCAGGTGTTCAGCCAACAATTCTGGACAATTCCTTTGATTAAGCCGGTCATTTTGGGATGTGTGCTTTAAGGCAACCAGATTTGTTAAATTAACTTAATAACCTTCTAAAATACAACTCTGTACACCTCCCAAAGCAAACAAGGGACTAGAATAAAAAATATAATGTTTGAAACATTAGAGAATGTAATACTTTATGACACATACTGTATTATTATAAATGTGATATTATAATATAGCCACAAATAAAATGTTTTGGAATAAAGTCAAGTTTAAATCATGTCAAAAACCCAGATGGCTGAATCAGTCTTGGCCCCATGGACACAAAAGATGTGGTTACTTATAAATAAGTGATTTGAGATTCAGGGGACAAGAGATTCTGTCCTCAAAATACACCTGCTACTCACAGGGTAAAATATCTGAAATGCCGCCATTAAAGATTCATTTCTTCAGAATAAACACCGACATCCTTTGAAAATGCAAATAAACAGAAGAACTAAGACATAAAACCAATATTATTTTACCATGTTATTTATCAGACTGTTTTCTCTCAAAAGAGAGGAGCTCCCGAAAGTAAGAACAAGGCCTGGGTGTGGTGAGCCTGGACTCTGTGAAGAAGCTGGATAGGATGCTGAAAGCCAACCCTACTAATCCCTCCATTTCTTTCCTGGAATTGGTCCTGCCTAAAACACTGTCAACTGCAATCTTTCTAAGAATTTTGGCAGGCACAAACCCCATCAGGAGCATACAATTAAGATTATGGAATTCCTAAGAAAACCAATAATAGTAACTACGATTTACTGAGCACTGACTATATGCCATATACAACAGTAATCCTTTGTCACACGTAACTTTGCTCGATTCACACTAAAAAAACTTAATGAGATGCATACTCTCACCTCCAACTTTCACGTGTAAAAACTCCAGTTCAGAGGGATATACCACACCTGTCGAGGGTCATGTGGCACTAAGTGACAACCCAGGTCTGGCTGACACCAAACTCAATGCTCCATTATTCAATGGTGCCTCACACCCCCCAAACAAATTACAAAGGAAAAGAAAGTAATTTGACCATGAATCACTGTTGAACCACATTCTCTGACTGGTCACTCCTACCTTTAATCTTTCCTTAAATACATATATTTTGGTTAAGAAAAGTAAAAAGAGCTTCTTTCCCATGGTGTCTCTTCGGCCTTTCTTACCACAAATCATCTCTAGAACGGGGTAATTCATCAGTAAATCGGAAGCTGCTGGCAAATCTTCAACATGTTAATCTCACCCAGTCTTTCCAGTCCCTTTCCCTCGCGGATGTTCCCAGATGGAAAGGAAGGCCGTTTTGGCCATGCGCCATAGATCCCACCATCCCAATGACTTTTGGACTTTAAGGAAATAAAAATAATTCATACTACCCAAAATCCAGGACATAAAGTTTAGGCAGCTCCGTGCTGCTTTCATGGAAAACAAAGCTGGATTAACTCCTTGTCCCATGTGAGCTGAAATGAGATTCTTTTTTTTTTTTTTTTAAGATTTTATTTATTTATTTGACAGAGAAACAGCCAGTGAGAGAGGGAACACAAGCAGGGGGAATGGGAGAGGAAGAAGCAGGCTCCCAGCGGAGGAGCCCAATGTGGGGCTCGATCCCAGAACTCCAGAATCACACCCTGAACTGAAGGCAGACGCTTAACGACTGAGCCACCCAGGCGCCCCTGAAATGAGATTCTTATAAACAAACAAAACTAAATGCCTCTCCTGCCTGACTTTCACCCACACAACTTTATGTTGGCTTTTAATCCTTCCCTCACTCTTCCTCCTTGGAACTACAACCCAATATACCACAGCACACCAGTCCTTTTTGTTTTGAGTTCTGATCTTTAGTAGAACCCAAGTTGAGACAGACCCTTTATATCCCACCACGTAGTATAATATACTGGTCATGGGGTGGGGTGGGGTGGGGGTGTGTGTTTGTGTGTGAACTTGAAAGACAGACCTGAGTTCAAATCCCGACTCTGCCATTCATTGGCCCCATTCTTTTTTTTTTTTTTTTTAAGATTTTTATTTATTTGAGAGTGAGAGAGAGACAGAGAGAGAGAGACAGGACAAGTGGGGGCCAAGGGGGTGGGCAGAGGGAGAAGCAGGCTCCCCACGGAGCAGGGAGCCCAATGCGGGGCTCTATCCCAGAACGCTGGGATCATGACCTGAGCCGAAGGCAGATGCTTAATGACTGAGCCACCCAGGCGCCCCGGAAAGCGACTTCTTGAAGGCTGTTGGCTTTATTACCACAAATACCCATACACTTTTTTGCTTGGGATTGAAAGAAAAATCTGGAAATAATTTCAAAAATCTCTTTAAGAACAACCTGAGTTATGCCAACCAAAATCTATGCATAAACAAAAAAATTCATATGATGGTGCTAGAAATGACCAATAAAACTAGCGAACCTTTGGAAAATCTGACCATGAACACAAGAAATGTATATAGAGAAAAGCATTAAACACAAGACAGTAGCTTCAGGCACAGGTGTAGTGTTTTTAAAAATTTAAGAGATTGTTATAATTTCATATCATTCTGCTTCATCCTATGAGCTTATGACAACCATGATGCAAGGAAAATGATAGAATACCACAAAAAAGGAGAGAAGGCTGAGCTCACTCATGGTGGTAAGTACAGAAGTCCTAATAAAGACAGATAAAGTGAATCCAACAATGCATTGAAAAGACAGTGCCTCATGACCAAGTAAGATTTATTCTAGGAATATAAGGATGATTCTACATCAGGAAATCCATTAATGTGACTTACTACATTAAAAAGAGAAAAATCACATGGCTATTTTGATGGATGCCAAAAAGACCTGTGATATAAAGGTAGGGCCCACTCCCGCAGGTATTCATGTGTTATTATCACAGCACACGCTGGAGAGGGAGGGAATACAAAATATGTAAATCTACACGAAAGAAACGATAAAACTTCACTCTTAAACTTCTGCTTTTTTGTATTTCTGTATTTTCTGATTTCTGTATTATTTGATTCCCCCCCAACCCCCAATGATCTTGTATTGCCTTTTGTAAAAATAATGATAGCAATGGCCTGGCATGAAGCCTTGAACCAGGAGTTACGCAGAGAACAATCCAAAGCCGTTTTTAGGCAGTTTTAAGTGCCAATAAAGAAATAATTAAGTTCAAAGAACAAATGAGGAGAAAGAATATTAACAGAAAGGGATGCCTGGGTGGCTCAGTTGATTAAGCATCTGCCTTGGGCTCAGGTCATGATCCCAAGGTCATGGGATCATGTCCCGCATCAGGCTCCTTCCTCAGCAGGGAGTCTGCTTCTCTCTCTGTGCCTCCCCCTGCTCTCGTTCTCCCTCTCTCTCTCTGACAAATAAATAAATAAATAATCTTAAAAAAAAAAAAGAATATTAACCAAAAATAGGAATAACCATTTTCAGTATGTGTGGAAAAGTTTCCTTCTCCAGCAGGACCAGGGAGAACTAACCCTGTTGCTGCCATTCATTTCGGAACACGTCATGATCTACGAGTTCTAGAGCTGGCTACTTCAAGAAGTAGACAGGGCCAATGAGGGTGCTGGGAGCACCAGGGAGGGAATACAGACTGTTCCCATACATGGGACGACATGGGAGGGAGTTCCACAGCAATGAGCAGCAGTTAAAAGGAAGTCCTTAGAGGCCTGGCCAGTGGTTCCCAGAGCAGAGGGTGGGCACCTCAAAAAGAGATCTTGAACCATCCTGGACACACAGATGAGCAAGAGTGAGGTCAGGATGCAGCAGTTATGGAAACAAAAAAGATTTTTAGGGGAAAGCGTCACCATAGTCACTGTGGTGTCACTGGTGCCCTGGGGGCATCCTCAGAACGCTGGGGGTGAGGCCACCCTGGAGCTGACAACCCCACCACCCCTCCTCTCCCAGACCAAGGAAGGCCTCTGACCTTGGCCTAAACTTACTGTTACACGACCCATAAATGTATTTTTTAAAGATATATTTATCTATTTTTTAAGAGAGAGAGAGAATATGCACACAAACGGGGGTGGTGGGGGACAGAAGGAGAGAGAGAATCCTGAAGCAGACATCCCAAGGCGCATGGAACCCGACACAGGGCAGGAACCCAGGACCCCAAGATCATGACCTGAGCCAAAACAAAGAGTTGGCAACCTACTGAGTTACCCAGGCGCCCTGATCCTGTGAATGTACTAAATGCCACTGAATTATATACTTTAAAATGGCAAAAATGGCCAATTTTATGTTACATATATATATTTAGCATCATAAGAAAAAGTATAATCACAAATAAATGATTATTAGTGCTTCACTGAGAGAGGCATTACTTACATGGCCCAGCAAGCCCTATGGAACAGGCAAGTGGAAGAAGACAGTGGCCCAGCCAAAAAGAAAACAGAAGACAAGGAAGACAAGAGAAGAAGACAGTGAGATGGTTCTTTGAGCCATATGAACTGTGAGTACGGCTATCGGTGCCAGAGCCAGCACCGTCACACCTGCAGTGTCTGCGGCCCAACCACGAGGGGCCGGACCGCCCATCACCTGGATCTGCAAAAGGAAGGAAGGCAGCCCTCTGAACAGTCTCTCTCAACCACTAAGGTAAGTAAGAACCAGGTAGCACACGCCCTTCATACAGGAAGTACTGCCCAACAACCCAACGAGAGAAACAGGTTTTCCAAAATGTGGTTCCTTTGAGCAGGAAGGTCTGGGCCGAGACAGCACACCCTCTTCCCAGGGCCCCGCGCACCACTGGCTCCTGTAGGCAGCGGTCTGAGGCAAGGCTGACACCCACAGCGGGTACGATTACCATCAAGTGTTCCCAGCCTTGAGAATGAACTGGGGATAATTTCACTGGCAGTGCGGGGACCCTTTCCTACCTATCAATACACAGAACAATACAAAATAAACCTCTGGTTTAACAGCAGCAAAGTGTTATTCACAGGATTAAAAAATGAGCAAATCATTTCCCTCCATTTCCTGGAGACAAACATTTGGTTTGATAAGTAAACAAAAAAGTCACTTATACTCAAAAGACCATTCAGATGGATAGAAACAGCTCTGATTTACTCCAACAGGTCTGGAGGGGATGTCATTTACTTCAGTCCACTTAGAGCTGTAACAACTGCTTTTCAAAAACAGACATTGATTCATGAAAATGAACATACAGACTCTCTTTGCAGCATAAACCCCGACAGCCTCAGGCAATAGAAATGTAGTACAAGGCACCGGAGGCCGGTATGAGGAAGCGAGCAATTACACCGGTATTTAACGCAATCTATTGCTCATCAGAAAAGCGTTTAGCACAGGAGTCAGATCCACACAGCCACTTAACTGTCCCCTCCAGCGATTACACTCTCTCAACCCAAGAGTGTGTCAAATTAAAACAACTACACATTGACTTTTTGCTTCTGTAAACATTAAGGAGTGATTGACAACTTCAGACTGTTGCCAGCCAGGCATTATCATCCCCCTTCTGGCTTCTCTGCTCCGCGCTGAGCAGTCTGTTTCCTTAGGAAGATTCCCAAGGAAGGCCAAAGGGTTTCAGGGCTTCCCCCTCAAGTCCCCGAGGCTCACCTACAGAGGGTCTACCATCTCTTACCTCTGAACAGCTTCAGATGACTTTAAAAAACTGGGCATTTTAAAATTTAGTATTTGTCATTGCCTTTTAGGAAAGCTCCACGCACTTCCAGTAAAAAATAAGCCAGTCTTTTTCCCACACTACTGTTCTCACCGCTCTACTATGATCCTGATTTTGGAAGGATTCCCTTCTTATTCTATTCTCCTTTATTTCACAACTGTAAGGGGTGGAAGGGAGACAGCCGAGAGAGACAAGTAAACAAAAGTTAAAATAAGCGAGAAGATCTATTCACCACTGATAACCAGGTGAATCATCACCTGGCAACGCGACAGGCTTGTTCTGTGGAATCGACACAGAACGCTGAATGTTCTCGGATGATACAGAAAAGGCCCAGGCAAGTATCAAGTGTTAACCCCTCTGACACTTCTCCCTCTTGGTTCCAAGACCAAAGGGGAAAGAAGTCTTCAATAAGGGAAAACTGGATGTCAACATGCAAAAGAATGGAGTTGGACCCTGCCTTACCTTATACAAAAATGAATTCAAGATGGATCAGACCTAAATGTTACAGCTAAACAACTTTTAGAAAAAAACATGGGGGGTGGGGAGCTTCATGATGTTAGATTTGGCTATGGCTTCTTGGATACGACCCCAAAAGCATAGGCAACAGAAAAAAACCCAGAAATTGGATTTCATCATGATTAAAGATGTCTTTGTGTTTATCAAAGGACACAACACAATTCACAGAGTGAAACTCACAGAACGGGAAATCATATTTGTAAATGGTATCTCTGATAGGGGCTCCAAGCCACTTTTCCCCTCATGGTTTTAATGCAAGCAATCCTTGGCAAGTCCCCAAGGACTCCCATGTTCACTGTTGCCCCATGGCCAGAAGACAAGTTTTCCACCCATTCTTGGACTTAGATCAACCAAGTTCTAGTCTATTCACTTCCATCTGCTATTTAAAGTTAAAAGTGTGGGGGTGCCTGGGTGGCACAGTGGTTAAGCGTCTGCCTTCGGCTCAGGGCGTGATCCCAGCGTTCTGGGCTCGAGCCCCACATCAGGCTCCTCTGCTATGAGCCTGCTTCTTCCTCTCCCAATCCCCATGCTTGTGTTCCCTCTCTCACTGGCTGTCTCTATCTCTGTTAAATAAATAAATAAAATCTTTAAAAAAAAATAAAGTTAAAAGTGTGCAACACAGGCTAGGTCCAAAGATCAGCTAATGTTAATCAGTATTCACTTACTCCTTCCCTAGTTAGTCCTCAATCCCACAGGTTATTTGAAGAAGGGCTCATGTTGCCACAAAAGTTAGACTTCTACTACATTTGCCAAATATTTATTTATTTTAGTAATCTCTACACTCAATGTGGGGCTCAAACTCAGGACCCTGGGATCAAGAGTCATACTCTCTTCTGACTGAGCCAGCCAACCCCCCAAAAGTTACCTTTAAAATGTTGTTTGCTGAGCTTGTGTTACTCTTTTGTCTCAGGTTTAAACACCACACTGCCCCTTCCGTACAAAATAGCCCACTTGTCCCAGATGGAACTACTGTCCAAGAGACACCTGGGATGACAGACGGGTCTTATCTCTGTATTATCCAATATGACAGCCAGTAGCCACACATGGTTGCCGAGCACTAAATGTGGCTAGTGTGACAGAAGAACTCGATTTTGAATTTTCATTCATTGAAGCTAAAATAGCCCTATGTACCTGGAAGCTCCTGTATGGGATGGTACAGGCCTCAGAGAGCAGGCCAAAGAGAAGGGTTGCTCTGCTGACAGTCTGAGATTGGACAGAGAGACATGGAGTCAGGAAGACAGGCCAGGCCATGTCACTTATTCTGTATTGAGCAGTTTACTCTGCTCTAAAATAAGGTCAGTAATTTTTGCTCTACCTGCCTGTGGATTCACAGAAAGATACTCGGTCTCTGTCCTTGGTTCCTGGCACATGGCTTCTAAAACTCCTGGAATTTTCTGAGTGATAAGGCTTCTGTCGAAGCCTCTTTGATTCTGATAAGGCGGCACTTGGAGGGCCTCTAGATAGCTTTAGGGTGGGGGCTGAGCAGCAGAAAGACCCAGCCTTAGTCAGAAGCTAGGAAAGTCTAGCCATACCCCAACCACACCAGGGAGGGGAGAGGCGCCAACGGCCAATGATGTAATCAATCACGCCTAATGCTGAAGCCTCCATGAGGAAGTTCAGAGAGCTTCCGGGTTAGTGAACACATCAAAGTGCTGGGGGGAGGGGTGCCCCTGAAAAGAGCATGGAAACTCTCCACCCTCTCCCCATTCTTTGCCCTATACATCTCTTCCACTCGGTGATTACTGAGTCACATCCTTTATTTTAAACCAGCAGTGACCTTGTGTGTGAAGGCCCCAAAATCCCCTTTGCCAGGAAAATAAGCAAAAACTAACTTGTAGCATCACACTGGTGTGAAGCTTAAGGTCACGGAGAGCACTACAAGGGCAAAGAGGACAAGGAATTGGAAATCCTTTCCCCAAAATAAGAAATAGGAAAAAAGGAAGTAACCAAATTCTGGGGGGGAAAACGTGGGAAAGAAGAGCACAATCTGGAAAAGAAGCACTCTGGGTGAGTGGGTGTACGTGACCACGGAACTCTCCATCTCTGCAAAACACCCGTGCTGTGGGCATCTGACTGTCAGAAGAGGGCCTGTCATAGGCTGGGCGTGGCATGTCGGGGAGTTTGGAAGGTGAGTGAGTGGTTGGCAAATCGCAGACATTCAGCACCAGGAGCACACTGGCTCACCAGGTCTCAGCGTCCTTCTCCTGTGTCCCAAGAAGCTCAGCAAGAGGAGACATTTAGAGACACTGAACTCTTCAGCAATGTTACAGGCTCCATGGTGTCCCCCAAACTCCTATGTTGACGCCCTAGCCCCCCAAGGAGACTGCACTGAAATTAGGCTTAAGTGAGTTTCAATGAGGGAGATTAAGTGAGTTTCGGTGAGGTCATAAGGGTGGAGCCTGGTTGGACAGGACTTGTGTTCTTCTAAGAAGAGCAAGACAGGGGGCGCCCGGGTGGCTCAGTTAGTTAAGCCTCCGACTCTGGGTTTTGGCTCAGGTCCTGATCTCAGGGTTGAGCCCCCTGTAGGCCTCTAAGCTCAGCGGGGAGTCTGCCTGAGCTTCTCTCCTTCCCCCCTCCCCTCTCCTCATGCACGCACTCTCACGTACTCGCACACGCTCTCTCTCAAATGAATATATCTTTAAATTAAAAAAAAAAAAAGAGCAAGAGAGATGGAAGCTCTTTCTCTGACTCTGAGCACACAGAGAGACAAGCCGTGTGAGGTCACAGTGAGGCAGCTGGCTACACCCCCCAACCACACCTTGACCTGGGACTTCTCACCTCCAGGACTGTGAGAAAATAAATGCGTATTTAAGGAGACCAGTCTGTGCCCTTCTGCTACGGCAGCCCCAGCAGAATAACATCCGTAGTATTAGCATCAAACAGGAAGATAACATAGCCTTGCCTGTTCCATGTCCACACACATCAGTTCCTCTCCTTCCACACAGTAGGTTCTACCCATTACGGGCATTCGTGTGCCGAGTGGGAAGAGCTGGAGATTTACTCAAATAAGATTACACACCTATTTCACATATTTCTCGTGGTTTCATAGTTTTTGTTGGGCCCTGCGATAGTTTTCAAACTCAAAATAAATGCAGTGCTTCCACATGATGGAATACTATTTTGCCATAAAAAGGAACGAAGTACTGCTCCATGGTACAATGTGGACAAACCTCAGAAACGTAACACTAAGTGAAAAAGCTGGACCTCACAGGTCACGTAAGATTCCATTTCTATGAAATGTCTAGAATAGGCAAATCCACAGAGACAGAAAATAGAACAGTAGCTTCCAGGGGCTGGGAGGGAGGTGCAAAGAAGTAGTGACTGCATATGGGGAATCTTTTTGGGACGATGGAAACACTTCTGGGATTAGGTTGTGGTGATGGTTGTACAATTTTGTCAATATACTAAAAACCACTGAACTGTATGCTTTAAGGAGATGAATTTAATGGTGTGTGAACTAAGTATCAATAAAGCTGTTATAAGCATACAAATAAATAAATCAAGCCCCATGCCACCTCTCTAACCATGTAAGTAACAAAGGCAAAACATGCCCAGACAGGGCTGCATATTTGGAACATTTGCCCATAAAGTTTGGTTGTAACCCTCGTTTCTCTACCTAAGGAAAGAGATCTCTCCCTTGGGTTGCAGAAAGACCTTGATCAAGTCCCGAATAACAACAAGACAGCCAGGCACATGGCTACGCCCTTCTACAGCCTGTAGACGTAAGGCTGTTCTCCTGTGGACACGAAGGGAAGGGCATGAGTCCCCAGGATCTGCTGACATTTAAGGGTGACTGTCCCATGCTCTCTGCCATGTTCACATCCCAGGCATGATGCCAGGTCCACAGACAGCTGGCTCTCCAGGAGTTTACTACTTGTGTACTGACCGAGCCACCAGCTTACATCCTGGTGGGGGTTCGAGAAGGAGACAGAGAGGACTTGGTCCTGCTGAGAGTTTCCAGAGTCACTGTTATGCCTGGTAAAGTTGTACGAGGACGTAACTGAACCAAACACACAGAGAGTATAAATTTCCATTCCGATTTTGAGTGGCAGTGGGTTAAACTGTATTTGCTGCTGTATTAATGGATCTAACCCATAAAACATGAAAAAAGAAATGTGTGGACCCATGAATTACCCAAATGCAGGAAGAAACACTACAGTTAATGTGGGCAACGATAACTTAAAATCCAGAAACTCTTCACTGAGAAAACTACAAATGGCTTTAACCAAAATAGAAAACCACTCCAAGCATGATTAGCCCCGCCTCTTGTATGATTTTTATAGAAACACAAAAGAAGCAACTCTTAAAACTGCTGAGTATGCTTCCAGAAAGTATTGCTGTCCTCCATCTACATTTCGTTTTTGCCTTTTACCCTCGGGCCTTAAAACAGTCATTCAGAGAAGACTTGAACCGATCCTAAGATTGCCAGATTTAGGAAATAAAAACACAGGATGCTAAAATTTCAATTTCAGACAAAATACATAATTTTTAGCATAATAAAATACTGTGGACATAATTATGAAAATAGTTGTTTGGGGTTTATCTAACCCTAACTGGCCATCTAGTGTCTGATCGCGCAGCCCTCATGGGCTGACTCCTGGCTCTTCTCTCCCTCCCCTGGTGATGGAGCTAATGGAAGGCTTCTGGTCCCTGTCCCACCTCTAGAGGCCAGCACTGTATGCCCACAGTTGTGTCCTGTGCTGCACCAGGAAGCTCAGAAGTGGCACCGTTAATCAATCTCCAGTAAGAAGACATTGCAACTAAGAGGGAAGAGCCAGAAAAAGAGCAGAGGGCAATGGTGGGAGGGCTGTCTGTCACCGAGTTTCAAGTGAGGGGAAGCCCTGCCCTCGACTTGCTGTAAATGGGGGAGAAACCCTGGATTCACTGTAGCACCCGATACGAAAAGGCCACAAAATGGTTCTCCGAACTTCCCTGCTACACTGAAGAGAGAATTAAAAAATATGTATTAAGAAGATGATCGTGGGGCTACAGGGCCTGAGTATCATTTTTTTTATGGAGCTCATTTTTAATATCAGCACTTTTAGGGTGAATGTAAATAAACCTGACCATGTAATAAATTCAGTGTGCTCTTTTGTTTTGCAGATTTAAGCTAAAACGCCATAAATCTTTTCTTGGAAGCAGCATCTTTCAAGATAACAGAGGCAGCACCAGGATTTTGATACCCACTAAAAAAACAATAAATACGCAACTGACTTCGGAGACCTCCCCAAGTGCATGTGCTCGGCTGACAGGCGAGGCACTCGCCAGCGGGTGGAGCGGTCCTGTGGGGTTTCTTCGCTTTGCCCTATATCACAGGGATCGTTCCCGCACACCACAACAATCCCGGGAAAGAGGATTCCTTGGCTTTGTAAAAAAGGACGGTAAAATGACCACTGCCCACAGAGCAGAAGCAAACCCACTCCTACGATGAAATAACCATCTACTCTAGTTCCCCCCAAAGATTCCGGTTATGCCAATTTCAATGAACAACCGTTGGAAGGTACATAAATGCTGGTCACCATTCTTTACAGCAGAAGCCCGGCTGGAAGCTGACCTCAGCATATACTGTGTACCCGTGTATATGTGCAAGATGAGAAGTATATGCCTATATATAAATACATATAAAGCTAACTTTCAGTGTTCGGAAAACAAAAGCTATCCCCATATAACAGCCAAATTCTGACATAACTCAATTTGGACACCTCATCTGGTGTGCACTGCACTCATTCCCAGTGTAAACCCCACCGCACCGGGCAATGATATACTGTAATGTCACAGCGCAATCTGGATTTACTATAAAGGGCCGCGGACGAGCTTCAGAGCAGTAAACATTGCAGCGAGGTGTATTTCACACTGAGCTGGTTTTTATGAAGAACACTTCACCGCCTAGGCACAGCACCTGGATGATGGATGGTGAAAGATGCATGACAAGCTTCATCATTGTTTGTAAATCTTAACTGTTCCTGCTCACTAACTCTGGAGGCAATTTTCAAAGACAGCAGCCGACAGAAGGACAGCACAGCTCTCCTGAAGGTTATTCAAGTTGTACTTGGCCTGAGCCGTGCCTCCGAGCCGCCGAGAAGGGAAAATAAACTCCCAAGTTACTCCACACAGCGCCCAAAAAGCATCCCCGAGGCCCAGCGGATGCAGACGGAAATGAAGAACTCTCCCGTGTGAGGATGCGGGATGCTCCGACCAGAGCAGTCACTGTCACCTCCAAGTTAATGTCCGCGTGGACGCTGCCTCTTCAGGATTTTTCAATGAATGAATAATGGAACTGGCAAACCTGACGCATGATGTGCCCACGAAAGCCTGGGTTTCCTGCGCTGACTGGGCAGATAGGGGACCAGACGACACCCCTGAGCTCCGTCGAGACAGAATCAGCACAGGCATCCCTGGGCCAGCACTGGCTTCTAGCAATTGTGTACAACCTAGTTATGTCAGCACACGCAGCAATTCCTAAAAGTGTGGTTTCCCGAGCTCACACCCTGTGTCTTGCTTAGACGGTCTTCTTTAGCCCAAAGGAAAAACCCTGCAAAGGCCCTGACTTTTTCAAGAGTAAATCAGAGACATAAAAGCAACCTTGTATTAAGCCACTGACACGCTAGGCGAGCATAAAATATTGCCTCAAAAATTATCTGGGGAAAACAGGCCTTTTATTCACCCTAATTTTATTTTTTTTTTCATTTTTTAAGGATTTATTTATTTATTTGAGAGAGAGAGAGGAGAGAGCGAGAGGGAGGAGCGAGGGGCAGAGGTAGAGAGAGAAACACCTCAAGCTGAGCGCAGGGCCCAACACGGGGCTCAGTCACACAACCCTGAGATCGTGACCTGAGCCGAAATCACAAGTCGGATGCTTAACCAACTAAGCGAGCCAGGCGCCCCTCACCCTAATTTTAAAATTACACAGAATAGCCACAGAAAATAAAAGCAACTATAGGAAAGTAGTTGATTGTGTTTCTATTTACACTTATAATTTCAAAGCTGATAACTATTTAATGTTATAACGTCTGCCTTCATCAAATATTAACACTCTCTCCTGTTAAATACAAAGAAAATGCACATATAGCCACAAAATTAAAACTCGACTTTACTGTGTTAAGTCATAAAGGTGTTCTAAAGTTTATATTTAGCTTTGGGAAGAGCAATGTAAATACTACACCTGATATGCTGGTGGGTTTTTTTCAAGGCTGCTTTTCGTTTCAGTTTGTTTTGTTTTGTTTGTTTTTGCTGTGACACCAACATGCTATAGAAAGGCACTCCTAGAAGGGGTCTTTCTGCATGATGCATATGCTGGAGGAGTAGGTTCTAGACTTTTATCATCACAGAAGAAGAGTTACTATTGCATGCATAGCTTTAAACTCAGCAGATAGAAGGTTTCCAACCGCCAATCACAGCCATCATCTCCTTGAAAATATTTCACACGCGAGAACGCCAGACTGTTGCCCAGTGAGGCCTCAGACAAGCTAAGTAAGGCACCACTGTGCCTCAGTTTCTCTACCTGCCAATCAGAAATGAGGACACCTCTCCTCTCATTGTCTCTGTGCCTCAGTGTCCTCATCCATCAAATGGGGATAATTATACTACTCTTAAAAATTAAATGAGTTATCCCCACTGAGTGCACAGAACCTTGTCTTACAGACACTGTAAGAGCTACCTGTTTGTGAGGAGAGGAAAGGGAAGGGAGGGAAGAGAAACCACAGGATATACCAGCATAAAGAATGCCCAGGGGAATAGTTCAGAGACCTGAGTTCCTATGCTGGCTCCTGTTCCCCAACACTAGCGACAAGGCTCAGAGACGTCACGGTGCTCTGCCTGCAACGTCCCCACCCCGCCCCAGCCTCTCTGCTTAGCGTGCTTAGTGAGGAAGCCCCTCTTGACCTTGCTCATAGAGCTGTGTTATTCATAAAAAACCAGTATATGCGAAGGAGGAAGTCTTTAAGATTTGAGTTTTCCAAAGGGAATGTAAGGAATATTCTACACAATATGAATCTAGGATATGCTGTAGCCTGGAGGCAGTACCCTAGGTTTGCCCATGTCTGCTTTACTTCCATGACTGTTTTACTGGAATGCCAGACTCTGGGCCAGTGAGGCGCCAGCAAGAAGGATCCAAGGTTTCTTCTTCATTCAAGAACCCATGGACCATCCCAGGAGCCCTCTGAGAACACGTGTGGTCTCACACATGGCAGGATGTGTGCTCCCGGCACCTAGCAAAGTGCAAAGCTGAATGAACAGGATTCTGCCCTGCATGTGTGAGACCACAGCTCAATGACTCTTGCAGAAGGACCACGTGCGTGAACTTCTTCCCTACGTGAGTCTGACCTCCCTTATGTGGGTCCGTGGGAAGTGCCTGCTCTTTCTAGACTGCTGGTGGCCTTGTCGAAGGGCAGTGTTTTACACAGAAGGCATGCCAGGGGCCCATCAGTGCTCAATCTCCCCACAGTTTGCTTTGCAGGGTGCTCTTCTCCCGGAGGAAGAGAAAGAGTTTTGAAAAAATAGAAATCTGTGTGTTCTGATCAAACTGCGTTTCAGCTCGCCTTTAGTACTATTCTCCAGCCACGAAGGGATCTGCTAGTGTCCTTCCACACTCCTCTTCCCTGGTTGTTCCCTCTGCTTTACTTAGCAAACATACTATATGTAATATATTAAAAATAAAGGGACGCCTGGGTGGCTCAGCCAGTTAAGCATCTGCCTTCAGCTCAGGTCATGATCCCAAGGTCCTGGGATCAAGCCCCGCATTGGGATCCTTGCTCAGTGGAGAGTCTGCTTCTTCCTCTCCTTCTGCTGCTCCCCTGCTTGTGCTCTCTCTCTCTCTCTGACAAATTAATAAAATCTTAAAAAAAAATAAGCCTCCAAAGCTGCCTGTTGTTTATTATATGCTTAAAATGATTATGCTTCATCTTCCTCACTCAAAAGAACACAATGTCTTAGCTAATTTCAAGAATCCCAATACATATATGGTTAGTTTCAAACAGGGCCCTTGTAGGGCTAAAAACAGGCTGTCCATAAAGACTGTGGTGACTTTCATGTGCACAGCCCCCTGCCGGGCACCTGCAGGCATAGGACGATGTCTAAGACATGGTGACTGGTCTTCATATGGAAATAAGGGAGCTGACAACTTCTGCCTTGCCTTTTTAACATAATTTTTATGTGACCCATATATAATAGGTAAGACTGTTATTATTTTTTTCAACTTTCCAGAGGAGGGAAGTGAGGTTGGAAGAGATGAAGTGAGCATATTACAGTCAGGCCCAGAGCAGGCGATCTGAGTTGGATCTCCTCTCCTGGGGTGGGACCTACCGCCTTGCAAGCACTGGCCTCCATGGTCATTGCCGACAAATGCCCTACTTAGCTCTCTGTTCAAAGCCAGAGTGGAGGGTGCATGGGTGGCTCAGTTGGTTAAGTGTCTGCCTTTGGCTCAGGTCATGATCCCAGGGTCCTGGGATTGAGCCCCGTATCAGGCTCCCTGCTCAGCGGGGAGTCTGCTTCTCCCTCTGCCCTTGCCCCCACTCGTTCTCTCTCTCTCAGAAATAAAAATAATAAAAGCTAGACCTGAAAATAACAAGGTCATATAAGGAAGACATGTTTACCAGTCAAGGGCTTTTCTTTGAAATTTAGCAAATTTCCTGAAAAGTCTGACCTTCCTCAAATCATTTCCTAAAGAGTCAAGTCTAAACTCAACATTCTATAAATGTTGCATAAAACATATTCAGCTTTCCTTAAAGCAGAGGAAGAAAAGGGTCAGTGTTTTTCTCCCCTGCAGGCTTGCCATACGCTTCAGAGAATATACATAAAAAAAGTGAGCCCTTAGATTCTTTGGCCCGCTCTCCTTCCTGTCTGAGCAGGACTCTAAAACATTTCCAGAACATCTTTCTCCCTGACAAGAAGAACTGCCTGAAATGTCAACACACCCCTTACAGAAAGGAATGGTGGAAGTATGTACAGTATTTTGTCACCTCTTGCTGCATTTGGGGATTTATAGAGCTTGTTTCCATATGGGACATGATTTCATCCTCACGACACCTACCTCCTCACCCTCTGTTAAGGGTGAGGAAAGCAAGGGTCTTAGAGAACAGTCTGATACTCCCAAGGCTACACAGCTGGTGAGTGGTGGCTCTATCCAGATGCTAAGCACAGAACGCTTCTACCAGCCCAGCCTGGGGCAGTGGCAGGATGTCACATCATCTCACCAAAGGGCAGTTCTGACACCCCGGGATCACGAGCAGGAGAGACCTGAGGCTGCGACAGGGAGCACCCACCTCGCTATTCTCACCTGCAAAACTAGTATGATCTTTCGCTAAAATCCAATATGTGGCAGGAAGCAAATCCATTCCACGGAGTGCAAGCTTCACCATTTAGTCGTGACAATTGTGGGGGAGGCAGCGTATGCCATCAGTGAAATCAGGCACTTCCAGATTCACTGAGCTACAAAACTGCTAATGTTAAATGGATTCAAAAAGTCACGTGGCATGAGGCCTTCAACTCAGAGCGGCCCTTCCACTGACTTGGGCCATCTGAGCTTTGGGGAAAACGTAAATGCTCTGTATCCTGCTTCATGGAGCTGCTGACAGCCCACGTGTGCTGACCGAGTAATATAAGAACAGCTCAGAATACACGATGAGCACCTTAAATGTGTGCTTCTTTTTGTCCTGGAAAGAGCAGAGGTTGACTATAAAGC
>NW_024426008.1:19615251-19711094 GCF_017311325.1 Ursus maritimus | reverse complement strand
GGGGGGGGGGGGAGTTTGCACAGGGGTCTGCCACTATCTGCACTGGAACGGGCCAAAGACACTGAAGAAACCGGATGTGCCAGCTCTAACTTTCAAACTGAGACTGCAGAATAAAGAAACAAAAAGATCAAAGTAAGTTCGTCTTTCTCATTTTAAATTGAAACCTTTTTCCCAGGTGTTGGCCAGCCAAGTATACTCCAAGAACTTCTAGGCAAGAATTCAACATGTAGAGAAAGATGCCTGTTTACAGACATGAAATTCCGCCCACCCACTAACATGAGTGTATCTAGTAACACAGAGGCATGGCTGTGGAGACCCACCTCTTTATCCCGAGTTGAGGAGACGTTATTTCCAGGGTGCCCCGACCACCACTTCGTGACCTACTTGCATCCATTACTATGAAGAGGCCACGTTCATGCATAAGCCAACCTTCCGTGTGGGCACTAGGATTGGTGTTCCTCAAGCTATCTTTAGGGAGGGACCTGTTTCACTTTGTCTAAATTTTTTTTAAGATTTTATTTTTAAGTAATCTCTATATCCAACGTGGGGCTCAAACCCACAACCCTGAGATCAAGAGTTGCAACGCTCTACCAGCTGAGCCGGTCAGGCGCTCCTAAAATTTGAGTTTCCAATCTGCCATGGTCTGATACTTTCATGAGATACAACAAAAATGAATTACTAGAATCATAATTTTAAAAAATGGAAAGTAACAGGAGCTGGCTAGGGACATTGGAGCCCTCCTATGCTGGCGGGAACATATAATGGTGCAGCCACTACAGAGAACAGTCTGGCAGGTCCTCAAAGAGTTAAACACAGAATTACCATATGATCCTGCAATTCTGCTGCCGGGTATGTGCACAGAAGAAGTGAACACAGGTCTCCAAACAAAGAACATGAAGATTCACAGCACAGATATTCACAACAGCCAATAAAAGGTACAAACAACACAAATGTCCATCAACTGAGGAACAGAAAAGCAAGGTGTGGTTTACCCACAACAATGGAATCTTAGTAGGCCATAAAAAGGAGTTAAGTACTAATACCTGCTACAACGTGGAGAACCTTGAAAATGTTATGTTCAGTGAAAGAAGCCAGTCACAAAAGGCCACATATTATAGGATTCCACTTACACAAAACATCCAGAATAGCCAAGTCCATTAAGACAGAAAGCAAATTAGTGGTTGTCAGGGGCTGGGGGAGGGGAGACAAGGGAATGACCATTTAGCAGGTACCCAGTTTCCTTCTGGGGTGATAAAAATGCCTTCGAACTACACAAAGGTCATGGCTGCCCAATACTGCAAAGGTCTTAAGTGCTGCTTAATTGTATACTTCAAAATAGTTAATGGTTCATCTTATGACAGGTGGATTTTACCTTAATAAAAAAATGAATTCCTAGAAAAATGAAAGACAAAAAATATTCAAGCCCCAAGTTTCAAATTAGATTCAACAGAAATAAAATCACAGTGTCAAACTGTTACATAGTTTTTCTTTACTTTTAATTCCTTTACTCACCTCCTCTTAGACCAGTAACGAGGCCCCCACAGGCCCCCACCCTGGGGCCCGCTGCCCTGGACCCCATCCAGTCTTGCTTACTCAGCACCCCACTACTGTCCCTGGCAATGGTGGCCCCTGCCCGCAGGGCAAACCTTTCCTCTGCGGGACCACTCCCATCAGCACACAAACCTGTTGTGCTATCTCCTTTCTTTGAAAAAGAGGAAAAGATCTTCCTGGAACTCAGCTCCCCTCCAGCTGCTGCCCCATTTCACGACTCCCTTGGCAGCAAAACTCCTTGAAGAACTATGTGTGCCCCAGCCCCCACCTGCTCTCCCACACACTCCCGAATGTAGTCAGCCTTTTGTTCCCGCTCCCCACTCAACCCGCCACTTGTCCAGGTCCTCTATCCTGCCTACCGTACAACACCCGATGGTTGACTCTAGCGCTCGGCTCACCTGACCTATTAGCTTCTTTGGCTCTGTTCACTGAAATGTTTTCTTTGCTCGGCTTCCAAGACAGCATGCCCCGTTAGCTCTCTTCCCACCGCGTGGCCTGCTCCTCATCACTCTCTCCCTTGCTGGGCCTCCTCATCCATGACACACCTCCAGACGCTGGAGGGCCCTGGGGCTCAATCTTCAGTCCTCCACTGTGCTCCATCTACACTCACTTCTCTATGGGCTCGCATCAGATTGACTTCAAGTAACATCTACGCGCTGGACTCTCAAGCTTTTATTTCCAGCAAGGATGTCTCCTCTCAACCTGAGACTGAGACTTCATACATCCAACTCCTACTTGACGAGCCACCTGGATAACTCACGAACATCTCAAACTTCATGTGTAAAATTAAACTCCTAATTCCCACAAACCTGTTCTTCCCCTCATGGTCTACTTTACGTCAATAAACAGAAACTCCAATTTTCTATTTGGTCAGATCAAAAATTATAGAGTCACTCCTACTTCTCCCTCCCGGGCACATCTCAAATCCATCAGCAAATCCTGTTGGTTCTATCTTCAAAACAGATCTAGAATTAAACCACCTGTCATGACTACCACACTCCTACCCTCACTAGGTCACTGCTACTTTGTGCAACGACTACTGCAAGGCCTTCTACTGGACTCCTTGCCTCCACCCTGCATACCCACAGTCTGTTGTTACACAGCAGCCAGAGTGATCTTCCAAAACCACAAGACAGACAGGTTTCCTTGGTTACCCCTTTGCTGGAAAGCCTGCAATGGCTTCTCATCTCACTTGAAATAAAAGCCAAAGTGTTTGCAATGCTTTACAAAGCCCTACATGACTGGGCCTCACCATCTCTCTGATCTATCTCCTGACACTTTTCAGGATATGGAAGGAGGACAAAATGCTTCCTAGCCTATTTACCAAGAAAAACATTAAACGGTAGCAACATGGCAAAAGGAAGTTTCCCTGGAATCCCCACCACATTCTATTTGCATGTTGCAATTTTCAGCAAAAGCAGAGGAAGACTTTGAACTGGGACTCCTTTCTTTATATGGTAAAGAGAGGTTAAACTTCTCTTTAAAGAAAGTGAAGAAAAACTGATTTAATGGACAAATTTATACTTTAAAGAAAACATTAAACCTACTGAAAAACACTGTTTTTCAAATTACTTACAACAAGTCCCCACTTAGATCTTCCAATCGTAACTTATTTATTAACATAACCAACAAAAGCATCTCAACCCATACCTGATGGAAGTGATAAATGCAACTGGTTACTGGCCAGCGTTTGTCAGCTTGTCACAAATGAATACACTGCTGTCCCTCCCCACCCACCGCACCCTGCCACCAGCCTCAGTCCCACTCAACAGAAGGGCCTGTTCCAAATGCCTACCTGTGTCAATGCTGATGATAAAACTGAGGATCCAATGCTCCAAGAGATGACCCCTGGGGTGTCCCTTTAACCCCCAAACACAACTTCCTCTTCCCACTTCCCTTCCCACTTGCTCTGTAAGCATTCTATGCAACACAGAAGCCCCAAATACCATGTATTTGGAAATCATAAAGCCACATTTCTTTAAAATATTAGCTGAGAGTTGGATTTTCTACTTATTCATATTTTCCTCCTTCACCGCAATTCGAAAGCAGATATTATGGAATTTCACTGTGGCTCTTCCTAGCTAACTCCCTCAGGTGTGAAGCTAGTAGTGAGGGAGAAGGGTACCAGAAGGGTAGGCCTGAGGCCTCCTCATGCTTTCAAACACATGTATCACCAGCAAAAATGTAAGAAACCCTTACTGGTATTCACCCTGTCCCTCCTGGTGAGCCCTGGTGCGGCCAGTCCTTTCTGTCCTAGACTGTAACCTCTTTCCTTCCAAGCCTTTTCCTTTTCTGCCATAAATTCAAATGCCTTCTGCTCCTCTTCATATCCGTCCCTTTCTGCTCTAATAAATTTCCTCTTATCTTTTTATCTTACTGCCCTGCTCTGAATTTACACCTTTCTCTCAAGAATGTGAGTGCTTCTGGAAATAATCCATTATTCCTGGAGCAAGAAGCTCAGGCAATTTCTTCCTGAAAGTAGGTTTCACTCCTAATTTTCTGTATGAGCAAATGTTTCCTTAACTGCTTCATTGCTAAATTCTGCACTGACTCCACAGACAATGAGTTAGGATCCCAACCCTCTAGGCTGGTGTTTTGTTACAGACTAGCAAGCTCACTTAAAAAATAATACCTGATTCATTCACTCATTTGCTTAACCAATAAAAGGCATCACAGCAGGTAAAAAAGTATGTAAGATGTATTCTCTATCCCTAAAGAGCTGAAAAGCCAGATAAATACATAGAATCAAAGATAGTATGAAAAAAGGACCATATCGGCATACATTCTATGGTATGAATATTTATAATATGGAGTTGTGCTTGTCCACTAACGAAAGTCAAAGTGCAATCAATAACGTGTACCACAGTCCCTCTACAGTTCACACTGATCCGTTCCCTTGTCCTCTGTATTCCACATTAATGAAATCCTCTTTTATTTCAGTACAGCAAATAAAGCACAACTAGCCCAGCTTTTTTAGACTTTCTTGCTCTGAATGTGAAAATCAAAGCATGGATCTTATTCTCGTTCTCTAAACACTTGCTTTACAAAGAAACAAGTTCTCTGTAGAGTGTCTAGTTATTCAGAGGACAAACCTCTCTTTTTATTTAGCAGAGGGTAAGTTCCAATAGTCAGTTTACTATCAAGTCACATACTATTGCCTGATTTCTACTTATAGCCTCGACTGTATGCTTCTCACTTTCCTGATCAAAAGATAAAACTTAAATACAAAGAACTTAAAAACGGGGCCTGGAAACACAGCAGTCATAAAAGACCTGCCCATTGCCGCAGTGTAAATGCTGGGGAGAAGGTTAAAATTGAAGTTGAGGAATTGTGTATTTCAAAGTGCTTTGGTTCATTTAACAGTCATTTTTTACTTTAAAGCTATTATATCAGAGCTTTTTTGCATTGCTACTGCATAAACTCTGAGATCTATTGTATTCAAAAATGTTTTATTTCCTCCCCCAAAAGATGAATATGCCTTCAATTTTAAAATGGAAAAGTACAGTAAAAGTATTCAATACAGAGAAATTCACTTCACCAAAAATATCAGGATTTGAGCCATATTTTCCTCTGAACCTGTATTTCATAGTGTTATTCCTGAAAATACATTTTTTTAGCTTTTGATGGGAGTCTCTCATTTTATTCTTGTCACTCCAGGTATTCAGAAAAGAAAAACGTGATATTAAAGCAAAAGCATTCCATAACGGAATACCATAAAGGATACTCACAGAGGAGTCACACGGCAATCTCCCAAGCACTCCTGACTTACAAGACCTTAGAGACGCCTAGAAACCCAGCGTTGGCTACTCATCCTCCCTCCACCCCAATCCAGGCTGTGCATCCGGACACCTACCACTGGCTTTGGCTTCAGAGTAAGAGGGGCCGTCCTCGAAAGTGAAGATTTGGGACACACTCTGGCCCAGGTAGGAAGGAGGCGGGTAGTAAGAATGCATCCTGTACTGGGAACTCACTGCATGGCGGTTCTCCGAGTTTTTCATCTGCTTGAGAAAAAAAAGAAGGAATACACTGAGCCCAAAGTTGCATCTTACAATGATTACAAGAACTGCCTGATTCTTTAAGAGGATAGACTATTGATGTTGGAAGTATCCTCAACCATGAATATGTCCCCCCTCTCCCAGTACAATGATCCTAGAAACTAACTGTGCATCCTTAAGGTGACTTTTCTATCTTGGGGTCCCCATGAGAGCCCACGTGAAGCCCCATTTGGTCATATGATACTCAATTAACAAGCACTAAGGAAAACAGAGCAATAGAGAGGGGACAGCACTGCCTAGGAGCCAACACGTCGATGTAACTCTGTCTAGTTATTTAGCCATAAGCAAGTTATTTCCTCCCTCACTTTCCTTCATGTGTAAAACAGGCGTCTCACCTTGGTTACCTGAGTGTTCTTATAAAAAGAGCATTTTTAAAAAGACAACATGCAAAACGTGTGTCAGGGTAAGCTGTTGTCATTAGCGCAAAGACGCGCCTGATACTGTCCTCAACGTCTGTTCCCACCCCCCTCCCTTTCCATGCTCTTACTGTAGCAAAAAAACCCAAGTCTGGGTTCTCCACTTCCCAGACCCTCCTGTCAGCAGGGTCCTGGAGGTGATGTGGATTCAGCGAACAGGACATGTAGGGAGATGTTCGAGGCAGTCTCTGCAGTCATGTGTCTTTCTGGCAATCAGACTCTGCCTTTGGGACGCTGGGGCAGCTTTTCTGTAAGAAGCAGCTCCCCACTGCTTCCCGACCTCTCATTCAAAGCTAAGGTGATGTGACCTGAAGGCTTATAAGCCACCCCCCGCCCCACTTCCGCAAATATGCAGAACTGTTCTGTTTCCTATCCTTTCCCCCGGTACAGACACTGAGCATTACATATGATCCTATCTTCCCAGCAAGAACAGCTAGACTTCAGTTATTTTATACTGCATTTAAAAAATTAAATTCAGATGGTATTAACTTTATTTAAAAAGTCAGTTTAAGGGTATGTTCATTTGGAAAAATCAATTCTGTCCAAGAATTAAACAGTAAGTTCAAAATAATGTTTTTCAATCAAATAATGCTACTTGATTAAGAAAACCGTACTAACATGAGAGGCTGGCAGGGTAAACTTACGTACTGGGCTTCCTTAAGATTATCTATGAAGTTTGGACAATTTTCCATGAAGGCCTATGTGTACTTTGAATATCTGGCACTGCTTGGTGGAAAGGCCTGAGCCCCTGACTTTTGTGGGCTAATTTGAGAAGCTCAAGAGACTCATTTTCAACCCTCTCAAGTGCTCCCCAGCAGAAATGAATGCTCTGACGGGTGGATTACTTCTTGGAGAAGCCAAGACGACTCTATTCCAATGGATTATTTTCTCTCAGTTGAAGTTTATCTAGCAAGTTTCCTTTATCCTTCTTACTTTCTCTGAAGCATATGACATCTCTTCAAGTTTAATCACACAATTTTCATCTCTTACTGTCACATAAATCCTTACTAAATAAGACGGCGAGCAAGCTATACTTGGAAGTAGCCAAAGGGGAAAAACTGGCTACCCTTAATGAGTGACCCCAGGTCAGGAGAGCCACTAAGGGGCCATGAAACCATTGAAGAGGGCAGTGACACTCAGTGGTCACTTAACTGCACAGAACCCTGTTGTCAGATAGGCAAGTGCTTCCCAGGGCTCTTTCAATGTGTATGCAAATGGCCTGGGGGAAGCAGATTCGGATTTGGTAAGTGTGCGGTGAGGCCTCAGTCTGGCACAGTCCCAGGAGATGCTGATCCTGCTGGCTCAAAACGCTCATGCTGGTGACAAGGGACTAGAGTAAGTGATCCTTTCTCTCACACTTCACACCTTCAGGGGCCCGCAACCAAAAAAGGACTTTCTAAAAAAACTCTTCTGACCCATTGTTTATGACTGCCAACTTTCCACCCGAACGGAGGGAGAATAGAAATCACGTAAATAGCACTGTAATTTTTCATGATTTTTCGTTTTAATACATGAGATTCCACAGAGCTAAAGGAATTTTTTCAAGGGTCTGACACCTCTAGAATTGCTGCAGTGGTAAGACCAAACTCAAACTCTCTTCAGATCAAACAGCCATTTCTGCCTCTGCAGACTCCCTCAAGTCCATTACACAGTCTGCGTAATGACCTCAGAGCGAGAATCCAAGGGTCAGCTCTAAGGCACATAGTGCCGAAACACAAATGAAGCCTCCCCGCCACCCGCCGCAGGTGCTGAGCGGGTCACACCTCCTTCTGGTTTGACAACATCTGCAAGTCAGTTCTTCAAGAAAAATGCTTTTCAATGTTCCCGTGTACAAGTCAACTGACAGGATTTGAGACCTGCAGGCTCTGCAACAGGCTGGATTTTTTTTCTTTTACTCTGAATTTGTATAAAGCCTCTTTTCAAAATGTTGAAAAATGTTCACCGTGCGTCTAGAGCAGCGATCAGCCAACTTTTTTGGTAAATGGCCAAACAGGAAACATTTTAGGCTTTGCAACCCCAGGGTCTCTCGACAACCGGCAAATGAACAGGCATGGCTATGTTCCAATAAAACTTTATTTATAAAAAAGGTACACTGGTTCACAACCTTCTCTCCCACTGGAGGAAAGGGAGAAGATCACCCAGCACTGATGCCTGGGCTCCACCACTAGAGTGTCTGATTTCACTGGTCTGGGAGGAGCCTGGCCCTAGACTATTTCAAAGCTTCCCAGGTAATTCTTTTTTTTTTTTTTTTAATTATGTTCAATTAGCCAGCATCTAGTACATCATTAGTTTTTGTTCTAGTGTTCAACGATTCATTATTTGTGTGTAACACTCAGTGCTCATCACCACACGTCCCCTCCTTAATACCCATCACCTGGTTACCCCACCCGTCCAACCCCCCTCCCCTCTGTAACTCTCAGTTTGTTTACCAGAGTCCAGAGTCTCTCATGGTGTCTCCCTCTCTGCTTTCTTCCCATTCAGTTTTCCCTCCCTTCCCCTATAGTCCTCCGTGTTATTCCTTATGTTCCACATGTTAGTGAAATCATACGACAATTGTCTTTCTCTGCTTGACTTATTTCACTTAGCATAATCCCCTCCAGTTCCATCCATGTCAATGCAAATGGTGGGTATTCATCCTTTCTGATGGCTGAGTAATATTCCATTGTATATATGAACCACATCTTCTTCATCCATTCCCCAGGTAATACTTATGTGACATCAAGATTGAGAACCAGAGCCCTAGATGTACCAATATATTTCCCACACCCAAGAAGTATGAAACCCTAAGATCCCCAGTATTAACTAAAAAATGCAAAAGGTTGAGTCTGATAGACTGGTCAACTGCTGTCCATCTCAAGTTGTATAGTATTTGCAAAGAGAGTCAAATAAATTATAGAGTTCTCTTTTTTCCTTATTTAACTAAAGCTTACCAAAAAATAAAGTTTCAAACCCATGAATATTATTTTTTTCCTTTAATTCCTCTTACGTTTCTAGAAAGCATCAGATAACAAGGATTATTTAGAAGTAGGAATTGAAAGAGTTGAATTCAAACATTGAATTTCCTTAATGAATCCCAAGATCACTGAGCTATAAAAAGACTTCGAGGAAAAGAAAAAGATACAAAGGGTCAGACTCCATTTGAGGTTACTAAAATATGAATTTGCTGAAGCCATTTATCACATCAGCCACATTCAACTTGAAGAATAACCTACAAATAACCATTCATGTGTTCACCTGGACACAAGGATGGTTCTATGTACAGCTGACTCTTGAACAACACAGAGTCAACCTCCCATGCAGTCGAAAATCCACATATAACTTCTGACCCTCCCAAAATTTAACTACTAAATAACCTCCTGTTGACTGAAGTCTTATGGATAACATAGTAAATTAACACATATAAACAGTATTCTTAGAAAGAAGTAAACTAGGGGGATAAAATGCTATTAAGAAAACAGAAGGAAAGGAAAGCACATTTACAGGCCTGTATTGTACTGACCAGAAAAAAATTCGCATGTAAGTGGACTCATGCGGTTCACACCTGTGCCGTTCAAGGGTCGACAGTATTTCCAAGTGCATGTGTAAAGCTCTGAAACGTGAAGCTAAAATCACAATGTGACTCGTCCAGAAAAAGGCACGGCAGAATGTGATTCCACACGCTAGATCCCTTCTAGTTCCCTTCAAACTCTTTTTATCAGTCCTGGCTGCTTTTGGATTAGACAAGTGCGTAAACAAGGAAACGTTTGAAACTTGCTTTACTTTAAACCAGTAGTACTTAACTGGGGGCAATCTGTCCCCTGGGGGATATCTGGCGACTTTGGGAGGCACTTCTGCTGGTCACAGCTGGGGTGGGGAGGAGAAGGGTGGGCCGAGGACGTCTAGTGAGGAGAGGCCAGGGGGCCTGCAATGCACGGGATGGCCCACACAACAAGAATTATCCAGCCCAGCATTTCAAGAGTGCCAAGCTTGAGAACACTTGCTTGAAACTACCCTAATCCCTGCTCGTGCTCAGCCCCTCACCTCCGGCTCACACGGCAAAGTTCTACCGAGGGACAGAAGTTGTATACAAATTAGAGGCTGCGTTCAGGTCTGCTAAAAGGCGATTATTTTTTTCTTTTATGCAGGGCGGCCTTGTTTCTTCTCAAGATTTTACTTTTTGTTCCCTTAAATTAAACAAATGAACCAAGTAAAACCTAAAAACCCAGTACTCCAGTGAGTTATGACTCCCATTATTATTAGCATGTGGTAGCTGGCAAGCAAGAGGCATGTTTTATAATCTTATTACCCACCTCAAGTCTCTGAACCAGAGTGTGACCTACAGATAGGAACTGGGCTGGTGGGGAACGTGCATGGTGTTAGCATTAACCCCAGAGGACCACCTAAGAGCTTTGGGTTTTATTTTATTAAACTGTTGAGGACATACAGCACAATAAATCTGAACCACAGGTTTCCTTTTTATATACCTTAGTCACTCTTTTTTATAGTTACAATAAAATCCCAACAGAACATAAAAATGTTAGACCCTACTTCCTTTAAAAAAAAATCCTAAATACCGTTCACTGGTTGTCTGGGAGCACTTCGGGGGAGGAGCATGGACTCGCCCTGAACCGCACGCTCCATCCAGGCTGGGGAGGTTCGTGAAGACCAGCCTACACTCTCGCTGTCTGCGGAGCCCGGCTCAGCCGCCAAGAAACAGGGCTGGACAGCAAAGGGAAAAGACTTCTCGAGAACCATACGGGATAAAATTCCTAAGTGCAAACCCCGATATTTAAAAGAATAGTGAGGGGCGCCTGGGTAGCGCAGTCGTTAAGCGTCTGCCTTCGGCTCAGGGCGTGATCCTGGCGTTCCGGGATCGAGTCCCACATCGGGCTCCTCGGCTGGGAGCCTGCTTCTTCCTCTCCCACTCCCCCTGCTTGTGTTCCCTCTCTCACTGGCTGTCTCTCTGTCACATAAATAAATAAAATCTTTAAAAAAAAATAATAAAAGAATAGTGAGAAGATGCCCTTGGCAATGATGTGTGGTTTACAGCCATTTAAGTTGCAAAAGCTGTATTTGCGATGAACATTTGATTTTATGAACAGAAATGTTCTTCTGAAAAAAGGCAGGGCTCTTCACATGCTGTGGAATTCCAGGTCTCCTGGTGACGTGAAGAATGAAGGCTGGGGGCTGGACTTTCGCCCTCATTAAAGGATTTCTTTAGTTTTAATAGAAGCTTCTTTTCAAATCATCCGGATGGGATGCCTGTTCCCATGCTCACCCAATCACACACTGTGAGCGCTCTTCGTCCACAGACCTTACCTGTGCAGGTGCTTTACCCAAGGGCAAGTGTCCATTCACCTCCTGAAATATACACCTCATTCTTCCTCTGGGATGCCACATGTCACAGCTGGAAAGAATTCTTAATATACGAGCTAAAAATGATGGCTACTATGTGCACATTTAGGAGATGATGGAAACATTAACACAGCAAATGCTGACTCTTGGGACACAGCCCATCCCTCCCCTCTTCCCTTCTTGTGCCTCAGGGTCCTTTGGGGGTCAGCTTTCTCTCACCTAATCTTCCTTAACTTCCTCCGCTGGCTCAACTTGCTTTCTCTTTGGGGCTCATGTTACGGAATGCCCTCCACGCCCCTTCCCAGTGGGAGGAAGACAAGGGGACAGCAGGTGGAGACTGGCCTTGTGCCAACTCAGGTCCTTGCAAGAGATTCCCCCAAAGCGTGGGTGGACCTCTCCAGTGAACCATGGGGGAAGCGGCTGTGTTCGAGGATCAGCTGAAGAAGCTAAGAGCTATGCACCCAAAAATAGAAGGGAGGCTCCTCAGAGAGGAGGTGGGAGAGAAGAAGGGGGGCGGAGAAGAGGATGGCCCTGCGGTATGGCAGAGAGGACAAGCAATTAAGAAATGATACATCTAAGACGCTTGAAGCTGTGAACCCCACAATTCCCAAACCTCCAGAAAGTCTGTGACACAGGCAAACACAAAATAAAAGAGTGAAAGGAAAGGAGCTCAATGTCAGGTCTGGATTAACACCAGAGTAGATTTTAAACACGTGAAAAACAGCCATAAGATATACCATGGAAAAATTAGCAAGTTGTTTGGAAACACAGAACCAACACTGACCGTGAGAACATAAAGCAAGCCTCCCTCAACTCCCAGAAATCCCAGAGGGCCCCTAAGAGTCACATCACTTGGGCACACACTTTAAGGGGTAAACACCCCACCCACAGGGGTCAGGACGAGAAGCGCGTTTATCAGTGGCCCGTTATGCTTCTCCTTATTATACAAAACAATTAACATAGGAATATTTCCACACTTTAAAAAACACAAATTAATTTTTGCTTAACTTGTGCCGCTCATCAGGTTGTTTTCGCCATCTGCATCTGTGATGCTGAGCAAACAGGGTTTACTCCTGTTCTGACAGTATTTTCCAAAATGCAGCACTGTGACCATGAGTGACCTAATTCAGCAGGTTGCAATCAGAGTTAAAAAAAAAAAAAAACAGTATAGAAATAGATGGAATGAAACCAAATAGGATAAAATAGAACAGAAATCTGAAAATTCATTGTATATGGTATGAGCAAGAACTGTTGCATGAAATGTTTCACTTTGTATTTATATGTATGTGTAAACAAACTCCATCACAATATAAAACATTTCTTACTGTTGGGTCTCCGTCTAAAATGTCTGAAAGACAATGATATATGAATCTGGTAAAAGGAAGCAAGGGCTTTCAAAGTACACACAAGAAAAAGCACATTTTATAAAATGACTCCTTTTCCTGGACTCTGGAAAGATTCAGATGCACTTTGGGGGCTTGCAGAGAGAGAGGGGTGGTCTGTCGGCCAACAGCCTCAGCTGCAACCAGCCCAGTGCCGCCCTCGTTTTCCGAAACCACACATCTATGCAGGATTCCAGCTCCTCGGTCAATACTTACATCTGTTTTGATTCACAAAACTGAACCACAAACCCTGACTTTGCACCTGAAGTCATACAGAGCTAGAGAGACATGCAAGCACCATTTACCTGAAAGCCAACCACACACACAGCTGCAGTGAAGTGGCTGGTGGAAAAGGGCGTGAGAAGTCTGCATTTTTATAACTGGGCTGCTAACTATCCAGGCACAGGACTCCCCATTTCCGCTAACATGGCGAGTCTCCGAAAGCATAACAACACCTCTTCAGAAAGGCAGTGGGGGCTTGTGATGGTGACATTCTTAAAGTAACTTTCTTGAGAAAATGTTGGTTCTTGACTACAGGACTTTCAGAGGAGGAAAGTCAAATAAAATTGAGTACATTTACTGAGAGATACTACAGACCTGTCCTGTGTTCTCACGGAGTCCTCGCAGCATAATAATCATTAACATAAGAAGAACTAACGGCTCAGAGGGATCAAGTAACTGGCTTCCACTCATAGAGGGATTAAGCAGAGAAGCAGGATCCAAACAAAGCAAGTCGGCCTTGGAAGCTTCTCTACTAACCTCACCGCCTTTTCCATTTTAAATCAAGATGTCTGCTGATTATAAAGACCTCCTCACTGCCTTTGGCTTTTACCAGTCTGTGTACTCACTGCTTCAAGATAAAGTAAGAAACTTTTTTGGGGGGTGGGGGGGAGGGAGTCTGAAAATGAGACGACAACAGGCCAGTAATCATGTATTTGGGAACTCTGATTTTAGGACCAGAAGCATTAGAGACATCCATATCTGTTCCCATCTTGATGGACAAACTTAATTAACCTTTGCTACTCTGTTCCAATCTACTGTTTTAGACAAAACTAGTGACCCACAAACAATATGTTACCATCAGAATCTCAACGTTGGGCTGTGACATCAAGAGATATAGCCCTATCAGCAGTATCGGGAAATAAGCCACTTGGATTAGCTGCTCTAAGAAATATGGATTATATTCATGTCACACATGAGCTGTCAGAAACATTAGGATACTTTTAGCATAAATCAGCAGTGTGAAGGGTATCTTATGAGTACTGAACATGACAGACTGCTCAGAGGGCAAGGTGAGACTGTCTGGGGCCTGCTTGTACACGTGAGCACACGCACAGACTCACACACTTCACCCGAGCTGGTATTAAAAATTCGAATGCTGGCTGCTGAGGGGTGATGGGCACGCCCAACTCACGCTGGGTTAGCGGCATGGAAAGGCCCCTCCAAGACTATGCTGGACAGCCCACCTCTAAGTAACCAAAATGACACAAGAACAACCAAAAATCTGTTTCCCTAAAGTGCTCAGAAGAGGGGGTAGCAGGAAAGGGGACAGGATGGGAAAGCCAAAGAACCATGCTTGAGGACCATAAGCTCAGTGATTTAAATTTGGTTAATCCTATGAAGACACAGGAGTCTCCACTTTCTCTAATATATTAAGTCTCAGAAAACATCATATAAGATACGTTACATCCACTGAAATCTGAAAAGACCTATCATAAGATATAAGAAAACATCACGTAACACCTGTCAAGACTTCTTGCAAGGAAAACCAAGAATGCGTGCTGCCCTACTAGGAAGGTGGCAATATAATGGGAACAGACGTGCCCTCTGCAGTCAGGTAAACCCCCGCTCAAACACAATCCCCCTCTCAGCAGCTGTGTGATCCTGGCAAGTTACTTCATCTCCCTGAGTGTCTGTTTTCTTACCCACAGAGGAAGTAACAATCCCTGAGGGCTGCCTGTAGGGGGTGAGCGGAATGGCAGATATGAAGTGCTCAGACCATAAGGCTGTTCAACACCTGTCCTGCTGCACGCTCCCCGTCCCTTCCCCCACAGGGCCTCTCTCTGTGGGCGCACCAGTGGGACAGTGGTGGTCACACTCCAGGACCCCTCTTTTGGGGTGCCCTTTCCCAGGTATGCCAGGGGTCTGCTATCAAAGGGGGAGACAGACAAACCTTCACATTACACACTTAAGTATTTTAAGTATATAAACCTTTTGCTCGGTATTTGAAAGAAACCTCCCTTCTCTGAATTTTTTCTACTTTTCAAATCTTAAAAAGTTGAAAACCCAACTCCAGGCCCTACTCTGCCACTGTTATATACACAGTGAGAGAGAGAGAGAGTGAGAGAGAGAGAAGAATGTGCCTTCTTGTTTTTGGAGCTCATATCATTACTCAAGACGGGATTATCCTGTCCTTCCTTCATTCTCCCAGGATTGGCTGGTAAGAATGACTAACTGCCAGAAAGAATGTTCATGAGAAGGAATGAGATGAAAAGATGTGAAAAAATGAGGATGTAATCCCTTTTTCCCAGTTTCTCCCTCTTATGAACCTCCTTCCCAGAGGCTGTGCACGGCCAGGGTGATGCCCACAGGACGCTGGGAGCAACCTGTCCTGGGGGCGGGCAGTTAAGGGGTCTATTCTCTGTAGAGAACGGTTAAAAAGTAATAAAACTCATGGGGCACCTGAGTGGCTCAGTCGGTTAAGCGTCTGACTCTTGATTTTGGTTCAGGTCATGATCTCATGGGTCATGAGATCAAAACCCGTATTGGGATCCACGCTCAGCAGGAAGTCTGCTTGAGTTCCTCTCTCCCTGCACCCACCCCCCATGCTCTCTCACTCTAAAATAACTAAGTTAAATCTTAAAAAAAAAAAAAAAAAAAGGTAATAAAACTCATTCAAGTCATTCTGCTTTGAATTGTCACCATCCAATGGCAATTCTCAACAATAGCGGTGTTGAGATCCTGGCCTCGCCCTGCCTCCTGCACACCACTGAGCAGGGACCACGTCTTCACAGGGCATCACAGCCCTCCCCAGGAGAGCTCCAGACTCCACCACAGCAGTGATCAGAGAATTCCATGTGTCCTTTGATTCTCCTGTCATGCATTTCCCTGCGAGGCTAGCACAGTGCCGGGGGCAGAGCTGGGACTCAATGAATGGTCATGACGAACATGTGAATGAATTTCTTTTTTTTTTTTTTAAAGATTTTATTGATTTATTCGACAGAGATAGAGACAGCCAGCGAGAGAGGGAACACAGCAGGGGAGTGGGAGAGGAAGAAGCAGGCTCATAGCAGAGGAGCCTGATGTGGGGCTCGATCCCATAACGCCGGGATCACGCCCTGAGCCGAAGGCAGACGCTTTAACCGCTATGCCACCCAGGCGCCCCGAATGAATTTCTTATACATGCTTTGTCTGTAATATGGTGGAGATTTTTTGATAGTTTTTTTTTTTTTTTATTAAGATTTTACTTTTAAGTAATCTCTACACCCAACATGGGGCTCAAACTTACAACCTCGAGATCAAGAGTCACATATTCTACTGACTGAGCCGGCCAACCAGGCACCCTGGAGATTTTTCGTAACCCTGTTCTTTTAACCTTTCTATTGTCATATTCCTCATATAGTTTTTTAAAAATAAGGCCAACCAGCCTCTCCTATGCATTCCCTTGATTTTGGTCTTTATTCAATTAATGAGGGACACTTAGCAAGCCATACAAAATGGGCTCCCAAGAAATTTGAGCCTCACCCAGCCATGTACTTAAACACTCTGAAAAGCAACTAATTTTGTGTCACATTCACATCTGCTTAGGAAAAAATGTAAGCTAAAAGGGCAAACATAAACAGATAAGATTTTGGCCACCAGCCCAACCAAATCAAATCTGAAAGCTTTCAAGAACTGTGATCTAATTATCTGGTTTTCAAGCAGATTACAGAATCCCCAAATGACTGTATTATTTACTAACCTGATGCTATTGTGTCAGAGATCAGGTTGTGTAACAATCTCGCAACAGACTGATAATGTATTTCTTTCTGCCTCTGATTGAATACCGAGCAGTCCCCGGGGGACACGAGCCCTTTGCAGGGTTTTCCAACTTAGTCCAGATCACACTGAACTTGTGTTACAACAGACAAGAACCTGCATGTACAAGAGTCTTTTAGGTTCCTAAAAGCCTGAGGTAGCTTCCACCTGGACTGCCTGGGCGCTACTGGACCACTCTAGGCAGGCCGAGAAACAGCCCCTCAGGAAGTGCAGGATGCCCAGGATGCCCTGGATGCCCTCCGTCAGTACCGCCTGACCCCAGGGCCAGGTTTCCAGAGGCCGCTTCTGCCATCTTCTGTCATCTTCACGTTTTCCACTGAAATACTCTGCACAAAGCCCTGTGCCCTGCGGCCGTTAAGACAGATTCCTCAGCCCACCTCTCGTCACCTGTCTGGGTTCAGCTTCCAAAATGCCCACCTACTCCCTCAGCTCTGTTCCAGGCCCAGAGCCCCCCAGTGGTGCTGATTCCTACCCACAAACCCTCTCGCTGCCACGAAGTCTTCATAATCTGTGAGACGAAACCACAAGTCCTCAAGAAGGACGTAATAAACGCCAGATGATGGCCGTCATGACCATCACTTGTAGTCGTCTGAAACCAGACAAGGGGACAGATGAGAGGCTGCACTCCTCCGGGCCACAGAGTTCAGTGGCCCTCTGTGCCCATGGCCAGCAGAAGTCTGCCCCCTGCAGGAGCAGGAGTGTGTCGTGAAGGCCCCAGAGGACTGGAGGTATTATTTTTCCTTCAAAGAGAAGGACCTCATGAGGAAGTAAGCGTCAAAAAGGTACAAATGCGGCTAGGATCTGACAGGCCACTGAAGGGAAACTTCACAGAAGAGGCAATGAGGCCCTGAACTTGGGAGAAGCTGCACACCTTCCTTTCACTGGCTTTAAACTTTCTGAGGTCTGTGGGGACTTTCGTGTTTCCTTAAACAGAAGATTCTCCGAGACTGGCCCTCTAGTCCTGAGTCTTCACTGAACCAGACAGCAGGGCCTACTTGGGGTACACGGGAAGGAGTCCCACAAAATGCTGGGCTGCCATAAAAAGGAAGAAAAAGACCAAAGCACCCTGCCTGCCAAGAGTTAAGCTGGGCGTTAAGTGGACACAATCACTAAAAGCAACAGATGAAGACCCAGGGAACTCTGCTGTTGTCATGGTGACAGTGACTGACACAGAGATTTCCAGACTGTCTCTGGACTGCAGGCTAGTAAGACGAAGAAGGGAAAGAGACAGGGTGGAGCAGGGATAGTGCTGCTGAGTGAGGGCATTTACACAAAAAGAAATCCTCCCACCTAAAAGGATCATTTTATTTTCACAAAATGTTGGAAGGGCACAGTATCAATAAAAAAAATTAAAAAAATTTTTTTTAAACTAAGCTCTATACCCTGCGTGGGACTTGAACTCATGACCCCAAGATCAAGAGTTGCAGCTCTACCGGCTGAGCCAGCCAGGCACCCCTAAAAGTAATTTTTTGAATTAAGTAATTGAGCTCTACAAAAAACTCCCTTGTCCTTATTTTCTCATTTCTCTGTAAAAAACCAGCACAGGTAAGAACAACCCTCATGAAGACAGTGAATCACTAGACACATTCCGAGTTAAGTAAGATGACACCAACATCCACTGCAGTATCGACAATGAATAATGCACCAAGAACATATATGAGAACTGGGGGTTTTGGGGGGAAAATGGCAGTACCAACATTTTTCTGTGTCTAACCTAGATACCCCAAAATAAGCAACTAGAAAATTATTAGAATTATAGAGTTCACGGATGTGGCCAGATACAAAATAAATATACCCCATCATCTCAACAGAACCTGTAACACGTTCAGTCAACATACTTATATCTAATTCCCCTTTAAGAAACCAAATACAGGTTGTTAGCACTAACAGCCCAAAGCAAACACTCCATCTATTTTAATTACGTTTTCCTAAAGGAAGAAACTGCTTGAAATATTTTAAATGGGATCGGTTCTCATAAACTCTTCTTGTGTCTGCTGGCAAACTTTGTCATTTATTCTTTCTTGAGAAAAGAGGCAGTTAGCGTCCATCCACAACAGATAGTGGCCAATACCCAGCTTGTTCTAAAAGGACAAGCCTCGGCTTTTACCTGCCGGCGTGGCGATAGTTTAGAGCCAGGCAGCCCCGGTGATCCCAAGACTGTTTGTGGAGAGAGCCCCTGACCGTGGGTAGAGGGCCCAGGGCTGGGGCCTGGCTGCCCTGTAACCAGCTGCATTCCACAGATCACTTCAACTTTCTCAGCTCAGACTTATCCAGGAATCTGAAGTGGCCACAGGCACATCATCCTGGGGTCCCTGACAGTACAGCTTGGTGGTCTGAGGCAAACACAAGATGCATCTCAAGTCTCCTTCTTGTTCCCTGGGAACAAGAGCCAGGTTTTAGCTACCTGCACCCCCCGCCCCACCCTGGGCCCTCCTGTGGGACTTCCAGGTTACAGAAGGGAAGGGGCCGCTGCTGCCCCCCCCCCAGTCACTTCCTCTCACTCTTTTTAGCTAACAGGTTGTTCTGAGGCTGAGCAATACTAATGAAAAAGGGGGGCAGTGTGAAAACGGCTCCATCAGGCTGCTTGTCGTAGGACTCAGAATATCAAAGGACAGGGGCTTCTGTAAGGCCCTGCCTGGCCCCTTGGCCCCCCACTCATGGAAGGTGCTAAGAGGGCCACCCCAGGAATGCTCACCTTCTCTGTGCTCCAAGCCCCAAATGCCAAAATTTTCTTTCCTTCCTGCCTGTAGCTCAGTTTCAAACCCAGGACTACTTAGATGCCCCCCCCCCACTTCCCATCTCTTTGTCCAGGTGAGAATAGCAGCCTTCCCCCCAAGATCTGCTTCTCACGTTTTTGTCTGTTTGGCTCAGTGGCAGATCCCTAACACGCAGCAGGACCTCCGTGCATGCTGATCTAATAAACGAACACATCCAAGTATCCAAGTGAGGTGCATCATCAGAAATGGACACCCTTATCCTAAGACACTTCAGACTGAGCCCAGAATGTCCACCAGAAGGAACGAGATCACCTGTGTTGCCACTTTGACCACACCCGAACTGTGGTCCGAATGGGAGTCTACCCGGGAGTCTACACATCTGGTGGCCCCAGCTTCTGAAAAGCAATCCAGAGGTCCCCTGCCAGTGGGACTGAAAGGAGACCCCAGGTACAACTCTGAGTCCTCCGTATTTATTTCTGCTACTTGATATGCACCTCTCCCTTGTCAACCTGGTACAACATGTTTATTTAAGAGATAATGTTGCCGTGGAGGAGTGCACAAGGCAATAAACAGCTTTTGCAGGCAATTAAATGCAGAAGTGAAATTGAGCTGCTGGTCAGTGGAACCAGCCATTCATCGTGAGTCTGTTCCAGTGTCACAAATGTTATTCCTGTTTCACAACAGGACAGGAATCTGTGATTGGGCCACAAATCTCCAGAGGCTGGAGGCAGACCCAAAGCGAGTACAGCAGCTCTCAGCATACAGGGCATTAACACGAAAGCGTCCTAAGATGCTGGGATGCTGACCTAGTACACTGTTCTATTTCTGTTAGGTTTTGCACTTAGTAGGGGCTCAATACTTATTTGTGGCTTGCTTGATTTTATAGGGACACTTACCGGAAACCTCGCCTTAACAATAAAAAGTCAATGGTTTCTTTCTGCAAATAATTCAATGCCCTCCCTACTGATCTCTTAGAAGACTAGCTTTAAAAAAAATTATGACGATTTGTGCTTCTGTTGTTTTCTTCTAGGAGTCACACATACTGATACACCGAGCAGCAAGGGGAGGGGGCTAACGAACAGAACGGTGGCTCGCTCTGGCAAGCAGCGAGGAAGGAAGTCAGTTCCTAGCAGAAGAGTCAAGACACTAGATGGAGGAGATGCTGCTGAAGATTCGGGCCATTCAGGCGGAGCCAGGGTCTGACCGAGAGAAGATGCAGTCAGAAGAGGCTAGCACAGGGCTCTCCGGACGCAGATGTGGAACACCTTCCACCAAGGAGATGAAACACATGACCACAAGCAAGGGAGCGCCCCCATGCTGCCCTCCCCCAAGGGAAGCTTCCACTAGGAGGGCGCAAGTCACAGCCCAAAGAACAGAGCCAGGGCAGCTTCCCCACACAGTGGGGCCAGAGCTCAGATGGCTGTTCCCTACACTCCTGCCCTAATAACTTGGTTTAAGAAGTGAGTCATCCAATTCCTTATTCATAGCGATAACACTAACTAGTTGTAAGTATTATTTGTAGGTGTTCACTATTTAATTAATAATACTCTATAACAGACACATCTTTTTTTTTTTTTTTTTAAAGATTTTATTTATTTATGTGACAGAGAGACAGCCAGCGAGAGAGGGAACACAGCAGGGGGAGTGGGAGAGGAAGAAGCAGGCTCATAGCAGAGCCCGATGTGGGACTCCATCCCGGTACGCCGGGATCACGCCCTGAGCCGAAGGCAGACGCTTTAACGACTGCGCTACCCAGGCGCCCCTCTATAACAGACACATCTTAAACCTATGTTGCATCATTACAATCTTTGTCTATGCTTTCAGTTTTTTATTTAAGTGGAGCACATTCTTTCTTTCCCAAGCCTGATAAAAATTATTCCACCTACATTCATACTTGGCCCCTACTCACATGTCAGTCTTTTAATAATAACTAAAATGTGCCTTACATATACTGTATCTTGTTACAGAGGGGATCTGAGATAACTAACTAAAATACGTATGAACAGAAGGCTGAAAATTAGAGAGACTGTAAAAAAATAATGCTTAATGAAAAAACATCACTGCGGTTAACACCAGCACAGCCCCTGGCGTACTACAGGCCTCACATGCGGGAATCACCTCCCTACAGGGGCTCTGCTGCTGCGTATCCAGGCAACAATTCTGTGACATGGGACTCTGCCCACGAACAGATCAAAACACAGAGATGCCAAGGCTATTTTGTATTTTGCTCAAAGCTTCAAGAACAGTTGAATCACAAATTAGAAATGAATATGGATCTTCCAGCACCAGACTCTACACTCCTCTAATCCAACAAACCTAGTTTTTAGTCTGGCCTCTGCCATCAACTGGCTGTGAGTGCTGAGGGAATCCCTTCAGCTCCAGACCTCAGTTTCCTCTGCAGCACGATGCTGTGAACTGGAATTGAATAGGACCCACTGCAGCTCTGATCATCACTGAACTGATGGTCCCCTGCCATTTTGCAAGCTGACGGCTTGTACCTATGTAGGCTCTTGCATTTTTAATGTTAAGGAGTTTATTTCCAAGAGAACTACTTTTTGTGGGCATAACAAGGAGGTTATAAGTCAAGCTCTTGTTTGTATCCGTTATAAGGCTAATCCAGACTCCTACAGCGGCAGACTTAGAAAGGATAGAGAAGTCATATGGTCAAGTCCCTTCGTCTCAACTGTTAGGATCAATTTCTAGGTTACAGACACATTGCAGGTGTGCCTAAATATGCTTTACTGACAATCACGTTCACAGGAAAGTTGTATGCAGATGCCAAAAGCAACTTTCAGATCGCAGGGAATTCAGCATATTTTAAACACAGATGGCCGAGACGGCATTTTCAGGAAAGCTTCAGAGGCCCCATTCTCAGCCATCTAAAGTAACCACACATCAGCACCATTCTAGAAGTTTCTGCCTAATTCCAACCTCCACAAACGAAGAAAGAGAAAATCAGAAGAAGGTTCCAAGAAGATCCCCAATGAAAAGTAAAGCACTTAGGCAGAAATTCTAAGCCCTAAAGAACGAAAGAGGGCGGCTTTAGTGTTCATATTAATTGATGGTGGTTCCCATGGCCCCGAGTTTATAGCAGACCCAATGATAACCAGTGCTAGGAAACACTGTGGAGCCAGAACTCCAGCTCTCCTGTCTGGTGGCTGTGTGACCTTGGCTAAGTCAGCCCTCTGAGTCTCAATGTCCTCCCCTCTAAAGAGGACACAACACTATCTAGTTACTGGGGCTACAAGGAAGACTCACTCTCATCAAATGCTAGCTGGTGCTATTACTTACTAACAGGAATGGGCATCAACTAAAGTAGCAGAGAAAATCTACTTCTGCAAAATAACTTGTTATATAAGAATGGATTGCCAACAGTGACCAGCTAAGAAAGAAAAAGTCTTAAGCCCAGCCTCCTGGGAAAACAAACTCACATGTTAAATGATGTCTTGGCATCTCTCCTGGGCGGCTAACCAGGGACACCTCCCTCCATAAGTGGTGGTGCTAGAGAAAACACGAACAGCATCAAAGCTGCCTGTCCCCACAGGACTAAGAAAGTTTGGGCAAGATTCTTCCTTCCATCTTTGCTAGCCAGGGTGCAGGAACTGACCCTCAGGGGACTCTCTCCTTGCACACAGCACCTGAGACATCTCTCCAAGACCAGGCAAGGAGGATGGCTGAGAGAGTCCCTGAGAAGGACTTGGTGAGAGACCTCCAAGGAAATCCAAGACATCTGCCATGCCCTTCTCAGGTTTTCCAGGTAGAGTAAGAAGAAACATAAGTGTGTCAAGCATCATATGCCAGCTGCCATCATATGTCTGCTCAAAGAGTCTGACAAGGTAGAAGGAGATGCTTGACTTTGCTGTACAGCTGATCATGAGCTCACTGGCTTTCTCTCAGCAAACACTTAAAATGTTTTTTCTGACCCTTTTTCTCATAAGCCAACAGGTTCACCTTCCTACTTTATCCTTAAAGCCTGGAAGTAGCCAGAAAACCAGGAGACTTCAACAGTAGTCCCTGGGAATCTACAGGATGTGCTGGTTTTTTGTTTTTTTTTTTTTCCCCAGAATTACAAGATACTTCTTTCTCCTTTCAGGGGGGGGAGTCCCTGATAGAAGTCAACCTAAAACCTGCCCCCAGCTGGCACTCTGAGAGGCTTGTAGGGGTCCAGGTGGAAGATCCATAAAACCTTGCATTTCCTCTACACTCATATTATTCTGACTTCTAACACCCATATGCTTAAAATCTTTTTTAAGTATGATTCTAAAAATAAAATGTGTGGAAAACTTATGAAAATGTGTAGCCCAGTGGATTAAAGTGGACAGTGTATTAAAGCCCAGCCCTCTTCCTAATGGGCTGAAGAAGTCTGATCCCGAAGGGTAGTGAGAGAATCCAAAAAGTGGGGTAGCGTGAACATTAAGAACTTCCCCACATCTAAAAAATTCAAAATGGAATAGAATTGCTTGAAGGATAATTTCAACTCACATTTTTTTTAAAAGGTGGGCATAAGAAGGTCAAAGATTTGCCCTAAACTCCCAAATATGTCTGTCCCATTGGGATGGAATCAAAGCCCAGCTAACAAAACCTGAGCATGGTAAATGTACCCAAAATACGAACAATTCTCTCAGAATCGTTACATCTGACAGTAGGAGGGGCTTGGCGGTGGTGTCAGCACTGGTGTGTACGCACTCCCACAGCGTGGGGACCCAGCCTGGAACACTTTCCGCACCTCCATCTGCCACTCACATACTCCAGGATCGAAATGGTTAAAGCTGAGGGAGGATAACAACTCTAGAACAACACTCCTTCCCTGACAATGCAAAATGCTTTGTTTTACCCCAGATGTTAATTTAAAAGTTCCTGGTTGTACACTAAGAGTATGAACAATAACCTTCATTTCCAGCTTAAAAAAAAACCCCAATTTGGCCCAGAATGACAGTGACCTCATTCCTTTTCTTACCTTGCTTCCACACAAACATACAGATGATAACACTTCACCCTTCCAGGGTGCAAATTCATCACAAACATTACTGCCAGCCAGAAGGCTGCACCCAGCATGTTCTAATCTGCTCAAAGAAAGTGGGGATGAGCCTGGAGGAGGTGAGCCCCTTTTGAGTCTGACTCCGGCCAACTGGGTCTTTATGCAAAACGATAGTGAAAAATGAGAAAAGTAAAATTTCAAAATGCAAAAGAATACATGCATCCTCCTTTACAATCCCTGTAGCCAACCTCTGGGGTCACATGACATCATGGAAGAGTGAACACCTTTTTAAGCCTTTGGCATAACGTTCACACACGTGTGCTGAGCTGGTCATGTGTGTATATATGTGTGCTCTCGACATATCCAGTCGCTCTGGGTAACGTCTTACCTGCCACTGGTTTCCTGTCTGCCCAGGCACATAAGGTGCTGGGAGGCTCCGAAGGCTGTTCTTCACCGGGGACCCCCCGAGGGGGCTTCCCACGTCCCCAGAAGAGGAATCAGCAGCCAAGGCCATGGAGTACTGCGGGTAGTTGTACAGATTGTTGTAATAAGGGAAGAGAGACGGCTGGTAAAAGCTGCTGTAGTAGGTGGAGTCAGACACCAGGTCAGGTGTGTTCTCCACGTGCCCTCTGCTGGTGACAGCAGGAATATCCTGGATGACCATGCGTCCCTCTAGAAAGAAAAGAAAAAAAGACCACATGTATTAATGTGGGGGTCTACAAAACTTACGCTCAAAACCCTGGGGACCTATGGCCTTCCTAATCTGCAAAGGGGCAGAGCAAGGCTCTGGAACATGCTGCTTCCTCCTAGGGCTGAAAAAAAGGACAGGCCTCCAAGGCTGGCCAAACTAGTAACATGGCTGGCCAACCCTTGCTGGTTAGCTTTTTTTTTTTTTTTTTTTTTTACTGAGAATTCAAAAACATTTAGTAACATGAAGTTTCACCAGGCCTAACCTCCACCCAGATAATCCTATCCTAATGTTAAGAAATTAGAGATCAAATCTAATTAACTTGGCTATCCACACCATTTTTACAACAAAATTAATTGTATTTCACTTTAAATAGAAAAATCCCAGTGCCCTAACTGTGGTAATCCTGAAGATATGTCAAAGGCTAAGAGTTTAAGCAAACATTGTTTCCTTCACTTCCTTCCACAGCTGATACTGTATCCTTCAGGAGTCTGGACAATGGTATACACCAGGGGTAGACAAACTTCTTCTGTAAAAGGTCAGTTAGTAACTATTTCAGACTTTGTGAGCCATTCACCTGCAGGACGTCCAGGTTGCTGAGTGGTTGTGTAGCAATAAAACTTTATTCAGAAGCGCAGTCAGTGTGGGGCGAAGCAGCCTAAAGGCTGTAGTTTCTCAACCCTGGGTCTAGATTTTAAACTGTGTCGGTCCCAGTAAACAAGCAGACTTCTAAGTCACTTCTCCAATGGACATCCATTAAACAATGTTCAAAGAGGGGGTCCACGTGCCTGACATGGCTGCAAGGTGTCAGAATGCCCCTCCCTAGGGAGTCTACAGTCTAGAGTGAAGCATGTGATGGGCTTACAAATAGCAGCAAGGATTATCACACAGGAGGACCCACAAACAGTTATGGAAATCCAAAGGCTCGAAAGATGACTTGCAGCCTAGAAAGGACTACAGAGATCTTCATGGGAAAAAACTACATTCCAGCTGCACTATAATGGAGGAGCAGAAAGAGGTGGAAATAAGAACAAGAGTGCTGAGAGGAGGACAGTAAGGACAAAGGAATGGGACCGGGAAAGTGGGAGGGTTTGGGAGTGCTGGACAGGGTAGTGGGGTTGAAGAACTGGGTGGCGGGAAAGGGAAGGTGAGGTGGAGCTGGAGCAAGGGGTGGGGAAGCCCCCACCCAGCCCTCTGGGCCCTCCAGGATGTGGCAGGACCTCAGAAGATTTCTGAGCCAGGAGCAGATGGTCAGATGTATGTTCCCGAGTGGTTTACCTAATGGCAATCCTAGGACAAGCAAAGGGAAGAGACCTCAAGTCTTCAAACAGAAGGAAGGGGCCTGTGCCAGGGGTGGGGAGACAACTTAGCAGAACTGGAGGGGCTGTCTGGGGAGAGGGAGAAGCCTGGTGTGGTAGGGGAGAGGGAGGTGGTATGCTCTGCCTGGCAGAGAGGCTGACAGTGGAGATCCAGGAGACCAGGAGGTGCTGGCTGCCTCTGAGGAGAGGAGGAGGGAGTTGTTACAGAATGTGTTCTGGGAGAAGAGAAGGCAGGCAGGGGTGGAACCGGGAGAACAGAGGAGAGAACACAATGTCACACAGGCCAAAGTTGATGTGGATCCTGGAGGGGCCAGTACGCCTTGTCAACTGCTGCTAAGAGATCAAGCAAATCAGTTCTGGAAAAGACCAACCGAGGACTAGGTCTTCAGGGTGTTGTGGTTTTTGCACAGTAGAAGGAGCGGAGGCTTGCAAGAGATCGAGGAACAAGTAAGCAATGAGGAATAGACCAGATGAGGACAGCCAAGAGCCTTCTCTGTGCCAGAATGTTGGCCCAGCAAGCAGGCAGCAAGCCTCCGGGCTCACTTATGCATCCCCGTACCTAGCACAGTGCGGGACACACGGTGGTCCATATTTACAGAAGGGATCCATGCGTAATGGTTTTCCAAGTAGCCAGGCATCAAAATAAATGTGAGGAAGACATAGAAGCTCCAAGGAGTAATAAGATGTTATCTCATTTTTAAACCAGTGGTTAAAAAAAACCAGAGAAGGGTTGAGCATATGTAAGCGGAAACCAGTGGACAGAAATTCCTCAAACAGGCAACACATGGCCCAGAGCAGGTGCTCAGAGTGTCCACTGGCTGAATGTGAAACAGAAAAAGAAAACATAAAAAAGGTGCAAGCTCTGGAAGGTATTTTTACAATCTCATTTTAAAGTCAGTGGTAAAGTCTCTTTTCTCTGAAAGAACACAAAATCCACCCGCCTTAAGCTCTTGCCAATGTTCTGTCAAGCCACTGTTTTATTATATTTCTTTTCTTTCCTTTCCTCTCTCCTCTTCCCAGCTGATGAGATGAGAAATTCCAATTTTGTTATCCTACACCGCATCCAGAGAAGGCACATGCCCATTCTCTCCTCCTGAACTCCCCTACTTTTTATTTTAAACACCAATCTCATGGCATAACAGGTTGTTTTCAGTAGCTAATTCTTTTGTGCTTAATGTCATGTCTTCATTGTTTTCCTGATTACATTAGCAATATAAATTTTGCAAAAATGAAAAATTATACGGATATTTAAATCAGAGAAGGAATGAATGACACATGTGTTTTAAATTTTCTTATTTAAATTAAGGTTAGTTAACATACAGTGTATTATTAGTTTCAGGGGTAGAATTTAGTGATTTAGCAGTTGTGTATAACACCCAGTGCTCATTACATCAGGTGCCCTCCTTAATGCCCATCACCCAAGCTACCCTATCCCTCCACCTCCCCTCCAGAAATCCTTAGTTTGTTTCCTATAGTTAAGAGTCTCTTAGGGTTTGCCTTCCTCTCTGTTTTTATCTTATTTTATTTTTCCTTCCCTTCCCCTATATTCATCTGTTTTGTTTCTTGAATTCCACATGAGTGAAATCATAGAGTATGTCTTCCTCTGATGACTTACTTCGCTTTGCGTGATACCCTCTAGTTCCATCCACATCATTGCAAATGACAAGATTTCATTCTATTTGATGACATATACCACATCTTCTTTATCCATTCATCTGTCGATGGACATCCTGGCTCTTTCCAGTTTGGCTATTGTGAACATTGCTGCTATAAAAATTGAGGTGCAGGTGCCCCTTCGAATCACTACGTTTGTATCCTTTGAGTAAATATCTAGTAGTGCAGTGGCTGGGTCATAGGGTAGTTTTATTTTTAACTTTCTGAGGACCCTCCATACTGTGTTCCAGAGTGGCTGCACCAGTTTGCATTCCCACCAACAGTGTAAGAGGGTTCCCCTTTCTCTGCATCCTCGCCAACATCTGTTGTTTCCTGAGTTGTTCATTTAGCCACTCTGACTGGTGAGAGGTGGTATCTCATTGTGGTTTTGATTTGTATTTCCCTGATGCTGAGAGATGTTGAGCATTTCTTCATGTGTCTATTGGCCATTTGTATGTCTTCTTTGGAGAAATGTCTGTTCATGTCTTCTGCCCATTTCCTGACCGGATTTTTTGTTTTTTGGGTGTTGAGTTGGTAAGTTCTTTATAGATTTTAGATACTAAGCCCCTTATTTGATATATCATGAATGACATATTCTTAACCACTCAGTCACAAGCTTTGGTGGGACATTCATATACAATCTCACAAACATTTAGGAAGGTATTTTAGATGTTTACCCGTGTCCCTGCCGTGGGAAAAACTGGATACCCTTTACGACCTGCCACCTCTCCATCCTCTGCTCCAGCCTAATCCCAAAAGAGTAACTAGAGATGTTCTCTTGAACGCTAGGATGTCGCCAAAGCTGGTCAGTTGGGCCAACTGTCACTACCAGTTGGCAATAACCCCAAAGGTAGATTTACAACTCATAAACCACAAACTATATAAACTAACCACACACAATTTGAAATCTATATGTATGTATATATTCAAAAAGTGGTTCCCCATGTACAAACTCTTAATAGGCTATTCCTAGGACCCTTTTCTGAGTCATAGGGGAAAAAAAGTAAATATTGACAGCTGGCTCTACCAACCTGAGCTAAACGCCATGAATTCCTCCCGCCCACCCCCATGCCTGAAACGCACTGTGACAGGAACATTTTAACTGCACAGCCAGGATAACAGAGCACAAAGACAGGGGACACAGCTTAATGAGTTTGCTGAAAATTCTTATGCTGGATCTCACTGTTTATTTTTCTAGAATAAACACAGGCCAAGATGACTTAAAAATGGTATTAGTGGGGCGCCTGGGTGGCTCAGTCAGTTAAGTGGCTGCCTTCGGCTCAGGTCATGATCCCAGAGTCCTGGGATCGAGCGCCACATAGGGCTTCCTGATCAGCAGAGAGCCTGCTTCTCCTTCTCCCTCTCCCTGCCACTCCGCCTATTTGTGCTCTGTCAAATAAATAAATAAAATCTTTAAAAAAAATGATATTAGTAATAATAGAAAACACAACAGCTTGTGCTTTCCCAAGAGACCGTGGTAGCTTTCTTAACCAGTGGTCCCTTGTAAAAATTATCAACCTCTAGGTCCTCTGCCAAGATGCCAATGGAAGAACAAAGTCACAATGAAGAATGAAGTATTAATTTGTGCTAGGGAGGAAAAAAGGTCAGCAGGGCTGGATTCAATAACTAAGAAAGCAAGAAGGAACTAGAGGAGCATGTATCTGGAAAAATGACCACTGGCATTCATCTGACAAAGACGTGAGGAGATATTGCCTACAGACTTGGTCCCTTTTTGTTCCAATGTTCTTATTTGTGGCTCAGTACATTTACCTCCACACATCCAGTGCTTTGATAAGGCTTCCCAATCCCTCTGCTACTTTTTTTTGCACTAACATATGCAGCGTGAAATATGATTCACTCCTTCATGAGAGATCAATACTCACACATGATAAACACCCGTATCGATCTTGCAGTGTTATATGCTGGTCTCCAGGCCCGTGGCATATTAATAGTAGTTAACTAGTAATTCATTTTAAGTATGTGAAGGCTTTCTTCCCCACTCTTCTCTAGTGTCAAGATTCCCAGAGTTGTTGCACTTTGAGTCCTTTACACTCAAACCAAGAGTCAGACTCCCTTTTCAATGACAAAACCAAACCCCAGTTTCCTATATGAAAGATCATACGGAAAACCAGAATTAACAGTTTACAAACAATAAGACTATTTAGGATTCACAGTGATCTCAGGTGAACAGTTAATTTACAAATAGCAGGTTTTTTTCCTTGTGATCCCATGGCTTGCATGGTCTCTGTCCTACTTAGCTTCTGGTTTTAAGAGTTACTCACCAGGCGAAATTGTTCACTGCTAAGTCTGAGATCTCAAAATTACCTACCTAACATGTTGTACCGAGTATTAGCAAGATACAGAAAAAATGTAAGTAATTTTCTCTATTCCTTTTTATTTTTTTAAGGAAAATTAAGGTGTTAATAAGACTGTGTTCAATGATGACCTGTCAGGGAACTGGAAGGATGACAGGGGTGCCTCCCTGGGACAAGAAGCCTTCCTCAGCAGCTTTCTTCTCTGCAGGGCAACCCCCTATGTCCAGATTAACAGCTCCTGGCATTTCCTAGACTTAGGAATAACGGAGAAACCCAGAGAGACGCTTCAGGACTCCTCCCTCAAAAGGAGGAGAACCTGGAGAGAGACAAAGGGAGAACAGACGTCCCGTGAGCTGACCCCGGAGCCTCTAAACAGGCACAGAATTCCAAGATGAGCTTGCCACCATGACACGGGAACGGGTCGGTTTTCAGAGAGAAAGCAGAGCCGGCGCAGCAGGAGGCCTGATCACGGAGGGGGCAGTGCGCCTACTGCTCCCTAACTGGTGTCTGTGATGATGAACAAGGGACCATCACGTCCACTGGCACCTTCCCCTGGCGGAGACACAATTCATGATCAACACAAGAAACTTACTGTGCACAAGGCAACCTGTCTGGGACCTCAGGGCACAAAGGCTGCAGTCTTTGCCGCTGCAGGACTCACAGGGGACAGTCTGAGACAAACACGCAGAAGGAGAGCCTGGCCAAGGCTGTGGGAATACACCAAAACTGTGCGAAGGGAGGGCGAGATGAAGTCCAACCTTCCAAGTACACGTTCTGCTGCTGCTGGCTCGCTCACATCACTCTTGTACACAAAGCAGGGAATGTGTTTGAGCCAATTTCTCCTTTTCCCAAGGGTTTTTTTCTAAGTGTAATCTGGTCCCGGAGGAATGTGCCAAGTTCAGTGTTCTTAGGGTGAAGGCTTTTCAAAACCAAATGAATCTGAAGTTGGTGTTTCAAGCCAGGAGCAGGTCTGGTTCAAAGGTGTGTAAAATATCAATGTGGGATGCAAAGGGAGCTGGGGAGAGAGAGAGAGAGAGAGGCCGAGACCAAGAGAGGGCGAGACCAAGAGAGGGAGAGACACAGGGAGGTAGAGACAGAGGGTGGAAGAGACAGAAGGAGGGAGAGACAGTGAGAGGGAGAGACAGAGAGAGGGAGGAAGATACTGATTGTTGAGCACGACCACATCAAAGAAACCAAGCAGGAACTAGGGGGAAATGGAGAAAATATGAAGACAGAAAAGCAAATACAGGCCTTCCAAGGCAGCTGGCCACAATTTGAAACAGGCCGCCCTGGGGCCACTGAAAAGCCCTGGGAGTAACACATCCATTGTGTGCAGCAATCCCTGAACTTGGGCTTCAATGACCTCTTGACCTCAAACTTTCTCATTAAGCTCCTCTTTCTAGCTGACCTCTTAACTCAGGCAAAAGACCCTGTGGGCAAAGCGTTCCTGGGATGGGAACTAAAACTGCCCCCTCAAAGAACAAGGACTGCCTGAGCCAGCAAGACCCTGCAGGACTGACCACAAGACAATGCTCGACTTGACCTTCACTGCCCACCTTCACCGACCCATCCACCGTCGCCCCGTATTTTCCTTATATAACCCTGGAAGTATCCTCAGTACTTTAGAGACAGTCTTTGAGACATTTGTCTGCTGTCTTCCCGGTGCTGGGCTCACTAAAATAAATTCCTTTCTTGTGTCTCTTCTACTCCTCTCTCTGTCTTAAGATTTTGGACAGCAGCAAGTGGTCAAAGCTGGTCTGTTTGGGACCCCCAGAGCTGGGTGCACCTGCACCCCCATGCCCTGGCTACAAGCTCAAGTGCTGGTCAGTCAATCCCTGCCCTCAAGGAGCTTCTCTCTGTGGTGACAAAGAGCACCAAAGAGAAATCAAGGGATCACAATAGGTTTCCATACAAGAGTCTTTCAAAAAAAGATGTGTGTGTGTGTGTGTGTGTGTGTGTGTGTGTGTGTGTGTATACACACATACACATATATATACATAAAATGAATGCACACACATATATCTATATTTGCCCCCCTCCCACGGCAGAAGGAGAATGACAGTGTTGCCACCATAGAAGGATGGAGTTCAGACTCTCCTCCAAGGTGAAATCATAACTGGATCTGAGGACTGGCACCCACAGTGCAGGCTTCACCGTGTGTTCCCAGAGAGCAGCTGACATCGCGCAACCCTTCCTTCCCACACGTGCACGCATCTCCTGCATTCCTATTCCCGGGTTTCTGCTCTCCCTTCCCTGCTCTCCCTGCACGTTCCCCCTTTCACATCCCCTCCGTGTGTGCGTCAGAACTCCCCGGGGCCACCCAGGAAAACTACTGGCCTGCAAAGGGAGATATGGAGAATATGCCATTTCTCTGACTTTGCTAGAAAACGTCTCATGACCATGAAAACCTAATCTCATGGCCGCAAAAGTTCTCTCTCTTTTGGCCAGCTCAGAATTCCCTATCATTGGCAAGACGCCAGAGACAGCATGCCACTCTGTGGACACAGCCAGCGGACTGGACAGCAGCAGTGCCACAAACAGGCCAGCGGCCAGGCCAGGGTTTGGGAGGGGACGGGGAAGAGAGGAGGAATGTCCAGTGCTCTGTTCCGAAAGACACCTTACAGGGAATCCCATCACCACTTTTCGTATCCCTTGGGAACACTTTAAGTTAGGAGCATTTGTGACAGACTGTGAACACAGATCTGTGTTTCCACAGAACAGTGTGCTCTGGACTGTGCCCAGACAACTTCAAACGCAGAGGCTTCATCAGGCTCTTCCGCTTGGCTGCAAAGGGCGCTGGGCACAGGGGTGTCCCTTTGCAAGTTTGCTCCTGGCCAGCAGCCTTTACATTTGGGATCTAGATTCTTTCATAACTTTCTTTTAAAAATAAGACCGCAGAGGAAGGTGGGTAAGAGATGGGCGGGGTGCATGATGGGTCCTAAAAGAGGGCACGCGTTGTGATGAGCACTGGGTGTCGTACGGAAGTGAGGAATCGCTGAAATCGACTCCGGAAACCCATAGTGCGCTGTATGTTAACTAACTAGAATTTAAATTTTAAAAATTACTGAAAAAAATAAAAATGAGATCACAGGTGTTTGTCTTTGTTCCTGCAGGTCTCAGGTGGTGATGGGAAGTTTGGGTATGGACACTTAAGTAAACGTGAAGACATAAAAACCCAATTATACCCCCATCGTATTGTTTCACACAGATTTTGCTCAGCTCAGGACTCTACCCGGTTCGGTGTCATTTCAGTGAGGTATCTGTCGTGTAGTGTGCTTCAGGTCTTCAGGAATGATCGCTGAGTAGGCCTGCCCACCCCTCCCCACAACAGCCTGCTTCTCAGCCCACTGTCACCCTTAGCTGCAAGGGTGGCCTGGGGGCGGTTGGGGGGGGGGAGAAGGCCTTGGGGCCAGGCCACACCACAGCCACTGCACACAGCAGCCTCTGGTGAGAGGACCCATTCCAGACCTGGCCTGGGGGGGGGGGGGCAGTGGCCAGGACCAGCGGTCTGAGCCCAGCTTTAAACCCTCCACAGGCTGGCGTTTTCAAGCCGAGAAGTCACCTCTTACATCTGACTGCAGCAAGTCCAAAATGTGGTAGAAGCCCCCACCCCACAGCTCCCTGTCAAGGGTCCACGAGGTCAAATGGGTTTCCACAGTAATGTAAGGATGTCACTCCTCTCTCTCATGGCGTTGACAGTTGCACTGGTGACATGGAAGCAGTGGTGGGGGCATCAAGGCAGTCCCACCAAATCACACCAGTGCTCACTGGATTCCTCACTGCAGTCCTCATTTGTAGTATTTTACTTTGTAAAATATTAAAGAATTTAAAAATTTTTATGTCAATCTTGCTTAAGATGCCCTTGATGAAGCAGAAAAAAAAAAAAAACAACCCTGATTAAATCTCTACCTTTGCCTGCACCTTTTTAACATCCCGTGACAAAGTGGGAGGGGGCATAAAGCACTTCTGCTGCGACCAGAGGGCGATGGTTTCCTTCAACAGGGCACTTCGTGCAAACGTCTGAAGGGAGAGCTACACACTGGGCTTCTTTATGGAACACTGTATACACCAAAGAATGATGACAAGCTCTGGCTGCTGGGGCCTGGGCACTTGGCATTGTCTTGAAAAGGAGCAAAGGGAGCCTGTCACTTCAAGGAAAATAACCGACCGTATTTACTGCCCAAAATTCGAGCTTTCAAGTAAAAATCAGAATTTCTGGAAACGTACATCTGCCACCATACACTTGACAGCTTCCCAAATTTGAAGACTGTTTTGACAAGATCAGTAGTGATATTAACGAATGGGATTTTTCTGATATTTTGCAATGATATAATAGGACCTTTGGAAGATCTGCACAACTCAGTGAATTAATATTTTCCAAATGACCAATGCATGATGTTATAAAATAAAGCAGGGGTGAAAGGTCCATTTAAAGTGCATAATGGCAGGTGCCTCGGTGGCTCAGTCAGTTGAGCATCTGATACTTGATTTCTGCGCAGGTCATGATCTCGGGGTCATGACAAGGAGTCCTGCGTTGGGCTCTGCGCTCAGCAGGGAGCCTGCTTGGGATTTTTTCTCTCTCCTGTCCCTCTTCCTCTGTCCCTCCCCTCACCTGCAAGTGTGCATGTGCTCTCTCTCTCTCTCAAAATAAATAAATCTTAAAATGAATAAATAAAGTGCAAGAGGGACCAGGCAGAGAACAAAAAACTCATTAGCACAGTTGCAGACTCCACCCTGCAACTAATCTTTGAGAAATTATCACCGGGGCACCTGGCTGGCTCGGCTGGCTGAGCACTGGACTCTTGGTTTCTGCTCAAGTCATGATCTTGCCGTTGCGAGATCCCGCCCTGCACTGAGTGCCGAGCTCCGCACAGTCTGCTTCAGGTTCTCTCTCCTTCTCCCTCTTGCTCATTCTCTCTCTCTCTCTTTCAAATAAATAAATAAGATCTTTAAAAATAAACAAATAAACAAACAAATCACCTTTCAAATTTGATCCAATATCAGAAAATAGGCACAAGGGTCCCAAGAGGCTATTCAAACACTTCTCTCCCTTTTCCAAATATTTATCTATGTGAAACTGAACTTTCATGTATTTCAATCAAAACAACAGACTGAAGAAGTAGATAATGGGAACTCAGCCGTGTCTTACTAAGTCAGATTTAAAACAGATTTGCAAAACGTCAAAAGAATTCCACTCTCCTCACTTAGTTTTGTTTTAGAAAAATATACTTATATTTTTCATTAAAATATTACTTCTGCTAACAAGTGATAAATTTATTAAAGGAATTAAAAATATTTTTAATTTCTCAGTTTTGGAGTTTTGGGCTTCAATTCAATAAATGTGGATAGACAGAATCCATATACATACAAGCTCCTTGAGGTCCTTGATGATTTTTAAGTGTAAAGGGATCCTTGCCACTGAAAAGTTTGAAAACCTGTGTCTTGTGAGCTCTTCTCTCTCCAGGATGACCAACTGCAGAGCGAAGAGTCCAGGGTCCCTTCCTGAGTGAGCTGCAGTTAGCAGTCAGCAGCAAAGTCCCAGCAGGGCACCTCTGGCTCTGGGCTTAAGCTGGAAACGTTTCTTTCAGCGAAATAGACACTAACCATTGCACGGTACGGCCAGGCAGCAGAACTTTCGGGTGAGAGAGCTGCTCCCATGTCAAACTGCTCCATCAGATCTGCCCCACGACACTGGATCCAGGTACTTAGTGTTCCGTGCCCCAGTGTCTCCATGTAATGCGGGGATAATGCTGGTATATACACCACAGAGGACGCAGAGGGCTCTGACGCATGGTAAGTGCTCGAGAGATGTTAGCTATTGTTCTGATCACTGTCACAACATAGTGGTGGCCCCTTCTCTGCCATCGAGCAAGAGAGCCACCAAATGAATTATAAAAAAAAAAAAAAATCCCTGCTCCAAATGCTCATCTTTGGGGTACCGCAGGAGGGCTGGACTGCACCTGGCAGAGGCTTCCTGAACTTGGAAAGGAACAGAATCCTCCTCGCCTGGCCTTCTCTGAGGTCAGACAGTAGCCTTGAGTACAGTCGGTGTGGTATCACTCCCTAAAGTCATAATCAGGAAACGCGGGAACAATCTGTTTCTCCCACAAGGCAAGCATGACAGGGCTATTTTAAACGTCAAACATGAACCTGGAGCCAGGAAAGCAAATGACCTCTTCCCTGGGTACCTGCCGCGGGCCTGAAACCATCTCGACTTAGTGAGATGAATACAGCCTGGGGGAGAAGAGCTGACCCTGCTTCCTCTCCCCGAGCCCCACCGCCTCCAGCATTCAGTTCTACTTTTGAGAAGCACAGCTACTATGGTGCTGCTTCCCTTAAGTCAGGGTTTTTATTTATTTGGGGGGACCGCTGCTGTTCCAGGGCTGAACTTTTAGCTTGCTGTAAAGTTAATGTGCTCTTCAATGTTCATTCCAGGCAAGACTGTGGGGCTGTGTATTTTCTGCCACCCCCAGAAGCCCATTATCTGTAATTGCCCATTACCATGCATAATTATTTCTCCTAGGCTGGTCTGTGACCTCCAGGGTTGCACGCTGTTACAGCTAACTGCTCCATCTTACCAAATTTGGGAAAGAAGCTCTTCTGACCCTTAGCACTTGCAAGCATCTGTTTCGGAGCCAACACCAGAAGCTTCTGCAGGCGCACTTACCTCGAATCAGCAATCTTTCAGATTTCTTCCCAATGCACCTTGCCTACCTCCATGGAGTTTTACCTCCCCTCAAACAACAGGAAAACAAAGTATAATGGAGTCTCTATTGTGTGGGAGCTGGTAACCCAAACAGAATTGTCTGCAGCCCTTCATACTCCCTTTTCTTTGAATTTGGCTATTTAATTGTATCACGCTTTTTAAAGACTGCTACTGGGAGAAGGCGGAGGTAAGGGAGGGTGAAACTTTAAATCTTAAATTCAATATATACGGTCCCACATTTAGTGGTTTTTTTTGAGTGGGAAGAGGTGCTATGTTCCAATCAGTGACGAAAATGGAATTTGGGGATTCCATGTGCACTGACGATATTAATTCTAGAATTGACATTCAGTCCCCTCAGCGAGTCACTCTACAGCCATCCCACTTTTCAGTGTTAACAGGGAATGGGCGGAAGGGACTGGATGTTGGCTGCATGTGACATGGGTGCTGGGGGGCATGGCCATCCCCTGGCCCTTCTGCAGCTTCCCCACTATGGCCTCCTTCAGGAGCCCAGCTGCACAGCGCCAGCCTGACAGTGTGAGATGCGCATCTAAGCACGTTTCCAGTTCACAACAAAGTCCAAAAGAGCATGCGCTGTTAGAAATGAGACTGCTCAACTGTTGCGTGGCCACTCGCTGCCACTGCCCGCAAGCTGCCCACCAGCAGCTCCTGCATGTACGGCCTGTTGGCATTTGCCATCTTTATTTTCCTTCAGTCCTTCCTTCCTTTTCAACGATGCTCCTCTAAAATTAACAGAAGTCAGTTCTAAGTATAAACCCTTGTCCACCCTTTCAACGGTCATCTTTACCAAAGCCAGGTCAGGTGAACCAGAGAGAACGAAGCCTGAGAGCTTTTCACAGAGCCTGACACCAGGGAAGGCCTACGCTGTAATTCTGCCCCTTGTTTTGATGTCTGAAGTAAGAGGGATGAGTCTGAGCACAAGTGTGCGACCGGCAGTGGACAAGGCGGAGGCTCCCATACTTCACCACAGGCCAAGTCGTCACGGGAAAAGGAAGCTGCGCAGACATGGCCAATGAACATGCTGAGTTTAAAAAAACATCTGTAGCTCCTGACAAAGAGTCAAGCCGGACGATTTCCTGGGGAAGCATATAAATGACCACTCACAGTTTAAATGCTGGCACGGCGGCGCATCAAACAGAATCCAGAGAATTCTCGGATTCCAAAGACAGAGAGCTGGCTGGTCAGAGCCTCATCTCACCACACTGGGGAAGGGCAGCCAGGGCAGCAGCTGAGAGCTGTGATCTGGCCCAAAGGCGCCACACTGGCCCGAAGCCCCTAACTTGTGGCTCTTCCGACTCATCCCTGAGACGGCTCGCCAGCCTCATTTCCCAGCTGCTGCCAACCCAGCTGCCACACTGTTCTCCAAGTGTGTACGCAAGTCACCAGATTCTCCGTGACCTCCTCGCAGCTAGGTGCTCCACCAAATGTGTCACTAACCACAGGGACAGGAGGGCAGGTGAAAGATGATGTACTTTTGACAACACCCACCTCCCCAATGTGGGAGGAAGGGCCCTGGCACGCACAGGAGGCAAGCTCTGCCAGTCACCTCGCCCACGCGAGACTTTCACTGTGACAGTGCTCTTTCCTTCCTTCTTTCTGGCTGGAGCCAGAAGCTTCTGGCTTTTAGTAATAATGGCAGAGACAGCATTTGCAAAGCTCTGAAGACTCTGACCACCTGGAATATGGACGTGTGTACTCAGACACATATGGACACACACACACACAGATCCATACCCACACCTGTATCTGTATCTATGTATCAATCAACATCCTAACAGCAAAGAAAGGCGAATCTTAACTGTAAGAAATCCCTCCCCCGAGTCAGCTAGAATGCTATCCGGCGGCTAGGACACAGCGGGATGGGAGCTCCGGGACTGGCCGGCGGCGCACGCCTACAGACACAGCCACATCCCCCCCACCTTTACCCTCCTCGCCTCGTGACCCGTGTTGTACGGATTTCTGCACATCTGGAGCACGGGAAACCTAACATGCTTTCAGAAATTCCGCTTCACAGAAAGGTCTCCACTATCAAGAGCTGCTTGACAGCACACAAACACACTCAGCCCCTAGGATCATGTCTGGGGGGCAGAGCCCGTGGCACGGCGGGAAGGGTGCACGAACTCTAACCCAGGGGCCTGCAGAGAGGGAGCTGTGTGTGCGGTGAAGGAGTCGGCAGACTCTGCGGGCAGCACCTGCTGTCACCTGTGGCTGAGTCAACTACCCGTCTCACCTGGGCTTCTCAAGGTTTATTCTGACACACAATACTGGACTGACAAGAGAAGACGTTGTTGTTGTTGTTGAATTCAACAATGAGACAAGGGTAAGTATCTGAACAGCGACAAAAAAAGCACACATTCCTAGAAACACACAAGTTGTTAAGAGTTAAGTTGTCCCCCCGCCCCAGGAAAGAAACGACAGAACAGGCAGCCCCGAGCTCCATGGGGTGCTCCTTCATCCTGGACTAGACACAGACCAGAAAGCAGTGGGAAGGCTGCTCTCCTGAGAAGAGACTGCAGCGCTGGGACCGGATGCTGTCACAGGAAGGATTCAGCGAGAAATCAGCCACAGAGGAGGTAAGAGCTATTCTTTCAAATGAGCTGAGCAGTCCCGGCCATTTGCCCCACAAAAGTCAACTTATGAGAAAAAGCTCTCAAAACTCAAATTCATTCGGGGCGCCTGGGTGGCTCAATCGGTTAAGCGTCGGTCTCTTGATTGTGGCTCATGTCATGATCTCAGGGTCGTGAGGTCGAGCCCCATGCTGGGCTCTGCACTGAGGTGGAGCATGCTTGGGATTCTCTCCATCCCTCTGCCCACCTCCGCATTCTCTCTTAAAAAGAAAAACAAAAACACCCACCAAAACTCAAATAAATTCATTCATTCATTCATTCATTCATTCAGTACCAGTTGGGTGCTCACCTGCTTATCTCCAAGGTAGGAAAGGTCACTTTATCATGACATTACCAGATGTACCTGCAGGTGCCTTCAAGTTCTGCCTGAAACTCGGAAGCCCACCAACTCCACAGAAGGTGTAGGGCTTCATTTATTGCAAGCCGAAACAGATTGTTCAGACCTGCCTTAACAGCTGAAATCAACATTGCAGACAAGGAGAAAAGACTGTTAAACAGCATGACAGAAAATATGACACCTTAGGTAAAAGTAAACCAAGAAAGTAATAAAGAACAGATTATTAAATTCTCAGGGACTGGAAAAGCAAAAGTAGGGAGGAGAAACAAAGTCACTGCAGATTAAATATGGTGAGTTTTAAGCCAATTATAAAGGATCAAAGAGAACATGAGAGGGGAGGAGTAGCCTTACAAGTAACCGAGATAGGAGACCTTGGGAGAAATATGACCAGGGCAAAATCATTACAGTTTACAGTAAAAGTAATCTAGGGATGATTTCAGAGAGAGAAATTCACAGGAGACCACTACTGGGTGAACAGCATGGGGACAGAAATCAAAAAGCTCTTTATTTCAAAAAGGCACACAACTCCAGAGAGAAGGTACTTCCTCTGTAGAACAACGAACAGGACTGGCAACAGTCCTGTAAAAAATGTCAGGGCCATGAGCCACATTTTGGGTTTCTACAGCATTGACATCTGGCGAGGAAATAGGGTGTGGTCTTCACCTCAGGCCTTCGTGAACAAAGGGCAGGGGCGATGTTGTAGTCTCCACAGGGAGCGTCCATGAAACTCCTCTGACACTTGTTTCTCCCCAATAAAAACCTGACACTGCCCTCTTTGAATAATGACAACTGCCTCGAAAAGTCTCAACCCTTACTAATTCTCCGAGACTTTACAGAAGCAGAGCTAAGAGAAGAGCGGCTAATATAAATGACGCTAACTTTAAACAGCAGCTGTCATTTACTGAATATCCTCCAATTTACCAATTTACGTACAGTCTTGCAGTTGCTACCCACAAGGGCTCTGCAGTGACTCTGGAGGGCTGAGAGAGCAGGAACTAGGATGCCCCCTGGGGAGAGGAGCTGCACACCAGGGAATACGGTAGCACCTGGAGTCTGGATTCAACACAGGCCTTCTGGCTGCAGGTTTGTACCCTCCCACCCTCACGCAATCACCGGAAAAATCCCAATACCCAGTTCTTCGCCCTTGTTCTGAGTAGTTAATTCTGTGTGTTTTGTTTTGTTTTTTAGCAATCATCAATACACCGGATACTACAAAATATCAGAGCCAGAAAGCCAAAGGAAGCACAGGATACGGCCTAGGAATCCCCAGTACAACAAGCACGTGAGATCTAGGGTAACACCTGTCTTATGGAATTTTTCTTCCTCACGTGAAAGTGCTACAGGTCACTGTAGAACTATGTAGATGACTAAAAGCTCATGTATAACTGAATTTATAGAAGGAGAAAATGTAAAATAATAACACAGCACTTACTGACACTGAGAAAACATATCCCAAGAAAAGAAAATAAGCAGAGAGAAGAAAAAGGAGTTCTGAACATCAATTACTTTATTCACCACACACCTGGATACAAACTGTTTACCTGGCCCAGCACCCTGGCTCCCCAGTGGGTCCCAAAAGACTCCTGTCATGACCAAATGCACGAGCCTGGGCTGTGAATCCCAGACCTGGGTGGGAATCCCGACCCCATCACTTAATACACATGTGACCCCGAGCACATTACTGGACCTTAGTTTCCTTCTAAGTGGGGAAAAACAGCTCCTATTTCACAGAGTTGCTGTAGAAATTAAATGAGAATATAAATGACAAAGAAGGCGAGACCACACCCAGCGTGAGCCAGACCTCAGTAATTGAGAGCAAGTGGTACTGTAAGGGTTATTACCACCTCTGAACACACAAAGCCAAAGATCTGGGAATTAAACCACGTACTCAGAGGCCAAAGAACAATAGCAGTGTCCTCCCTTCTCATGGAAGAATTAGGAAGATGTTATTCACAATCATACATGGATCTTCCGTTTCAGAAACCTCACTTTTTCCTGCCATTTGGGCTCCTGGCAACACGGACTAATGGAAGAATTACATTTCTTTGCTTAATCACCCTTATAATGCATGGTCTTTTTGGGTCTACCCAATTTTCCCCTGCTCCTAGATGCAAGCTTGTGTTCCCTGTCAAACTCCTCCCCACTGCTGTAAATAATCTCTCTCCCTCTTTTATATTACCTTTCAAATATTTATAGACTGTTATTCTCCTCCTCTCCAAGCCATACATCATTTTTGTTGTCCTTCCCCTGAATTCTCTTGAGTTTATCTACATCTTTTAGAGAAAAACAAACCCCAGGTGCTCCATGATGAAAACAGTACACCCAGAGCGAACACCCTAAACCAATAAGGCCCCTTCGTCCAAAGCCACAAGAAAATTCTTTGATGTGCTTCTTACTCCTTTTCTCCTATAACTCATAACTCCATCTCTCAGATAAAAACTGAGGCACTGCGTGATAAGGGAAACGAACACCACCCTCATCAAGAGGACGGCTGGGGCTCTAAGAGGGAGCAGCTCCCGGCTGGGATGCTGAGGGGCCATCTCAGACAGGCTCAAACCTGCTAATGAGGAACCGTGTTGCTTGTGCTTCTGCTCGCTCATGCTTCCCCATCCCCTGCCTTCCACACGCGTGCCTCAGAACAGCGTCCTTGAGACTCCCTCGACGCTTCCTTTGTTGTACCCCTAACAAAAACATCTGATGCTGTGTATTTTCAAACAGTTGATTTTGTTTTCAAAAACTGGGTATGTCCAACACAGGTTTGGGAGTGTTTTTAAAAATAAAAACTTCTAGGGACGCCTGGGTGGCTCAGATGGTTGAGCATTCGACTCTCGGTTTCTGCTCAGCTCATGATCTCAGGGTTGTGAGATCGAGCCCTGAGTCGGGGCTTTGTGCTGAGTGCCAAGTCTGCTTGGCACTCTGCCCCCTGCCCCACCTGCTCACTCGTGCATGCGAGCATGCTCTCTCTCAAATAATAAAATAAACAAAATGTTCTAATAAAAAAAAATAAATAAAAACTGCTAAAAAAATAAACATAAATACTCTCCTCATCACCAGGTAGACTCCACTTCAGTGCATTACAGTGGGACTCAAGCTAATTCAGTTTTCTCACATTTCGCCTGGAAGGTGGTGACATCAGAGTGTCTCCCCTGCCCCCAGCAGGACTGTGCGGACACCCTCTGCTTCTTATGCCAACATGCACCACGCGTGGCCAAAGGTTTCTAAAATGCGTGCCTTCTGTCCAAACTGTGAAGGGCAGTAAGGTCCTGATGGTACTTTCCCTATTTTGCTGGCAGTAAGTTCCCTGTCTCTGACTCCTGAGCTGAGTATTTGTGTGGCTACACAACACTCCCACACCCTTAGGAAGGATAAGAGAGGCTAACACTAAAGACCTCGATCAGTAAAAATAATAAACAAAGAAAAGTAAGGCCAAGAAAAGAAGGGGGAAGCTTAGTCATATTTTAATGTGAAGACACAATATATTTACTGTGTGAGCATGAAGATACACTCCCCCAATACTGTTAACACGCCCATGCTACCCAAAGCAATCTACAGACTCAATGTAGTCCCCACCAGAATACCAACAGCATTTTTCTCACTAGAACAATCCTAAAATTTGTGGAACCACAGAAGACCCCAAATAACCAAAACAATCTTGGGGGAAAAAAAAAAAAGAACACAACTGGAGGTATCACAAGCCCAAACTTCAAGATACACTACAAAGCTGCAGTAATCAAAACAGCATGGTACTGGTACAAAAATGGACACACAGATCAATGGAACAGAATAGAGAACCCAGAAATATACCCACGACTATACTGTCAATCTTCAATACAGCAGGAAAGAAAATGCAACGGGGAAAGACAGTCTCTTCAATAAATGGTGCTGGGAAAACTGGACCACTTCCTTACACCATCCACAAAAACTCAAAATGGATTAAAGACCTAAATGTGAGATCTGAAACCATAAAAATCCTAGAGGAAAGCATGGGCAATAATCTTTCTGAACTCAGCCTTATAACAATATATTTATGGAGAGGTCTTCTCGGACAAAAGAAACAAAAACAAAAATAAACTATTGGTACCACACCAAAATAAAAAAATTCTGCACCTCAAAGGAAACCATCAACAAAACAAGAACCCAACCTACTAAATTGGAGAAGATATTTGCAAATGATATATCCAATAAGGAGTTGATATCCAAATTATATAAAGAACGTATATAGCTTGACACCAAAAAACCCAAATTATCTTACTTAAAAATGGGTGGAAGACCTCAAAAGACATTTTTCCAAAGAAGATATTCAGATGGCAACACACACACGAAAAGATACTCAACATCACTCATCATCAGGGAAATGTAAATCAAAAACCACATGAGATATCACCTAACACCTGTCAGAACAGCTAAAATCAACAACACAATAAACAACAAGTGTTGGCGAGGTTATGAAGAAATAGAAACCCTTGTGCACTGTTGGTGGGAATGCAAACTGGTGCAGCCACTCTGGAAAACAGTATGGAGGTTCCTCAAAAAAATAGAATTACCATATGATCCAGTAATTCCGCTCCTGGATATTTAGCCCTCAAAAACAAATATACTAATTCAAAAAGATATTGTTTTTGAAAGGTTGTTTACAGCAACATTATTTACAATAGCCAAGATACGGAAACAACCCAAGTGTCCACTGACAGATAAATGGATAAAGAAGTGGTATATATACACAATAGAATACTACTCAGCCATAAAAAAGAATGAAATCTTGACATATGCAAAGATATGGATGCATCTGGAGAGTATAATGCTAAGTGAAATAGGTCAAATAGAGAAAGATAAATACCATATAATCTCACTCATATGTGGAATTCACGAAACAACAACAACAAAAAATGAGCAAAGGGGAAAAAAAAAGAGAGGCAAACCAAGGAAAAGACTCTTAACTATAAAGAACACACTGGTGGCTGCCAGAGGGGAGGGAGGTGGGGGGATGGGGGAAATAGGTGATGGGGATGGAGAGTGGAGACTACACTTACCACGATGAGCAGCGCTGAGTAATATACAGAACTGCTGAATCACGACACTGTATACCTGCACACCTGAGACCAATACAACACTCAATGTTAATTACACTTGAATAAAAATTGAAAAAAAAATTTTAAAGATGCACCCCTGAGACTCCTGGCAGCTGGGGTGCAGGGAAAGGTAAGGGGCTACACAGTCTTCACCCACAGACATAACCCTTGTCCTGTCAGTCCACGTGGCTTCATTTGCATAAGAAACCAGCTCATGGCTCTAGGGTGGACTGCACCCAGGCTCACCCCTTTACCCTCACGTCAGTACCTGAGCCTTGAGCGCTAAGCATGTTTCTGCCTTCCTCAGGGTTGACAAAGACCTTTCACGTATGTTTCTAATCAAGCACTGTAAACTGGGCAAGCATTACTATTTTCTCCATTTCACAAATGAGCAAACAAAGTGAAGTGAACAGCTCAAACAGGTGACAGGTACCCAAGCCAGGCCTTGGACTCTGGGTCTTAGGTTCTTTCGGTGACATGTATGAAGTGAGGAGATACCAGCAAAATTCTTTTTCCAGATGTCTTCAATCTCCAAGACCTCTGATCTGCTACCATATACCCTTGTCCCAGGGAGGAACCCAGCATTGCCACGTGGTAGTAACAACGCACCCTGGGGGAAGCAGGACCCTGGCCATGTTCCGCATCAAAGAAAGCAGTAAGTACGTGATGGGTAATGTACATTGTAATTTCACATAAGTAACACTGGTAAGAATGAGATTAGTCTCCAATAAGCAGAATAGCTGACTAGATGGTATAATCTCATTCCCCGGTCATGGCCATACCAGTTTATGACACACCAGTCATACTGAACCTGCCAGCCCACAACTCTGGAGAGAACTGTGAAATGGTTTAATCCATTGCTGCCCTTAGCTCAGCTTGAGATCTGCCCGAAGTTAAGCTGAACTGAGGAGTAGAAGCTGGGAGAATAGGAAGAACAGAGCAGATTTAGCTCTCTGCCATGGCCATTTTCACTTGGCTAACCATCTGCTAATGGGGGACCAGAAGAGCCACAGGCTTCGGCTCCTCGGCCTGAGCTCCACAGAGTGCAATGACCAGGGCTCAGTCCTCGGGCCCCTCCTCTCTGCCGTCTGTCCCCAGCTCATCTCATGGTTCAAAACCCCAAGCAGTCGAGGAGGTGCGGGTTGCACCTCATAGCACAGCATACCCATCTCCATAATAAATGAGGACCTCCTAGGTGTGGGGGATTCAACAGAGAAATGGGCAAAGGACATACACGGAAAAACTTACATACGGCCCTGAAACATACGAAAAGATGTTCAATTTCACTAACAACAAAAAAAAAGTGATTACAAGCCATATTTGTTTTCTATTGCTATATAAGAATTACCACAAAGATAGCAGCTTAAAACAACACAAATTTATTATCTTATAGCTCTGTGGGCCTAAAGTCTAACACAAGTCTCTAAAATGAAGGCATCAACAGGGCTGCCTTCCTTTCTGGAAGCTCTGGGGGACGGTCCAGGTCCCTGCTCAATCTGGGTGCTGGCAGAGTTCAGGTTCTTGCAGTTGGAGGACTGAGGTCCCATGTCCCTGCTGGCTGTCAGCTGAGGGCTGTTCCAAGCTTCTAGAGGCCTCCCGTACTTCTTGGCTCAGGGCCCCTTCCTCTGCCTTCAGAACCAGCAGCAACGGGTCAAGGCTCCTGCTTCAAAACCCTCCTGCAGCTCCTCCCACTGTGGCATTGCTGGGGACAGGCAGGAAGCGTTCTCTAGGTCTCTGGTTCACGCCATGACAACAGAGCCACCTGGAAAACCCAGGACCACCTCCCCACCTCAAGGTCCTTGACACTTCATCACATTTGCCAACGGAAGGGGACATTTCACAGGTCCCAGGGACTGGGGTGTAGACATCTCTAGGGGGCCGTTATTCTAATAACCACCTCAACATACAATGATTCACCTTTCAGGCCGGGAAGCAGTAATGACAGCCTAGGCCTGACAATGCTGTGGCAGCCGCTGTCTGCAGGGAGTGTCACTGACATTATCCCCCAAAGTCACATATAAATTTACCTCCAAGAGAAACCTCCTGTCCCACCATTTCTTTCCACCTCTACTCCCACCACCCCAGTGCAAGCATTCTCTCCCTCTACCTGGGCACCTGCACAGTCTTCCCTTTCATCTCTCACCCACTCCTCCCCTTCAATCTACACCCCAGGCCGCAGCAGAGAGATCTTTAGAGAAAGTAAATCACATCATGCCGTTCACTGCTTCAACACTCCACTGACTTCCCATTGTACTCATAATAAAACCCCAACTCTCTCCTGTCCTATAAGGCCCCCCGAGATGCAGTCCCCAGTGATGTCAGCCCCTGCTCTCAGCACACTGGCCTCCTCCTTATTCCAGGCGAGGTCTCCGTCCACTGTGCATTCAGCCTGGAAGCCCCAGACCTTGACCGCAAGGGCCCACTCTCACTCAGGACAAGCTCCCATTTCTCTCCTTAGACAGGCTCCCTTTCCTATCTACCCTATCAAACAGCCACTGACCTTTTGGACACGTCCATCATATCGTTTTGTCTTTCCTCATAGCTCTGACCACTTTTTGAAAATATCTTATATTTGCTGGTGTACTTGTTTATCAATGGTCTCCCCTGCTGGATTCATAAAACCCACGAGAGATGCATGTTTTATGTGCTGCTGTATACCCCATGCCTGGGAAAGGGTCTGACACAATGCAGCCCCATGATGAACATTTGCTGAATGAATGAAAATAAGACAGAAAAGCAGAAGGAAGAAAGGCATGAAGGGAGGGAGGGAATCTTGTTCAGAAAGCAGACTCCCTAATCAAGATGAATCCAATTCAGTTCGGCAAACACTGGTGTTTGCTAAATCCAATCTGCTTCCCTGAATTTATTCATATGCTATGTTTTAGATAAACCCCAAGAGCTCAGGACCAGAGTTAAGGAGTGGGGCAAAAATAGTAGTTTTATAACTGCTGAAATCAACAGAGTCATCTGTTAGTATACAATGAACTGACATTGGATGGTTGAAGCACTATTTAAGAATTCTTACTGCCAATAAACATCAGAAAAATCTGCTGTACTACTGAGAGGCGCCTGGATGGCTCAGTCAGTTAAGCGTCTGCCTTCGGCTCAAGTCGTAATCCCAGGGTCCTGGGATCGAGTCCCCCATTTGGCTCCCTGCTCAACGAGGAGCCTGCTTCTCCCTCTCTCTCTGCCCCTGGTTGTGCTCTCTCATTCACTTGCTTTCTCTCTCAAATAAATAAAATCTTTAAAAAAATAAAAAAAAAGAAGAGTCTGCTACAATCCTGAATCGATACTTTCTTTTGACAACAAACCAGTTACTCAGTGTACTTTAAGAGTTTCTTGTGCATTTTCTTCTGAAAAGCATTTTCAGTGGGATTGTACAATAAGACCAGATTAATGATTGTGAAGCCTACCAACAGACATGAGAGTAGAGTAAACTGGGTTTGAAATGTAATTTGGTTCAGCAACAGGGATCAATATTTACGTGAATTTTCTTAGGGGAGTCAAAAAGGTTGTCACATTGAATTTTTTTACAAGCTGAAAAATAAGAGACAGAAACTGAGACGGAAACACAGATCTGCACTTACATAGTTGCATGTGACAATGACAAAAGGAACCCTGACGAGTCAAGACCCCACAGGACAGTGGCTGGAACCACAGGTCCCACAGGCATCCCTACCCTACTTCCCTCACATCGCAGCACCACACGGAGCACTCGGAGGCTTGGAGCCGAGATCACCTGGCCGAGGCACAGAACTGACAGTGTCCTGCAGGAGGTATTAGTGGACACTCCCCAGTGCCCCCTTTTCTAGAAACCTCAGTCTTTTGAGAAACCTCAGTCCTCATTACCCCAGAGCTACAGATTAGACCAGCGTATAAACCAGAGAAGTCAGCAATAAGGCAGAACTTGAGGGGCTGGGAGAAGAGAGGAAAGAAAGGATGCTGATGGAGATGAAAGAGATCGTCTTATCGCATGGGATCTATAGGTGATTTCAAAGGCCAAGAAGCTTTGAAGAAAGCTCTGCTAGCAAAACAGGCTGTTCTGAGTCTGAAGCCAGTTAACGAGAGGCAGAGAATGGGGAGTTACTGCTTGGTGGGGACATGCTTTCCAGTGGGGAAGATGAAAAAAGCTCTGGCGTGGGATGGTGCTGATGTCTGCACAACAGCCTGACTGCTTCATGCCACAGAACGGCACGCTAACAAATGGCTAAAATGCTCAGTTTTATACTATGTATGTTTGACACAATAAAAATTTTACTTTTTTTTTTTTAAAGTAGGCTCCATGCCCAGCGTGGAGCCCAATGTGGGGCTTGAACTCCCAACTCTGAAATCAAGATCTGAGCCGAGATCAAGAGTCAGAAGCTCAACCAACTGAGCTACCCAGGTGCCCTGATGCAATAAAAATTTTAAAAGGTAAGTTAGTTAATAAAACAGATGGGACAGAAAGGTATCCACAAGACCCAAAGAACAGTTGAGTGGCAAGGGGGTGGTCAATGGACAGGATCCTTGAATTAGTAGACAACAGGGAATCTGTGGGTCAAGGACTCCAGGGGGATGCTGTGGAGCAGGCAAGTGAAACAGGAGACACAGATGAGCTTTGGGCCACTCGGAGAGTTTCCCACGACAGCAAATGCAAGGCCGTGTCACCCTACAACAGTACCTACTGCTGCGACCAGATGCTGGCAGTAAATTCCAAGACAGTCAACATGGATGGACTACCTTCTTCCCACTGGTCATGGGGACAGAAGTCCATGGTCACCAACCCTCGGCTTTTCTCTTGTTTTCCACCAAAGCCATGGTGGTTTTTCATTTTCAGAAATGCAATGATAAAAATTATTCTCGCCAAGTTTCTAAGGCAATAGAATTTCGCCGCCCTTTCTGAGGAAATGCTTGTCACCCAGGGTCTGAAGAGTTGCTTAGGCCAAACTACAACAAAAAAAAGCCCATACCAGGTCCTTCTATGGTTTGCCTCCTCAGTGTACCTTTCTCTAAAAACTACATGTGACAATGAGGTAAAAGGGGACATTTTCTTTCTTCTTCTTCTTTTTTTTTTTGTTAAGATTTATTTGTTTGAGAGAAAGAGCATGAGCACAAACGAGTGAGGGGGAGACCTGAGCCAAAGGCAGATGCTTAATCAACTGAGCCACCCAGGTGCCCTAAGAGAGAGAACTTTTTTTTTTTTTTTAAGATTTCATTTATTTATTCGACAGAGATAGAGACAGCCAGCGAGAGAGGGAACACAAGCAGGGGGAGTGGGAGAGGAAGAAGCAGGCTCATAGCGGAGGAGCCTGATGTGGGGCTCGATCCCATAACGCCGGGATCACGCCCTGAGCTGAAGGCAGATGCTTAACCGCTGTGCCACCCAGGCGCCCCCTGAGGGAACTTTTTAAAAGACTGAATATTAACATATTTCCAGTGATAACAAAATGCAAACCTAAAGAACCCTTCATGATTTAAACTGATCACCAAAGAGACTCTCACTGGGTATCATATCTGCAATGTTTGAAAAAGCATCTTACCTTTTAATTTTAAAAAACAAGTATGAATTTTCTGGAACCCTTATACCTTGCTTATGGAAATGTAAATAGTGCAACCTCTTTGGAAAACATTCTCAAAAGTTCCTCAAAAGGTTAAAAAAACATAGAGTTCCCATATGACTCAGCAACTGGGACTCCTTGGTATAACACAAGAAAATGAAATGCGTGTTCATACAACTGGTACAGGGTCCCGTGGGTGGCACAGCTGGTTGAGCATCTGACTCTTAGTTTCGGTTCAGCTAGTGATCTCGGGGTTGTGAGACTGAGCCCCGAGTCAGGCTCTGCACTCAGCATGGAGTCTGCTTAAGACTCTCCCTCAGCCTTTGCCCCTTGCTCCGCTCTAAAATAAGTAAAATCTTAAAAAAAAAAAAAAAAAAAACCCAACTGGTACAAGAATGTGATAGAATTACTCATAACAGCTAAGAAGTGTAAGCAACCCAAATGTCCATCAGCTGATGAAGAAAAAAATAGGATCTATGCATACAATGGAATTTCTTTTTTAACTTAAGTAGGCTCCACTCCCAGTATGGAGCCCAATGCAAGGTCTGAATTCATGATCCCAAGATCAAGACCTAAGCTGAGATCAAGAGTTGGACACTCAACCAACTGAGCCACTCAGGCACCCCTGCATATAATGGAATATTAAAATTTTTAAGACTTTAAAAATTTATTTGGGGGGGAGGAGAGAAAGAGAGCGGAGGCGGGGAGGGCAGAGGGAGAGAGAGAGAATCTCAAGTAGACTCTGAACTGAGTGCGGAGTCTGACACAGGGACCTGATCCCACGAACCTGAGATCATGACCTGAGCCAAAATCAAGAGTCGGACGCTCAACTGACTGAGCCACCCAGACGCCCCTACTGAACATTAATTTTAAAAATGAGTAATAAATGGGGGCGCCTGGGTGGCACAGCAGTTAGGCGTCTGCCTTCAGCTCAGGGCGTGATCCCGGCGTTATGGGATCGAGCCCCACATCAGGCTCCTCCACTAAGAGCCTGCTTCTTCCTCTCCCGCTCCCCCTGCTTGTGTTCCCTCTCTCGCTGGCTGTCTCTATCTCTGTCAAATAAATAAATAAAATCTTTAAAAAAAAAAAAAGAGTAATAAATGTATGCTACAGCATGAATAAACCTCACTAACATCAGGAGAAGCAAAAGAAGCCAGACACAAAAGGTCACATACATGATTCCATTTCTATGAGGTGTCCAAATATGTGAAATGTCCAGAGTAGGCAAATCTATGGCAACAGAAAATATATTAGTGGTTGTCTAGGGCTGGCATGGGGCGTAGGTGGGGAGTGACTGCTAACGGAGACAGTTTCTTTTCAGGAGGAGACAAAAAATGTTCCACAATTAGAGGCTGGTGATGGTTGCCCAACTCTGCGAATTTACTAAAAAACAATGAGTTGCATACTTTGAATAGATTAACTGTATAGTATGTGGATTACACACTGAGTCGTTCAATTATGTTTGAATTTTTAGCATTTTGAAAATTCCAAAATACATTTAAAAGAAATCACAAAACAAAACTTAAAAATGCACCTTGAACATCAATGAACTTACTCTCTGACATCTGCAGATGGGTTCATGACCACAGGTCTAATGTTTTAAAACAATTTCCAAGGAACCATCACTGTCCACTCACTCAGCAAAGGTTTACTGACCATTTACTGTAAAGCCAGGTACTGCTCTGAGCCGTGCACATCAACACAGTGATGAACAAAATGCACTCCCGGCCCCTAAGATTAATTTCCACAAAGGAGATACAGATGTAAACCTAGGAAACGTTTTCACGTCTTTTGTGGTTTAAACCCTGTATTTATCCTTTTTAAAAAAGATTTCATTTATTTATTTATTTGAGAAAGAGAAAGGAAATGTGAGCAGGGGGAGGGGCAGAAAACAGGGAGAGAGAATCTCAGGCAGACTTCACACTGAGCGTGGAGCCCAATGTGGGGCTCAATCCCGGAGCCTAAATCAAGGGTCAGATGCTTAACTGACTGAGCGTCCCAGAAGCTCCCCTGTATTTACCTTTTTTTGTGGCTGTAGGTGTTTTCCAAATTTTCTTTTTAGCCAAAGTTAGACCAGAAGGTTACTTCCTGTGTATTCTGTTGCTTACAACTACCGTACGTAAATACTATCTACGGAGAATTTCTATCAGGCCATTAATTGCCATATCTGACATTAAGTGAAGACTGCCCTTGAAATAAATAAAACTGATTAAGATATTATCTAAAGCAACAGATATCAAATGATCAGTACCATGACTCTTCAGTGTTCCCCCCCTTTTTTTTTTTTTAAAGATTTTTTATTAATTCATTTGACAGAGATAGAGACAGCCAGCGAGAGAGGGAACACAAGCAGGGGGAGTGGGAGAGGAAGAAGCAGGCTCCCAGCGGAGGAGCCTGATGTGGGGCTCGATCCCAGAACGCTGGGATCACGCCCTGAGCCGAAGGCAGACGCTTAACGACTAAGCCACCCAGGCGCCCCAAGTGTTCCCTTTTTTATTTAAGCCTCCAACTATTGCTTCAGTGTAAGGAGTTTTGTTTTGTTAGACATCCTGAAAATTTCCTTGACTCTGAAAGTAAAATTGGGAAATACTTTTATCGAAAGTCTTCTTAAAAACGAACACCTACGCTTTCTATTCTACTAGAAATTGATAACACTATCTAAAAATCAGTGGAGCTGATCTTTTGTAAGTAGCCAGAATCCTTCAAAAGTGAATTCTCAAAGTGATTTAGATAAAATGCTTTGGGTGTTCATTCAAATAAAGTCCTTCTTTTTGTACAATATTGGAAAACTGCAAAGATAAAAACTGAAATGTTATTTTAAATCTATCTAACTCCACCCAGGATTTTCAGGTCAGTGAAACAACTCTGTATAAAACGAGTGGTGAATGTATGTTGTCATGAATCTGTCCAAACCCACAGCACACACCACACCGAGAGTGGATCCTCACGTGGACTACAGCCGTCAGGTGGTAATGTGTCAGCACAGGTTCAACTGTACCAGACGTCCGGCTCTGGTGGGGGAGGTGGATTAGTAGGGCAAGTTGTGCCTGTGGGGGGAGGGGGCATACGGGAAATCTCTGTACCTTTCTCTACATTCTGACGTGAACCTAGAACTGCTCTGAAGAATAAAGTTTAGGGGCGCCTGGGTGGCTCAGTTGTGAAGCGTTGCCTTTGGCTCCGGTCATGATCCCAGGGTCCAGGGATCAAGCCCCGCATCAGCTACTTGCTCAGCGGGAGCCTGCTTCTCCCTCTGCCTGCCACTCCCCCTTCTTGTACTCACGCTCTCTTTCTGGCAAATCAGTAAATAAAATCTTTTTAAAAATCTATAAACCTCAATTGTTTGCTCATTAGCCACATTTCTTACCAGTAAAAACTGCGTGGGCACAGGACTCCTTAAATTTTCAAACTGCCCCATTTCACGTCTATAAAGCACTTAAACGCACAGAAGATACACAACAAAAATGTGTTCCCCTACCAGCATGTGCTCTGTCTGTATGCTGAAGAGAGAAATTACTACTAAAGGGGTGACACAAAGGGGGAGGGTCCCATCACTACCAGACACAGACCTAACTGACCCTTCCAACACGGGAAGGCACGGGAAAGCAGGCCACGGGCCCTAGGAGGCCAGGCTGCAGCGGGAAAGCCAGAGACGGTAGGAGGTGGTCTGATGTGAGGGAGTGTGAATGTGAGTGTGTGTGGAAGTCCAGGGTGTTCCAGAAGGGAGGGCCCCAAGGGCGATAACATTCAGGTCCTTTTTTACAAAGGACACACAGGCAGAACCAAATGCTCTACAATGCAACCGTTCATCTGCCAGTGGTGTGCGGAAAAGGAGAGGCCGGGACTACACAGACCTGGGGGGGGAACAGCCTCGGGCTGGCTGCTTGGGGTGGAAAAGTGGACTATCAAACAAAACAAAGACGAACCCAGATATCAAAGCAGAAGAATGTGAGAGTCTTTTTAAAGTCAGCGGACCATTTTGAAAATTAAAATTTATCAATTTTATGCTAAAATTCAAAATGAAAAGCCACGAGATAATGCTGACATTGCTTTAATTCACTGTTATTTATAATTTAAAAAAACCTCACTTTTTGGGGGAGATCCTGCTAGTGTAAGAAATAGCAATGAACAGGGCACTGTTTCAGAAGGCTATTTCCTCCACACTAATACCCACAATTATAGATGACAATAACAGTAAGAATCGATCACACCCATTGTTCTAGGAATCTTTGGTCGGTGTTTTGGTTGATTTTTAGCCAATCTCTGGTTAAGGATGGTAGAGATGTTTGGTACGTTATCCTACTCTGAGAAGTCCGTTCTCTAATAAATGAAATGACAGCTTGGTAATAAACCCAATTTCCTTCACAGCATCCTTAGAGTTCAGCTAATAATCTCAGCGATAATTCTTGGGCGCGTTCCACTCTCACTTGGGCACTTTTGGGAGCCAAAAGGAGATAACTAAGAAACTTCAAGGACATAAAAATCTACTGAATTTCACTAAGCTACTGACTGCCCTTATAGACACTTAACATTAGGGATTAGAAAGAGAAGGGGAGCAGCTTGCCCCCGTGTGAGCCAGGTTGACAGGGCCCCCATCATCTGACCCCACCGACAACCTTCACCCCTCCCTAAACAATTTCAAGTCCCAGCCTTTCATATCCATATAATGGGATGTTAGCCCGTTGTACAATATTAAGCTGTTGTAAGTAAAGGAAAAAACCCTAATTACACACCATTGGGAATAATACACCGCCATTATGTTAAATACATAAATAATATATATCTAGGAAAGCTAGAGAAAGACACATGAGCCTCTACGGTCAGCGAGTAATCCTGAAATGCCAAACAGAAGCGACTTGCAGGCTGGGATTGGAAGGACAATCCCACTTCACTTAATATGCTTTTATACTCTGCTTCCCACTTACATGAAGTGTTATTTTAAATAAATCCCACTCTCTGGAAATGTAATATAAGCTCTACCTGTTAGCAGCAAACTATCTTCAGAAGCTGGGCCCCATGTGATGCATGAAACTTGAAGACACTCTTCAGTCTGTCTGTCTTTTCTCCCTCTCCTTCACCTTCTCTCCTCCCTTTCTTTTCCTCCCTCTTCTTCTCTATTGATGTAGTTTACCTCTACTGGCATTTCTGTCTTTTCTCTTGCTCATACCCCAGCTCAGTCTAGAAGTTACCCATCTCGACTGAAGAGCCTTGGTGCTAATCCTGGGGAACGAGCCCATGTATCTCCAGCTCCTGCCTCATGGAGGTGGACTGGCAAGGGTAGAGCGCCCTGCCCGTGGCAGGCAAAGCCTCCAGAGCGATGCCTCCAGAGCCCAGGAGCACAGCACAAGACTGGCTTCGCGTTCCCCTCCCTCTGTGTGTCGATTTAAGACTCCAAAATGACTCCAAGGTTTACCAGCTCCAGAGACAAAGAAGGGAATATGGTCACAACCTCCTTGACCCTGAACCTCCTATCTTGCTCCCCTGCTGCTTCTATTTGTAACTTTCCCTGTTGCCACTCTGAAATGCTCTGCCAGAAGGCCTTTGTCATGCTGAACTCCACCTCGCCTGAGATCATTCTATGAAGGCCTGTCTTGGGGCAGACAACCTAACTGTGGCATCCCTTCCCCCAAGGTGCAATGCAGGACACCAGGCTAAACCAAGTTCACCTATGGTGCCCCGCAAACTGCCCAGCCTGGATGTTTATCCATCACTGGCCGTTCAGTCCCTGTATTCTTCCCCCATGAAGATCAGTGGCCGCAGCCGTCTATGACAACAGTGAATGGCAGGACTTTTGCTCCTAACATTCTTATTTGCCCAGCAGCCCTAAATCCCTTCTGAGGATTAAACCACAGCCTCTGATTTCAATTGTCTATTTCCTAAGGAAACATGGCAACTGCTCCCAGTCTCCCTCCACAGGCAGGTAAAATGGAAAATCCATGGGCTTTGGGACCATACAGCCCTGGAATGAATTCCAGCTCAACTCAGCTTTATTCTGGGGCACCTTCCTTACCAACTGGTTTCCTTATCTGCAAATGGGAATAGTTCCTGCCTGGTATTTGTGAAAATCAAAGGAGTCATTCCCCTCTTTATTCCTCTGACACACCCCTTTCCCATTTCAGCCCTCCAGCTAAATCCACCAGACCAGCCCTGACCTGGTATTATTTGGAAATCAACCTCGAAATGTAAAGATCCTATCTCTGCTAGATAGACTCCATCCTTCCTATCAAAAGGGAAGTCTGGAAAGCCTTGTAAGCATATATTATGAGCAACCAAACTAAGAAAAGAAAATATGATTCTCCTTGATAACCACAGCACCCACAGCCCCAGCAACAGAGTGACCGGCACACACACCTCTACCTGCTGCGCAGAGAAGAGGGCTCCGTCCCTCACTGGCTTTCTTCAGCGCCTGCCCACCTTCACCTTCATTATAACGGTCAAGACTCAGTCTTCAAAACCCTCAAAGACCTTCTCCCTCATTTTTGATAAGAGAAAACAGGCCCAGAGAGCTTAAGTAACTTGTTCAAAGTTGCACAGCAAGTAAGTGGCAGGCAGCTGAGTAACTGTAGCCCAGCTGGTGGGCAAAGCAAACTAAGTAAGCCATGACAGGCTTAGTTAAGAGAAACCACATGGTGAGGCTGTATTTCAGGGGGTTTAGCAGACTCTGAAGATGTTCTGTGAATCTCAGTGTATGTTTTTAGTATGTAATACAGTGGACTATTGAACAACACAGATCTGAACTGCAAGGGTCCACCTCTATGCTGATTTTTTCGATAAATATGGTAGTAGTATTAATGCATTTTCTCCCCCTTATGATTTTCTTCCAACATTTTCTTCTCTCTAGCTTACCTGGTTGTAAAAATACAGTGTATAATACATATAACATACAAAATATCCATTAATTGATTGTATACTGTTATTTCTAAGGCTTTTAGTCAACAGTAGGCTATTGGCAGTTAAGTTTTTGGAGAGTCAAAAGTTAACAGGTGCATTTCTGACTGCGCAGGGTGGGGGTGGGGGTGTTGTCCAAGGGTCAACAGTATGGGTATTTATTTGCCAAGAGGATTTCACAGATCTTTGGTGGATTTCTTAGAACTCCTGCATTCTAGACTAGTGCCATTAAATGGAACTCTGAGAAAAATGGAAACGCACTTTCCAACAATTTAAATAATTAAAACCTGAGCTAGATGTGCTTACAGGGCACTTGAAATGTGGCTCATGCAACTGAGGAGATGAAGGTTTTAAACATTTCAACATGTTTTACAGTGGTAAAATACACATAACATGAAGTCTACCATCTTACCCATTTTTAAATGGACGCTTCAGCGATACTGAGCACATTCACAATGTTGTGTGACCGTCACCACACCATCCACCTCCATAGCTCTTTTCATCTGGTAAACTGAGACTCTCTCCATGAAAAGGAACTCTCCCTTTCCTCCGCCCCGCCCCTCACCCCAGTCCCTGGCAACCACCGTTCTACTTTCTGTCCCCATGATTCTGATGACTTTAGGTAAGTAAGGACAACCATACACAGCATCTGCCTTTTTGTGACGGCGTATTTCACTCGGCATAATACCCTCGAGGTGATCCAAGCTGTAGCATGGGGCAGGATTTGCTCCCTTCTGAAGGCTGAGTAATACTCCACCGTGCGTAGAGACCACATTTTGCTTATCCATTCAGTGGTCAATGGACACTCAGGTTGCTCCCACATTTTAGCTATCGTGAATGCTACTATCAACACGGGTGTACAAGTATCTCTGAGACCCTGCTTTCAATTCTTTTGGGTAAACACCCAGAAGTGGAATTGTTGAGTCATCTGCTAATTCTATATTTAAGTTTTGAGGAAGTGCCATATCGTTTTCTATAGCAGCTGCACCATTTTACATTTCTATTGAGAATGCACAAAGGTTCTGATTTTTCCCCATCTTTGCCGATATTGTTATTTTCTGGGGTTTTTTCGTTTTGTGTTTTGTTTTTTTGATGGCAGCCACACTAATGGGTGTGAAGTGGTATTTCACTGTCGTTTTGATTTGCATTTCCCTAGTGATTACTAATGTTAACTATATACCTTTTTCGGTTCAATGTTTTCATTTTATTTCATTGTAATTTGATTGAACTTAAATGGCCGTATGTGGCTAGGGGCTTCCATACTGGACAGTGCAGCTCTAGACCACAACGATTCTCGGGGTAACTGGAGACCCAGGGCAGTAAGCACAAGGAACTCTGGAGGCAGATGGACCAATTCAGATATGTTCTAATTCTGTGGACTTAGCCAGTCACTTACACTTGCCACACCGCAGTCTTTACATGTATAAACCAGAGTTAGTACAACCAGATTACTCTAGCTAACAATGAAATAAAACGAGCCAGCATGCTTACAGCCCCTGGTACAGTCTTAGCACACGGAAGAGAATCAAAGTCAATGGGACATGCCTCCCTTCACTTCCCAATGCCCCCCAAAACTGGACACCTAGGAGTTGGCCTTTTCAGACACTTTCCCCAAATGCATTGCAGTCCTTGCCAGAGAAATGCACTTCCAGTTCTAGGAAACAAGGATCGTTAGCTCCCTCCAAGGGAACCCCATTAACGGAGGGTAGATGAAATCTGGCATCTCAGCCCTCTGATAATCAATGAGTCTGACTCTTGTCCAGATTCAGACTTAGCTAATAACCAACAGGAAAGTGAGCTATCAAACCTCCAATTCTAGAATTCCTGGCCATCTCCTTTAGGAAGCAGCCAAAAACAGACCCTCAGAAGAACTCTTTAAGAAAACTCTCTAAGTTCTTCTGGATGTGATGTGTGGCTCCGGAGAGTCCTGAGACCGGTTTTGTGGTCAAGGCCCTTCTCCCATCCTGGACGGCGACCACGTGAGCCCCAGGCCTCTTACCTGATGCTGCAGTGGTGGGGGTGCTGGCCGGCGCGGGCTGCGACGGGCTGTTGCTCTCGGTCATCAGGCAGGGATTGCTGCCATTGCTCTCTCTCTTGACAAGCAGCTCAGCAGCGCTGGGCAGCGGGATAGGGTGGCTGATGCCCAGTTCTTCCTCCTGGGCCTGCTGCCTTCTCAGGGCCACCTAGAAGCGCAGGGCAGCAAGTCAGCCTCCAGTGCTCCAAAATCACTTGCACGGCTTTGCCAAAACCCCCAGAGCCCCGGTCACCCCAGATATCATGATTCATGAGCTCCAGGAGTAAGGTCTGAGATTCTCGCATTCCTTTTGAATGGTACCCAGGTAACCAGGATGTGAAGCCAAAGCTGAGAAATGGTGTCTAGCCCATAATAGGTCAAAAAATGTCCGTGACACAAATGAGTATGCAGAGCAGGAAATAAGGCGGGCCGAAGTGAGGGCTAGGGAGGATCAGGAAAAACTGCAGAGTCAGCCAAGCAGAGGAGTTCCATGTGAAGAGAAGTTGGCATTGATGGATTAGGAAGAAAGGAAAATGGGATCGCTCACTCCTTCGTTCCACACATTTGTAAAAGGCCACTGTACTGGGGCCAGCGACCAGCAAGATACAGTAAGATTAGATTAGATCCCAAGGTACTCACGGCTTAAAAGCAGGAAAAGGAGGCAGGCAAATATGCAAGGGCAACTAAACACGAAATGTGGCAAAAACCATGGAAGAGGGACACATCAATCCCACAGCAGGACTCTGGCGGCAGAAATGGCTTTAAGGATTAAGAATTAGCCAGAAGTGGTACTGGAAGAGGGCCTTGAAGAACAGAATGAGTAACACTTGCACAGGCAAGAATGAAGGGGCAGAACAATTCAGAGCAAGGGAGCAGGGTGGGCAGGAAAGGCAGGGGCTACTTAGGAAACCCCTGCAGGGCCTTGCTCTCTGGAATGGAGGGAGCCTACAGAGCAGTAATGGGGGAAAGGGGCTGGAATAGGGAGTTGAAGTCCCTGGAGAAGGAAGAGGCTTCAGGTAGAAGGTCTTCTATGCCAGCAGGACAGAAGGAGCCACAACTGAGGGTATAAGGGACCTAAACTATCTAAGAGACTCCTCATGGTCCCTCTTCAACTTATCTGCTTTTAAATAACATTGTTAAAGTTTGCAAAAAAAAAAAGTGTAAAGAAATAAATTGTACTTTTGCCTACTACATGTAACAAAAAAGGAGACTTTCTGTTGGAACTTGACTATTGGTGATAGTGAAATGAGAAAATAAAACATCTGTACCTCAGAGGCTGAAATAGAAGCCAAAAGTTGAAATCAAAATGGTAATCCACAACTACTATTTATTGTTTCAGGAAAATTGTAGTCCAGACTTAGCAAGCTGATTAACTTGCAAATAATTTTACTCTTAACAAGAGTCTTCAACTTACAAAAGCATCCTTAAATAATCAATTAAGATTAAATGATTAAGCTTCAGTCTTGGATTTTTCTATTTTTGAACCAAGTTCAGAAACAGAATTTTAAGGATCTGACCAAAAAATAGCGACAAAAAAATACCCACAAATGTTTGAAGTATGTCAATGCATGCTTATACCCTGATTTACACAAATCCCATGCATGCACAAAATTCACAGCGCATTTATTACACATGCCATAAACTAAGGACACTTTTATAAAATCCTCTCACAGATTTTAAAGAAAAGCTATTGAATAAGGGAAGATGGGGCAATTGATTAAAACGCAATTATTTTAGGGTCATATCGAAGAGCACTTTCACACTATTTGGGAAAGAAAAAATGGCGGGTACGTGAAATTTTACAGGATTTCACCTAGCACAGCCCAAGCCTTCTGGTGTGGAAAATGCTGAAGTTCATATTATAGAAGTAATTCTGAGTCACTTTTGTTTTTAACCTTTTTTGTTTTTAGCCTTTTTGCACGTTGGTGCCCCTATTAAATAAAGCTTATTCAAAATGAATGGTCCTCCTTAAATACATGTTTTTATGACATTTTGAGGAAAAGTCCTCTTTCAAGCATACTCTCCGCACCCAGTATTTAAAACAACTCAATGTTCAGAAGATTTTTCTACCTACAAATACAACTCCAACGTCCCTAAGGCTTTTTCAGTAAACTCACTGCGATGCATTTTAACGCTGCACCAGGGTAATCTCTTCACCCCTATAGATTACGCTAAAAAGCCATAAAAAAGCGCTAAGGAGAACCCTGTATGCCCACGACTGCACTGGCAATCGGTGAAGCCAACACATATCCAATTTGAGACACATTTTTAAAAAATGAGATGTACATAAAAACCATAATCTTTAAGCATTTACACAGCCTTTTTAAAACACTCTTCTATGAATTATTTTCCAGAGGGTACTTACACGTTCCCAGCCAAAAGTTGCACATCGTTAGGAAACATTTCTTTGGTATCTTTTCATCTTAAATAAACTGTCTTAAAAGGATGAAACAAATTTTAGCTGGAAAGAATGTATATTATTCTCTCCCAAAAAATCCTTTTCAGGATACCAAACGACGTTGACAATTTCGGTTTAAGATGCTAAACTCCCGTCCTGCTTAGGACGGTTTAAAAAAACTATAGACAAACCCTCAAACCCGTGCCCTTTTCCCCCTTGCGCTTACTTTTAAAAATTCTTAAGTGTTTTTGAAAACAGACTCAGAATAACCAGCACCTGAGGGAGTCAGGTCGAGGGAGCAGAAGTTCGAAAACTCATTCTACCCCCGCGGCGCTCAAAATGGCTGAAGCGCGCGGCGCGGACCCGCGGGCGGCGAGCTCGAAGAGGCCGCCGGGAGCTCGGCGGGGACCACGCGGCGCCCGCGCGCGCTGCCGCGACTTTTCCAGAAGAACCACGCGACGCGCACGGTACCCGGAAGAGCGGCGGCCGCCGTCCCCGCCAGTCGCCCGAGCGGGCGCCTTCCCGCACCCTCTGCCGTGTGAGCGCTAGTCTCTGCTCAGGGGCGGGGATCCTAGGGCCTCCCGAGGCGGGTGGGCTCCCCAACTCTCTGTTCGGACAGCGCGGTCGGAGATCTGCCGGACCCCTCCCCCTCCGGCAGGGCGACCCCGGCAACTCTCTGCTCTGAAAGCAGGCGCAGAGATCCTGGGGACCTCCGAAGGCGCGAACCCTGCAACTCTGTGCTCTGAAAAAACGGTCGGAGATCCTAGGAATTTTCTGGGGACCTCCGAGGGCGCGAACCCCGCGACTCTGCTGTAGGGCGGGATCAGGGATCAGGGACTGCTGAACTGAGAGAGCCCCGCAACTTACTGCTCCGGAAGCAGGATCGGAGATCCTGGGGATGGATTTTTGGGACCTCCGACAGGGCGAACCCCCTAACTCTCTGCTGGAGGGGGGGTCAGGGATCCCGGGACTCCCAACGAGCGAACCCCGCAACTCTGCTAAAGGTCGGGATCAGGGATCCCTCGGAGAACGAACAAACCCGGCAAGCTCCCTGCTCCGCGGGCTGGGATCCCAGAGGACTCCCGGCCCTGCGAGCCTGGCGTGGCGCGAAGCTGGGAGCCATGGGCCCTGCGCGCCGCGGCCGTCGGCGAGCTCCACCGCCTCTCTCCGGAACCCCGACACCGCGTGGCGCCCACCTGGCCCGAGGGACTTTAAGTTAGGGGCTGACCCTCGGTTTCCCGACGCCCGCACTCACCTGGGCGGCCATCACGCGCTGTCTCTCAGCGATCAGGTTGCACTTCTTGCACTGGCAGTCCCGCCACATGCAGAAGCGCTTGTGGCCCTTGAGCGGCGACGCGTAGCCGTGGTTCCTGCATCGCGCGCACTTGGGCAGCCGCGGGGACTTCTTGCTCCCGGAGCCCGTGCCCGACGCCCCCGAGCCGCCGCCGCCGGCCCCGGCGCCCGTGCCACCGGTGCTCCCAAGCAGCGCCCCAGCAGCTTTGCTAAAGCCGCTGGCCTTGCCCTGCGGGGGTGCCCCAGCGGCGTGCGGGGCCTCCGAAGATGCAGAGGGCTTGCTGAATGCGTCGTCGTTGGGCATGGTGTCCCAGGGAGACGCGCGAGGACCCTCCGGGTCCCTCTCCGGTCTGGAGACGGCTGCAGGGGAAGAGCACAGCCAAAGGCGAGGCTCCCCGGGAAAGGCGCAGAAGGCGTGTGCGCTGCAGCCGGAGGTGCAGCCCGAGTGGCGAGGTCTGGACACACAACGCCTAGACTAGTGGGGGGTTGTGCCCTTTTCTTTCTTTTGGCGCGCGCGCGGCGCAGAACTTTTGGATACTTTTCAGAACGTTCCCGGGACTGCCTGGGCGGGAGAGGGCGCGAGGGAATGCAGCCACGCCCACCGCCCCCCAACTCCAGCCACTGCGTTCCCGCCGGGAGCCAGCTTGCACTGGCTGCAAACACTGAGGGTGTGGCCGCAGGTGGCTGCAAATGCACCTCGAGGTGCAGAACCGCCGGGGATACTGCGATCTCCGCACTCTCCCGGGCGCCAGGGCCCGGCGGCCGGAGCACGCTGCACTCGGAGGGAGCTGAGCTCCCAGGTCAGGAACGTAGTTGTGCATCCTAGCCCTGCAAGCTGCTTAGAGGAGGTGCAGACCACCCGGTGGGGTCCTCTAGCTCCCTTCCCCCATTCTCCACGTTAGCTCGGTAGGGCAGAGCTGCTTCTGCCAAGAAGCCAACTCGGAAAGCGGTTTCTTTCTCACTTAAGGAAAGTATGAGATTGAAGGCCTGAGAAAAGAGAAATCTCTGCACTTAATCGGCAAATAAGACCCTGTGTGGGGCTCAAGCGCACCCAAAATTGAGTCTTTCTGTTCTCCAATGATTCCTTCCTGCCCTTTGTGGTCATTCGTTCACAAGATTTCTACTGGGGGCTCCAGGTAACTCTCAAATGTATAGTTCCAGCCCTTTGTTGCTTCCCACTTCAGGTGCATAGAGCTTCTTGGCTCGAGGCAGCTTCACATAGGATCTGCAAGCACAAGACATTCGGCCTTTAAAAAAACCTCACTGGGGGCACATATTGCATGGTGCACTGGGTGTTATACACAACTAATGAATCATCGAGCCTTACATCGAAAACCGGGGATATACTGTATGGTGACTAACATAATATAATAAAAAATCATTATTAAAAAAAAAATAAAAAAATAAAAAAACCTCACTGGGGTGGGACGGGGTGGGGGGTACTTAACGTATGTAGACATTTATCAAAATTCATCCCACAGTTAAGATCTGTGCATTCATTGTGTATAATCATACCTCTAAAAACCCTCAGAGGTCTTATAGACTTTCCCCCACACCCCTACCCCACCCCGTGTGCCTCCTCTCTGTTCACTTCAGCAAATCCATCCCTAAGGCCTGCTGATCAGATCATTTCTTCCTACACACCCACAATGTCCCTACAACACCAGCCCTTCCCTTGTCTGGATCTGCAGTAGCTTCCAACTGGTCTCCCTGTTTCTTAGTCTTCCAGTATATTCCGAGCAAAAGGCAGCTGGCCCCTGCAGTGGCTTGGTATTGTTTGCTCTGTGAAAAACAAACCAAAGTTAAAGACCTAAGGCTGTGTTTTAAAGGACTTCAGTGATCTCCCTCTGCCCTTCTCAGCCTCAGAGTTTCCAACCAGCCTAGAAGAGCTCATTGCTGGCCTTGTATCTGTTTGCTCAGTGTCACTTCCCTAACCTCACAATGGCCCTTGTCTAGCCAGGGGGCTGCCCTAACATTTCTCTCTCACTCTTGCTTTTCCCCAGTATTCGTTCTCAGGTTCCAAATTCCACGCCCCCATCCCAGGGGGCGTTGGTCTGCAAAGGTCGGAGATGACTCCACTTGGCTTCTCATCAAGGTGGTTATCTGGTTCCCCTCCCTTAGCAGGTGAGCATTGTCAGCACTGAGCTCTGAAATCCTCCAGCCTACGTTTCCCATTCTTATTCTGAAGCACCCCCTCACAGGCTCTTTCCCTGAGCCTGCATTTTCTCCATTAGTTCTCTGGCTGAAAATTATTTCCTAAAGAAGCTGCTAGCTTTACACAATACCTCATATCCTTACCATCGAGCCAGTGAAGTTCCACTCCAGACAGAGGCCAGAATGTAACCATTTATCTCATTCTGGAACCTATTAAATGATAACCACTATTTTGTTGAGGAATACTCCTAAGTCTTCCATTAAAACACACATGCCAATTGTGGTAATCTACCAATTATCCTTTTCCATACAGGTATACTTTAAAACATTACCTAGTGCTGCATTATTCCCACGGCCCAATCTGGTTTAAGAGAATGAAGTAAATGCTGGAAGCAGCAGCCGTCGAGTCCCAAATTACAGGGGAGCCTCCTACCACTAGAATCTGTGATGGAGAGATTTAGGGCTACAGACTATTTGGGGCTAGGAACCTGTGCAACCAAGGTACTAAAACATAAAATGTGAAGGTAACAGCCTAATAAAGTTTTTATTCACAAACCACAGAGGAGGCATCAGGCACAAGATGATCCAGAAGGGAAGTAGGAAGCCGCCAAGGACGAGCAGAGTGGTTCTAGATATTCTGAGTGGTCTGCCTCTGTTGTCTCCTTTCTTCCCTCCCCTCTTTCCAGAAACCAGAGCTTTGAGGGCTGATGGTGCAGAGCTGTATGCACTGAGGCAGAGAGATGGCCAAGACTTACTGATGAGTTGGGGGAGGCGGAGTCTGTTCTAAAACTTAGCAGGGTTAGGCAAAGGCCTCTTAGATATGACACCATGGGGCGCCTGGGTGGCGCGGTCGTTAAGCGTCTGCCTTTGATTCAGGGCGTGATCCCGGCGTTCTGGGATCAAGCCCCACATCAGGCTCCTCCGCTGGGAGCCTGCTTCTTCCTCTCCCACTCCCCCTGCTTGTGTTCCCTCTCTCGCTGGCTGTCTCTCTCTGTCAAATAAACAAATAACATCTTAAAAGAAAAAAAAAAGGTATGACACCAAAGCACAAGAGATCAGAACAACATCAACAAAAAAGATAAACTGATTTCATCAAAATTCAAAACATTTGTGCTTCTAAAGACAGCACTAAGAAACTGAAAAGCCACAGACTGGGAGAAAATATTTGGAAATCATACATCTGATAGAGGACTTGTACCTAGAATATATTAAAACTCTTGTGATTTACTAATAAACAGACAACCCAATAAAAAAAAATGGGCAACATTCTGAATGGCCATTTCACCAAAGAAAATATTCGAATGGCCAATGAGCGCATGGAAAGATGCGTGAGATTGTCAATCGTTAGAGAAATGCAAATAAAAACAACAGTGAAGAATCAGTGCACACCCGCGAGGATGGCTATGATAAAAAACCTAGACAAGTAGGGGCGCCTGGGTGGCATAGTGGTTAAGCGTCTGCCTTCGGCTCAGGGCGTGATCCTGGCGTTATGGGATCGAGCCCCACGTCAGGCTCTTCTGCTATGAGCCTGCTTCTTCCTCTCCCACTCCCCCTGCTTGTGTTCCCTCTTTCGCTGGCTGTCTCTATCTCTGTTGAATAAATAAATAAAATCTTAAAAAAAAAAAAAAACCTAGACAAGTAGCAAGTACTGGCTAGGCTGCAGAGACGCTAGAATTCTCAGATGATGCTGGTGGGAACGTAGAAACAGCACAGCCATTTGGAAAACTTCGCTGTATGACCAAATAATCTCACTCCTAGATATCTACAGCAGAGAAAGGAACACATACATCCACACAAACACTTGGACGTGAATATCCACAGCAGCATCACCCACTTGAAACAATTCAAATGCATCAACACTTGAATGAATAAACAAAATATTGTATATACATACTATGGACTATTACCCGGTCATCAAAAGGGATGAAATAGTGCTACATTTATAGCAAGAACGAACCCTGAAAATGGTACGCTAAGGAAAAGAAGCCAGATTCAAAATACTGTATGTTCCCATTTATATCCAATGTCCAGAAGAGGCAAATGAGTATAGGGAAGAGAGAGGAGCAGTCGCCAGGGGCTGGCTGAGAATGAAGAGGAAGTGCAGGTGGGTATAAGGGGTCTTTCAGGGAGTGATGCAGTGGTCTAAAACTGTATTGTGGTCATGGGTGCAAAATTCTGCAAATTTATTCCAATTATCGGCATGACTGAAATAAGATAATTTTATGGTATATAAATTATGCCTCGGGGCACCTGGGTGGCTTGGTTAAGCGTCTGCCTTCAGCTCAGGTCATGATTCCAGGGTCCTGGGATGGAGTGCCCCATTGGGCTCCCTGCTCAGCAGGGAGTCTCCTTCTCCCTCTCCCTCTGCCCCTCTCTGCGCTCACGCTCTCTCTCTCTCTCTCAAATGTATAAAATCTTTAAAAAATTATGCCTCAACAAACAAAAAACCACCATGATATACAATGTGGTTCCATTTCTGAAAGAAGAATTAATGTGGGTTTATATCTGCTTGACAGGCTAACTCTCCCTGGGTTACCGGATTATGAGGGATAATCTCCTTATACTTTGTTTTGTTTTTATTTTATGTTTTTGCAAAGTCGATCCAGGTTCTGGCGGCCCCCATTCTGTCTCTCCCCCGTGGCTGTGTGGTAATGGCTGACATCCGGGTTGGGGCCGAGTCTGCCCAGCCTCAGCCCTGTGGTCAAACTCAGCTTGCCAGCATTGTTGGCATTAGAATTCGGGAACCAAGCTCATTGCACAAAAAATTATTACATGTTTTGCTTTCCATTTGTCATAGTTCTGTGATGCTTACACTTTACTATCTGATTTTTAAAAACACTTCGCAGGCATTACTTTCACCATCAGAAAAAAATGAACACATTAATTTATTAGTGAGGCCGTGTAGCATGATATTTAAATGCCTAGCTTTTAATCGCAGCTGTGTGACCTTAGACAAGTTTCTTAACCTCTCTGTGACTCAGTCTGTTTATCTGTAGTAGGAGGATAATAACAATATCTGCCTCAAAGGATTGTTAGAAAGTTAAATTAGTTAATACTTATGAAGAGCTTAGAAAAGAATCTGGCACCCAGTAACAAGTCTGATGTTGTTGTTGTGTTGTTGTTATTTCCATATTGGAAAGAAAAAGGGAGTAGGAGAAAGCAGGGTACATACACATATAACCTTCCACATGTTAGTCTAATTTAGTGGGGTAGGGGAGCTATATTAGAAAGCATCAATGATAAATTTCATCAACTTTGCATTTTGTCCATGGAAAGCAGTCCTAGTCCCTGGTCTTGGTGTAACAGGTCACAGGGAAAATTCTCTGTGGTGCTTCTGACCCTATATACGAAGCTAGATACTATTGAGTCAAATTATTCAACTCAGGGGTTAAGTGTGGAGCCCTGAGTCTGCTGGCCTGAAGTAAAGACTCGGTGTACAGCTGTGTGTGGGCAATGCTGCCCCCCGACTCCCCGTGGTATGAGCAGTAAGAATCTAGGGAGGAGTGAGCGCTTCATGTAGGATGAAGACGGCCCCATGGCCATAGTCTCGCAGGATCTGAGCAGGCACAAAGGGGAAAACGGGACCTTCTAGGTCGTGGGAACGACGGATGGAAGGCTGGACACTGGGAGTAAGCCCGTGGGTTGGGGGAGAGGGCCCAGGCATGCCAGTCGGGAACAGCAGAGTCAAGCTAGAGCCCAGCAGGAGATAAGGTTGGAAAGATAGGATGGCACCTTGCCTGCCAGTGAGGAATTTGGCTTCTATCCTATAGGCAAATGGAGGAGGATGAAGGTTTCTGTCCTTGAGGTGTTTGAGGAATCAAAGTGGAGGGTCTGCCAATCGCTGGGTGATTTGAACAAGCCCCTTAACCTCTCTGGTCCCTATGAGGCGATGACAACATTGGAGGGATCCGAGTTATCTGCAAGATGCCCAGGACCATGCCTGCCATACACAGACGGAGGACGGAGGATAGCAGTCAGCGTTCTGTAGAGCGTGGGATACAGGGACGCGGGCTGCCTGTGTCAGAGTCCCAGCTTTGCCACTTCCAGCGAAGTGCTGCTCCTGGGCAAGTCACTTACCCTCTCCAAGCCTCCCTTTCTTCATCTGGAAATTGGAAAGGACCTGAGAATTGTCAAAATGCAATAACTAAGATATGTAAAGGGCTTTGGTCGGTGCGTGCAAGAGCCTGAGCACGATCTCAGTGTAAGCAGTTGTTTCCGAATACTACAAGGGGAATCTTGAACCACCAGCAGAAGATGAGGTGAACTAGGAGGCACGTTCTAGGATCGGAGCAGTTGGCTAGTTCTTCCTGAGTAGACTGTCCCCAACAAGGTCAGTAATTAGGAGCCCAGCCTGGAACTTGGAGATGAGGGACAGAAACTCCGAGTAGCAAACATCTGTCACAAAGCACACTGTCCCAACATTACCGGAGCATCTAGGGCCAGTCGCAGGCCCTGGGGAAGACTGGAGGACACAATCAGGTAGCACATGGAAAGCATGAGGCAGGCAGAGCCCTGCGGGTGGGAGCCCAGGGGGGAGGAGTCAGCACCCGGGAGGCGGGGCTCTGTGTTACTCAGGGCAGATGCTTATTGCCTGCAAGGGACCCCGGGGGCATCCCTGTTCTCTAAGACCCTGCAATGATTGATTTTTCACAAGCAATGCCCCCCCCCAACGTGAGTTAGCGACAGAAGTTTAAATCATGTTCTATTCCTTACCCTTTAAGGAAAGAATGAAAATATAATTTTTCCCAGGAAGAACTGTTAAAATGTAAATGTTATGATATTTAAAGGGAAAGCTTAAGTTATCTAGGAAAAAAAAAAATCACTGAACCTGATAGTTAAATGAAGTGATGCAGAGAAAATGCACTCAGTATCCAGAGAAAGTAAAAAAGGTATTCTGCAGATAGCCGTAGACGATTTTTCACTATTAACTGCTGTTCTGAGATTGTCAGCAGCATATTGCCCCTTTTATATTAACCTAAAGAAAAAGAAACGGCTTGCCATCGTAAGTTTTTCTTGTAGGATCAATGTTTAAGTTTCAAGAAGAAATGTGATTAAAAATATTTATTTTAGGGGTGCCTGGGTGGCTCAGTTGGTTAGGCGTAGACTCTTGGTTACTGCTCAGAGTCATGATCTCAGGGTGTTGGGGTCAAGGCTCTCCTCCCTGGACTCCCACCCAGTGGGGAGACTGCTGGAGAGTCTCTCCCTGTGCCCCTCCCCCCACTGGCCCACATGCTCTCTCGATCTCTCTCTCTGACAAATAAATTAATCTTTATATTTTAAAAAATATTTTATTTATTTATTCGTTAGAGAGAGCGCACAAGCAGGGGGAACGACAGGCGGAGGGAGAAGCAGGCTCCCCACTGAGGAAGGAGCTCGATGTGGGGCTCGATCCCAGGACTCTGGGATCATGACCTGAGCCAAAGGCAGATGCTTAACTGACTGAGCCACCCAGGAGTCCCAAGAAATGAATCTTTAAAAAATATATGTATTTTAGATGGGGATTAAAGAGTACACTTATCACGGTGAGCACGGAGTAATGTACATAATTGCTGAATCACTAAATTCTACACCCAAAAGTAATATTACACTGTGTGTTAACTAACCAGAATTTAAATAAAAACAACTTAATAAGTAAAATGTTAGGCTCAAAAAGATTACTTTACAAAGTTTAATTAGGTAGAGAAAGACCAACGATATATCTTTAATGTTTGGGATTTGTAAAGAGCAAACACAATCAAATTGTTATTTTAGATTTTAACTTATAAATGCCTTCTTTTAACTAACCCTTCAAAAACAGAGGTGTCTACTTTTTAATTTTAACAGCCCCCCTGAAATTACTATTTATTTAAGTACTTTCTCATACAGCTAATGCTCTGGTAAACTGAGGCTCTTCCAAGAGTTTTCCTGGGCCTTCTTGCTTTGATGGTTTTAAAAGACCAGAGGAAACAGATCTTGAACTAACATTTCATTTAAGAGTTTCAAATGAATGGGAAGTTAAATGTGTCAACAAAGGTGTTCAGATACATCTCCCATTGGGTTCAGTAGCCACTATCTTGCTGATTTCTCGGTTTGCTAACAAAATAAAAAGAAGACACACAGATTCGCAATGCTAATATTGCCAAGATAAATAACAATGTAAGCGTCCCTGGATTTTTACCATAGGCCATTCACATGAGGCAGAAGTGCTGAGAATAGTAAAATGAACATTTTGTGGCTGATTCAATGTTTAAAAATTGAAACCTTTAGGAGACACCTAGATCAGTTATTATGTGCTTTAGCAAGCTTTCCTTTTTTTCCCCCAAAGAAGGCCTTATCAGGTTTCTACTTCCCCAACAAATGGAAGAAAACTACACTCCGTTTTAGAGATATATTATAAAAACAAAAATTCATCTAATCCCGGAAGAAAGAATGATGGGTCAAGAAACTAGACAGTGAGGGGCGCCTGGGTGGCTCAGTCATTAAGCATCTGCCTTCGGCTCAGGGCTTGATTCCTGAGTCCTGGGATCGAGACCCACATCAGGCTCCTCCGCTGGGAGCCTGCTTCTTCCTCTCCCACTCCCCCTGCTTGTGTTCCCTCTCTCGCTGGCTGTCAAATAAATAAATAAAATCTTAAAAAAAAAAAAAAAAGGAAAGAAACTAGATAGTGAGGATGACGATGGCATTTGATGCCAAGATTACATCAGACTAACCCTAATCATTACAATTATTGGCACAAATTATTTAAAAACTACCTGCAGGGGCGCCTGGGTGGCTCAGTCGGTTGTGCCTGACTCTTGATTTCGGCTGAGAGTCGTGATCTTGGGGGTCATACGATAGAGTCCCGCGTCGGGCTCTGCACTCACTGCAGAGTCTGCTTCAGATTCTCTCTCTCCTTCTGCCCCTCCCCCATCTCTAAATAAATAAATAAATAAAATCTTTAAAAAACACAAGAAAAGTTACCCGTAACTATAAAATGACAAGAAATGATCATTCGCACATTTCTGTACTACTGCTGATGAACAGTGCTTCAAGCTGATGACTGTAACTAGTTATTGTCAGGGTTGGCACTGCTAACGAAACATGACTTCAGGAAACACTATATAGCGTGTTCCTGGTGCTCAGAAAACAAGAGAAACGTGTGAAATATTTCACCAAAGAAAACGTCAGTAACGGTTCAAGAAATGTCTTGAATTAGTGCAGGATTCATCCCCAACTGAATGGTGACATTAAGCACGAAGGAGTTTCGAAGAGAAAACCCTGAAGACAGGAGGAGGCATGGGAGGCTTCTTGGAGGAAGCAAGCATTCGGGGGAGCAGTATTTGGATTCATGAACCAAGTCATGAAGGGGTGGTAAATTGATACAAATGAGAATGACATCTTCCAAAGGGGGAAATGGGACTGCCTCGTGATGGGGACATTCAGGCAGCCTGTCCCCTTGAACTTTTCATCCCTGGGGTGCCCATTTCCCCAGCCCCCATTGTTCCTCACTGCCTTCCTTGGATGGGCATTCCTAATGGATGCATTCCTCCGGCTTTAATAGACTCAGGAGGAACACAAAGCCCTTCTTTGCTTTTGGGAAACTTATTGAGACAAGGGTGGGGTATTATTTATTTATTATTTATTTATTTTTAAAAGATTTTATTAATTTGACAGAGAAAGAGAGCCAGCGAGAGAGGGAACACAAGCAGGGGGAGTGGAGAGGAAGAAGCAGGCTCTCAACGGAGGAGCCTGATGCGGGGCTCGATCCCAGAACACCAGGATCACGCCCTGAGCCGAAGGCAGACGCTTAACAACTGCGCCACTCAGGCGCCCCTGTTTTTTATTACTATTTAAAAATAGTTCTAAAAGCTGAGAAAAACAACAAGGAAATAATCCCAGAGGGCCATGAATGGACACGCTCCAGCTTGCAAAGTGAAATCCCCTGCCCCTCTTCCCGGAGATGCCAAGGGGAGGGTCATTGGTTGGCGCTCGGCCAGCCCACAGCCAGATTTGCCACCATAAGGCAGGCGCCATCTTTATGGAGTGCCTCTTCCAGCCACCAGGTTTGCCCCACATGACTGCCATCTTGCACACATGCACTGGTGTGGAGGGGGTCCTGGGCGGGGCAAGGAAGCTTCTCCCTGTTCCCTTTCAGGACCATTTCCTGCCCAGGAGACAGGTAGTGTCTGTTTCCCTCCACCCACCCCCATACACCGTGAACTCAAAGGGGTCTCCACGTGGAAATATGCATAATCAACGGTTGTGGTAGACACCAGCATAGTGTGTTGGAGGTGGTGGGAGTAGAGGGTGGGATGGTAGCCTTATACTCAGTGAATACTACTGATACTCTCTGCAGTAGGGGTGCCAGATAAAATACATAAATATTGCATGGGATATATGTACACCAAAAACTATTATTCCCTGTTGATCTGAAATTCAAATTCAACTGAGTGTATTTTTTATTTGCCAAATATGAAAACCCTAATTTTACAGGTCCTGGGAAACACCATTTCCACAAGTCCTCTTAGGATTAGGAAAAAAAAAAAACAACACTTTTTTTTTTTTAAGATTTTATGTATTTATTTGAGAGAGAGCAAGAACACGAACCCACCCTGCTCAGCAGGGAGCCCAACATGGGGCTCAATCCCAGAACCCTGCGATCATGACCTGAGCTGAACGCAGATGCTTAACTGACTGAGCCACCCAGGTGCACCCCTAAAACCACTTTTGGGCCGGGGTCCTCCAGCTATATCTCTGTAGGCCAAATTCAGATGACCGTATGTTTCCTGGAGCCTGTGGGCTAAGAATGGGTTCTACATTTTTAAACGGCTGAAAGAAAATGAAAAGTAGAATTTTTGTGACACAGGAAATTACACAAAATTCAAATTTTGGTGCCTGTAAATAAAGTTTTATAGGAACACAATTACACCCATTCCTTTATGTGCTGTCTATAGCTGCTTTGGAGATAGGAGGGCAGGGCCCAGAAGCTGCAACAGAGGCCATACGGCTCATAAAGCTTAAAATATTTTCTATCTGGTCCTGTTACCTAAAAAGAGTGTGAATCCTTGCTATGGATTTCCATTTGTTTTTGAGGTCCCCAGTACGATTTTTTTTTTAAGACAACATTTCAAAATGGGGTAACACATCTGGAGGTACATTCGAAGTCTTTTGTGGACAGCAGGCTTGGTCTAAAATGATGGACCTGTGTTTGGCTGTCAGATTCCCTCCCTCCCACCAGGACCCTGCTGGCTGGTGGGCTAAAGGAGGAACACGACATAGACCCTCTCTTGCCAGAGCTCAGGATTACCAGGGGGGACAGGCACGTAAGTATTACAAGTCTGCTGGACGTGTATTAAGGGAGTATATCAGGCCTGGGGAAGAAAGGAGTCATGCCCAGAGCCCAGCCCTGCCAGGGAGGCAGGGAGGACAGGAGTATCTATTTCAGCCCAACAGGAGGATAAAAGTACAAACGCATGCAAGCCCAGGATCTACTCCAGAAATGAGGGAAGTTTAGGGAAGTTAAGGAACAATTAACGAAATTTGCATAGAGCCTTCCTCAGGTCCAATACTGATACAGGTGCTTTCTCTGTTAATTCACTGAATTATCACAAGGGCTTCTGACAGAGGTCCTGCCATTATCTCCACATTATAAATGAGGAATCTGAGGTCCGTGGAGGTTAACTGGCTTGCCCGATCTAAAAAAAGGAGAATGTCAGGAGGTGGACCCAGGCTCACGTTCTTGACCACGATAAGAAAGATCCAGCGGCTCATCTGTGGTCCCTCATAAAGCGGCAGGGGGAACGAGTGGGTTGTGGGCACAGGGAGGCGGGATGTTTCTGGGTCCCAGGCCTATCGTGGACCAGTGTGCTGCAAAAATTAGTAAAAGGAAACCTCATTTAAAATTGAGATGGGGGAGCACCGGGATGGCACAGTCAGTTAAGTGACCAACTCTTGAATTCGGCTCAGGTTGTGATCTCAGGGTCTGGAGATAGGGCCCCATGGCGGGCTCTGCTTGGGATTCTCTCTCTCCCTCTCCTTCCGCCCCTCCCCCCACATGCTCTGTCTCTCGCTCTAAAATAAATAAATAAAACTTAAAAACAATTAAAAATAAGATAAAATAAAATAAAATGCAGTTGGGAAGCCAGAACACTTGCTGACCCCAACAGGAGGAGACAGTACCTTGCGTTCCCAGCAGGAAGACGCCTAGACTGTGCTACTCCAGCAGGAGGAAGGAAGATTTTTCTCCTTACCCAGGAACAGCCCAGCCAATGAGAGAGAGTGTCACCACTCGGCCAATGAGAAGCCACTATACTTGGAACTGCCAGTTTACTCCAATGGACCGTTTGTTTATAACAGCCTCTCCAACTCCCCCTCCCTCTTTAAACTGATATTCCTCTCCTTTGTTCTCAGACTTGCCTATCGTTTTCCCCTAAGTTGTGGGTGCTGAATGCCATTCTCTGCTGCTCCTAAATTTGTTTTTGCTGGTGAAATAACTGACAGTTTATCTTTTAAGGTGAGCGGTGTGAACATGATAGCAGCCGAATTGGGGTGATCTGCACTGAGAGCTCTTGAAGCCAAAGCAAACAAGACAAAGGGGCAGGTAATTAAGGGTTATGTGCGATGCAGATAAACAAGGCTGTGGAAAATCAGAGAGGACAGGAGGGGAAGATTCCAGCTCATGAAGGAGTTACGACTGGTGTCAGAGCTGGGCTTCTGGACACTCAGAATCAAGGGGTGTGAAGTCTATGAGAGTCTTTTCCCTGTTTTTGTTTCGTCTTGCTCACAGCTGTATCTCCACCACCCAGACCAGGGCGGGTGATGCCCTAGTGGCTCATTAATGTTTATTGAATGAATGAGTGGATTTTTTTTTTTTAAGATTTTATTTATTTGAGAGACAGAGTGAGAGAGAGAGCATAAGCAGGAAGAAGGAGAGGGAGAAGCAGACTCCCCTGCTGAGAAGGGAGCCCGATGCCGGGCTTGATCCCAGGACCCCGGGATCATGACCTGAGCCAAAGGCAGATGCTTAACTGACCGAGCCACCCAGGTGCCCCAAATAAGTGAATTTTAAAATGGGTACATGTTTTTGAATGAGTAATACAGCCTTGTGGTTCGAAAGTTAGAAGGTTAAAAAAGCTGGAGAATGAGGGGTGCCTAGGTGGCTCAGTGAGGTGTCTGATTCTTGATTTTGGCTCAGGTCATGATCTCATGGTGGTGAGATTGAGCCCCACTTTGGACTCTGCACTCAGTGGGGAGTCTGCTTGAGATTCTCTCTCTCCCTATCCTCTGCCCCCCCGCCCTGCACTCTCTCTCTCCTCTCTCTCAAATAAATCTTAAGGGGAAAAAAAAGTTGAGGTGCCCCCGCACCCATTGTGGGGCTCAAACAACCTTGAGATGAGAGTCACACGCTCTTGACTGAGCCAACCAGGCACCCCTCACTGTACATATCTTCTTCTCCTCCTCTTTTTTTTTTTTTAAGATTTTATTAATTTATTTGAGTGAGAGAGGGAGCTCGAGCTGGGGAAGGGCAGAAAGAGAGGGAGAAGTAGACTCCCCGCTGAGCAGGGAGCCCAATGCGGGGCTCCATCCCAGGACCCTGAGATCATGACCTGAGCCAAAGGCAGACGCTTAACCCATGGAGCCACCCAGGCGCCCCTCACTGTGTGTATCTTGAGATTCATCCCGGACAGTCTGCTTTAGGGCTGTGTCCACTGCATCGGTGTGCCTTATCCAGTCCTCTACACCGGACATGCCTTTTTCTTCCATTGCTCCTGTAGGAGGCCCGGCAATGAGGAATGCGTGAGTGTGGAGTGAGGAGAGCCTGGGATAGGGAACTAAAATGACTTAAGAACGCAACGATCACCATTTTTCTAGATTGGCTGGACGTCGCCCACCACCGTGGGTGTGAAATACCCACCGTCAGAATCAGAGGCGACCTGGTCAAGCGAAAGCGGATGGGCTTCTGGGCAGACAAACTGGAATTCCTGCCCACGTCAGCACCTTACAACTCGCATTTCCCTGGAAAAGCTACAGGATTCCTCAGTTTTCAATCTGAATTGGGGATAGTGATGTCTCAGGCTATGGCAATTAAATTCAACGAGAAAACGAGGCACGTGGGACGGGGGAGGGAACCACTTCTGGCCTCCGTTTCTCATGCTGCCGCGTGACCCTCAGAATTCCCTTGCTCACGCTCCCGCTGCCCCTTTATTCCGCCTCCCTTGCCGAGAACAACTGGAGCATCTGGAAGTCTACAACGTGGTTAAGCTTGAAAACGTGATGCTAAGGGACAGACACCAGTCACAAAAGACCACAAATTGTAGGATTCCGTCCATGTGACCCGTGAAGAGGCAAATCTACGGGTTAATGGTTTTCTAGGGCTGGGGGTTGGGGGGAAATGGGGCATGACTTCTAAGGGTACATTTTGGGGATGATGAAAAATGTTTTAAAATTGATGAGGTTGCACAATTGTCAATATACCAAAAACCAGTGAATTAATTGATACTTTCAATGGGCAAATTTTATGACTTGTGAATAAAATAAATTTGTTTTTTAAAAATGCCCCGGAGGGGGACGCCTGGATGGCTCAGTCAGTTCAGGGTCGGCCTTCTTCGGCTCAGGTCATGATCCCGCGGTCCTCCCACATCAGGCTCCTTGCTTAGTGGGGAGACTGCTTCTCCCTCTGCCTGCAGCTCCCCCGGCTTGCGCTCTCTCTCTCCCTCTCTCTGACAAATAAAATCTTTAAAAAAAAAAATGCCTTGGAGGGAAAGCAAGGTAGAGGAGGAAGCAGGGACAGAAGGAGTGAGGAGCAGCTGAGAGAAAGGGCCACACTGAAGGTGTGGGTCCTGTGCAACAATAGGCACCAAGGCCTAAACTTCAGTACTGGCTCTGCCTCCAACTGCTGGGTGACCTTAGAAAAGCCCCTTCACCTCTCTGTGCTTTGTTTGCCTTATGAAATAATAAAAGCAAATAAAAAGAAAGAGGTGGAACTTAATGACCTGGGGTCTTTTTGCCACCTAAAAGTCTGCAGTGTGCCTCCTGCCTCCAGCTGGGGGGAGGAGGGAGGGGGAGCCAGAGATGGGAGGAGAGCAGAGATACTGGCTGGGTCTCTCCCCTCTTCTCTTTGCCCTGCTCTGCACCCTGCCCTCCCCTTGAACCCTGGGTCTTTGTTCGGCTTCCCTCAACCCTGGAAGTCCATGCAAGCCAGGGGAGAGAGTGAGGGCTGGGTCAGGTCAGAATCACGAGGAGGCCCGGACAGGAGCCTCACCCACAGATACTATTCTACTTTCTGGGAGAGATGATCGACCTTGGGAAGGAAGGAACTTGGGAAAACGAGTGCAGAGCCAAGGCAAATTCTCCAGACAGAGAGGTGGTTTTCCATCTGCTCATAAGGACAGCTTGGCCATCATTAAGGATAATTAGCATCCTTTAGTATATGAGAGGGACCTGTATCAGGTCACGTGAGTGCATTATTTTTATTGTAGCATATACATAAAATGTACCATTTTAACCATCTTTAAGTGCGCGTGGCATGAAGTACATTCACACTGTTGTGCAACCGTCTGCACCATCCTACTCTACTTTAAAATTTCTAGATTGAAATAGAAGAAACAAGCTGCAGGAATCCTAAGTGTTCCCCTCCACGAACATTTACATTGTATATACCCAGATAACTGCCATCCCCATCAAGCTACACACTGCTTACAGAACTCCAGAAGGCTACCTCTTGACCCCTCCCATAGTTTGTTTTTGCTAAATTTAACTCTTTGCGGGGAAGAAAAGCTCTTCTGCAAACTTAGGTGTTTTCGCAAACTGCACAGTCAGTAACTCGATGTTTCAATCCTGAGGGTTCACGTCCCAGTGTACTGGGGCAGGAACACGCTGCTCTCCAAGGAGCTTTGCTCGCCTTCAGCCAGCTGGGATCCCCACGCCACGCGTCCGGGGGCCAGTTCAGGGTCTGAAAAGCTCTCACTGGAATGTGCTCTAAATTCTCACTGCGGATGGAACAAAGACGACAGCCTTTCTGCGAAACAGAATGCAGAGAGATTTTCTTCTTGCTGCAGGTAACCTGTTGGGTGAGGTATCCAAACCTGTGACCCATCAATGACGTCAAAATATCTGCTGTTCTGCACCTGCCGTAGAAGGGACATAGCCTCGCCCACTTCATCGTTCTGTAGCAGAAGCTGAAAGCTAAGGTTGGCTTTAGCCTCTGATTTTTTTTTTCAGATTTTAAAATTTAATTTATTATGGCCATGTCATTGACAACCCATTCTTTTTAGCTGTGTGCCATAAAGATTCCAGATATGTATACATTGCAAAACGATCACTGCGATATGTCTAGTTACCGTCCATCGCCACACAGAGCTACGATTTTTTTGTTGTGGTGGGAACTCTTAAGATCTACCCCCATAACAACTTTCAAATACACAATACGGTATTATTAACCGTGATCACCACACTACACGTTACGTCCCCAGGACTTACTTATTTTATGACCGGAAGTTTGTACCTTTGACCACTTTCACCCATTTTTGTTTTCAGTGAAACTGAGGCTGGTGAGGAAAGAAGCAGAGGAGCTAGGGACTAATTCCTCAGACTAGGAAAGCTGCCCATAGGAAACTAGGGAAAACAGATGACAAGCCTGAAGGACAAATCCGAGGAGGAGAGAAAGAGACCACACAACTCTGGTCAAGGAGTCCAGAAGAAGGCAAAAACCACCCCCCGCTGACCGTCAGCTCCAACCTTCCTACCTGCAAACGGGCTCTCCATTTTGTTACCTTGGCCAGAAGTCCCACGAAGCTCGTGTGTTTTGCTCACCACTGAGCCTGACACAGGGGCCTGGCACGTGAGTAACAGTCAAGAACCAGGGAGCCAAGGAGGAGGAACCAGCTGGGATGGCCCCTAACTGGAGAAAATGGTCAAGGCAGCGAGAGTGGGCGCAAGGAGGAAGGCTTACCTGCTCAGACTGAGGCTGACTGGTGCTGGGCCTCCCGGGGTAGGCACAGAGGTACATGGGACAAGAAGGACAGAAGCCTTAGGGTTTTTTGTTTTTTTTTTTTTTAAGATGGGGGGGAAATCGTAATTATGTGTGGCGACGGATGGTAACTAGATTCACGTGGTGATCACTTCACACTGTATGCAAATACCGAGCTATTATGTTATACGCCTGAAACTAATAGAATGTTACCTGTCAATTATATGTCAGTCAAAATAAATAAAAGCAAGGGAAGTAAAGTCTTTGAATGAGGCAGAAGTGTCCAGGGAAGATGGGGAAAAAAAGCCTTTTCTTTAAATCAGTGGCAAGGGGCGCCTGGCTGGCTTAGTGGGCCGAGCGTCTGACTCTTGATTTCCACTGGGGTGGTGATCTCGGGGTCCTGAGATCAAGCCCTGAGTTGGGCTCTGTGCTGAGTCAGCTTGAGATTCTTTCCCTCTCCCTCTGCCTCCCACCTCTCTCTAAATCAATACAGTCTTTAAATCAATGGAAATAAGGCCAAATAAATATCTAAGAAAAAGTAAGGAAAAGCAAGGCATATATCTGGATTTTAAATGTTTAGCCTTCTTGGCAGAAAATGGGGAGTAAATGGAACCATAACCACAAGTGCTGAATATCTTTGGCAAATCAAGACCACAGAGACAGGGTTTTTTTTAGGTGAATGTTGGGTGATGGTCATTGAGGAGGGCTCATGATGTAATGAGCACTGGGTGTTGCCCCCAACTGACGAATCGCTGAACTCTACCTCTGAAACTAATAATAGGTTAATTAATTGAATTTAAATAATATTAAATTTAAAAAATAAGACTGTGCTATTTCCCGGAGTGCAAAATTTGAACATATGCTCAAGCTTGAACATACATTCAAGTTCATTCTGTTTTCATATACCCCACATCCTTCCTTTATGCCCGTGTGATCTGCTGATGTCTGAATGTGCTCACGTGTCCCTATCACCAAAAACACACATCTGTTCATTTCACCTCTTGCATTAGTTGGGTTTTGCTGTATATAATTTGAGGCCATGGCTCTGGGGGCATAAAGACTCCTGAACTCACGATTATTACACATTCTCGGTGGACTATGCCTTTACTGACGAGTGAAATCTCTCTCCTGGTCACTGGTAATGTTTTTTTTTCTTGAATTTTGTTTTGTCTGGATCAATATTTTCTACCCCTGGTTTTGTTATCCTGGTGTATCTTTTTCCACACAGAGTTCTTTCATTTTCACTTTACAGAGCAAGGTGAACCAACATCAAAAAACACACGTACAACTTGAAAATTTCCATTACTTGTTTGTTTTCTTTTTAACTTTATTTGAGAGAGAGTAAGAGAAAGGGCATGGGAGAGCATGAGCAGGGAGAGGAGCAGAGGGAGAGGGAGAAGCAGACTCCCTGCTGAGCAAGGAGCCCGACGTGGGGCTCGATCCCAGGACCCTGAGATCATGACCTGAGCTGAAGGTGGATGCTTAACCAACTGAGCCACCCAGGCGGCCCCCATTAATTGTTTTTTAGAACTTTATTGAGGTATTATGAGGTATGATTTATAAGCCATGCAATTCACCTGCTTTCAACGTACAACGGAGTGATTTTTAGTGAAGGTACAAGTGGTGGGCTCATCACCGCAGTCTGGTTTTCTTTTCTTTTTTTTAAAAGATTTTATTTATTTATTTATTTGACAGAGAGAGACAACCAGTGAGAAGGGGAACACAAGCAGGGGGAGTGGGAGAGGAAGACGCAGGCTCCCAGCAGAGGAGCCTGATGAGGGGCTCGATCCCAGGACCCTGGGATCATGCCCTGGGCCAAAGGCAGAGGCTTAACGACTGAGCCACCCAGGCGCCCCCGCAGTCCAGTTTTAGCGAAGAAGTCCCTTGTGTCCATTTGCGGTCACTCAGCCCAAGGAACCACTAATGCACTTTGTCTCCACAGATTTGCCTTTCCTGGACAGCTCGCAGATGGAACCGTATAATATGTGGCCTTTTGACTCTGTCTTCTTTCACTAATGCCATGGTTTTGTGGTTCACGCCCGCTGAACAGTACTCCACCGTACGGAGCTGTGTGGAACACCACTGTGCTCACATGTACGGGACGTTTTATTAACGAGCCGGTAGACATTTGGACTTTTTTAATGTTGCGAATGATCCTACTATGAACACTTACGTGTAAGCTTCTGTAAATGCATAGTTTTCATTTCTCTAGGATAGATCATAGGAGTGGAGTAGCTAGGTTACGTGACAATTTTGTACTTAACTTTTTTAAGAAACTGCCAAGTTGTTTCCCAGAGCGGCCCTCCTGTTTTACCTTCCCATCAGCAATGTATGAGGGATCTGGTTTCTCTACATCCTCTCCAATGCTTAATGATTTCAGCCTTTTTTTATTAGAGCAAGCCTAATGGGTGTGAAATGTATCTCACTGTGGTTTTAAATTTCCATTTTCCTGCTAACGATGTTAAGCATCTTTGTATGTGCATGTTGATTTTTCCTATACTATCTTTGGTGAAATAACTATTCAAATAAGTTGCTCATTTCTTAATGGGGTTATTTGTCTCCTTACTATTGAGTTTTAAGGATTCTTATTCTAGGGTGCCTGGCTGGCTCAGTTGGTAGAGCATGTGACTTGATCTCAGGGTTGTGGGTTTGAGTCCCACACTGGGCATAGAGCCTATTTAAAAAAAAAATAATTCTTATTCTGGATACAAGTCCTTTATGAAACACATGATTTGCAAGTATTTTTTCCCAGTCTGCGATTTGTCTTTTCATTTTCCTAATGGCGTCTTTGGGAGCGTAAAATTTTTGAATTTTGATCACGTCTAATCTATCTGTTTTTTTCTTTATTGTCTTGTGCTTTTGAGTGCCATAGCTAAGAACTTTTTGTCTAGCTCAAAGGAAGACCTGGTTCGTCCGGTTGGAGGGTAAGTTGCTTGCAAATAGAACTAGGGTTTCCTGAACGCTTTTTAAAGTAAATATTTGAGTTCGTGTCTGATGAGAAATCATTTTTCAGCTTCTTTGTTTTTGACCTCTGGGGATTTCCCTTATTTTCTGGTCAGCTTTGACATTATGGGATACTTTTAATATTTTATCCAGAATTTATAAGTCTTTCATTGTGGGAAGTTGTTCCAATATCTATTCTGCCCTCCTCCTCCTCCTCCTCCTTCTTCTTCTTCTTCCTCTTCTTCTTCTTCTTTTTTGGAAATGGGAATCAGCCAAGAACTGTGTGTTTTTTTTGTTTGTTTTGTTTTTTTGTTTTTATTTATTTGACAGAGAGAGAGACAGCCAGCGAGAGAGGGAACACAAGCAGGGGGAGTGGGAGAGGAAGAAGCAGGCTCATAGCGGAGGAGCCTGATGTGGGGACTCGATCCCATAACGCCGGGATCACGCCCTGAGCCGAAGGCAGACGCTTAACGAGTGTGCCACCCAGGCGCCCCAAGAACTGTGTTTTCATCAGCCTTCACATTTTCCTCCGTATCCAGCCCAGTACCATACATAAGCCGATGTTCAGTCATAAGTAGCGGTCGCATGAATGTCCGTGCTATTGCCAAGAGAAAACATATTATCACAGGAAAATGGGTTTGTGTCATCTTTTAATTTCGAACTGGTGCCAAATTCACTCTCCCAAGGGAGGTGACACACGGCGGGAGTTTTAGTGAACAATAGGGCAGACTGGGTGGGGGGTGGGGGGTGGGAAGGTGGGATTCGAGAGCAGGGAGAGCCACTCAGGAGGGCCACACCAGGCCCAGCAGGCTCCTCAGGGGCCCAGGGAAAGGGGTGGGCATGTCCCAGAAGACAGGTCACTGCAGGTCAAGGTAAGCATTGTTCCCGAGACAGACTTCTGTCAGCCCTGTCCCAACTTTTGCAAATTTTTGTACCAAGGGCAGTTTCTTGAGCCTCATTTTTCCAATGAGCAGGTCTCTGAAGATTTGTTAAGATTAAGCGAGGTGTGAACAGACGCTAAGCGTTCTTTCCTCCTTTTGTGTTTTTGTTTTAAGAATCAAGGGTCCTTCAGAGGAAATTGGGAAGGAAAAATAAACCCCAGCTTTTTCCTTCAAGTTTCGGGGAAGAGAATCTTAGGAGGGACAGGCATGTTTATTCACGTTTTTTTTTCTTTTAAAGATTTCATTTATTTATTTGCCAGACAGAGCGAGTGAGTGAGCAAGAGAGAGGGAGACTGAGCCCAAGCAGGTCGGGAGCAGCCGAGGGAGAAGCAGGCTCCTCGCTGAGCAGAGAGCCCGACACAGGGCTCGATCCCAGGACCCTGGGATCATGATCCAAGCTGAAGGCAGACGCTTAACCGACTGAGCCACCCAGGAGCCCCATGTTTATTCGCTTTTAATAACTATTTGTCAAACACCCCTGAGTGCTAGGCCCCATGCTGTGAACACAGCAGATGAGGAACTGGCCCCCTGGAACTTCTATCCCAGGAGCAGAGATAGACGTTTTCCCAAGAATCACAGAAATAAATGTCTGAGTACAGACTGTGAAGAGTGTTACGAGTAAATCCTCTAAAGGCAGCAGCGGCAGATTGCAACCAGGGGCTGATGCAGATAGGAAACCTAGGAGGGCTTCTCTGAGGAGGTGACTCTATGCAGAGCCCTGAAGGATGAGCCCAAGGGGTCAGGCCAACGAGTGCGGAGGAGGAAACAGCTGGAGGAACGGCGTGTGTGCAGTCTCTCATTAGTGATAACCTCTTTGCAGAAAATACTGGGGCTTTTGCTCCATTAGAATAAAAGCCGACATTGGGAATCCTGCCCAATGGCTGCAGCATAGAGACCCGAGCGGGCATCCAGCCTGAGGGCTGGCCGTACGGATTTCCGACTCATGACCTCCATGGTTGCGTTAACTACTTCCTTAAAATAAATCTGTTTCTCTCTCTTTCTCTCCCTCTCTTTCTGTTTCATAATGATATCTCTCTATCTTTCCATCCGTGTATCTATCTATGTAAAATCTTGGTTTCAAAGGAAGAAAATAAAATTGAGTGCCTCCTATGTGATCGCCATTCTGCTATCACTGGGCCCTCCTAACAGTGCTCTGAGGTAGGTATAATCACCTCCGTTTCATGGAGGAGAAAACTGAGACACACAAAGTTGACAAAACCTGCCCGAGGTCATGTAACCATGAAATGAGGGTAAGGGGGCCTGTGGATGCAGTCCACAGAGGCCAGCATCCCAGGACACGGAGCAGAGTGAGGAGGAGAGGACGGGGTGCCTGGAGGGCGGTGCCAAAACCCGGCGCCGTGGCCCTCTGTGACAGGTGAACACAGGGCCGGGGTCATAGGCCGAGCACACAGACAACTCAGCGTCACCAAGTGGCTGATGGATAGCAGTGAAGGGCACGGGCCTGGAGCTAGACTGCCTGCCTTGGTGCCCTTGGACACGTTACTCCACCTCTCTGCTCTAGATTCCTCATCTACGAGATAGGGATAGTATGATCTACTGGCTGGGCTGTCACAGGATGAAATGGTTTATGGCGCTTGAACGAAGTCTTCCAAAATCAGCACCAGCCTTATCATACTCCAGGCTCAGGAAGCAGGTGCCCCCAGGGTCCTCACATGCTGGACAGACCCAGCAGCACTCACAGTACAAGGCCAGGTAGGCTTCTGCCAGGAGGGACTCAGCCGGAGCGGGGCTAACTCTGCCTGGGGTGGGTCAGGGCGGGCTTTACAGAGGACGCACCGTGAGCAAGTTCTTGCACAAGAGTCAATTTTCAGAAGGTCCTTTTTGTTCGTAGAACCAGGACTCACGTCCAGTGAACATTGGTTGGCAGCCCCAGGCTTTTAAAGAAGGAAAGAAGGAAGGAAGTCCAATTGGGGATTAAAGAGATTAGAGGATTTGTAGAAGGTCAGAGGACAAGAATCAACCCGCCTTGACATCGGGCATGACTAAGCAGTGCAGCCCGAATCCAGCAGGTGGCATAAACAGGCCGCTCATTTGGAGGGGCTGCCATTCGTCATTGTCTTTTTTGCAATTTCCGGAACATTTTTCCCTTTCCTTTTCACCACCCTGTACCCCTTATTTACAGAGCCAGGAAAATCCTTTTCAAAAGACCCACTGAACAATCCACATACATTATTTTTTCCCCTTATCTCCTCTCTCTCAGTGTTTTCTGGTCAAGATTCATGGTTTCCACACATTTCTAACTGCATCTACCATCTATTTTATCAAATACATACCGCCCATTTCCTCAATATAGCGATTAGAAGTTTTATATGATCTTTATCTAATGAGGTTAGATTATTTTTAAAAATCAAAGCAAGATACTTAGAATTGCTATGATAATTCAGCACTTTCAAGGGGCGCCTAGGTGGCTCAGTTGGTTAAGTGTCTGCCTTCGGCTCAGGTCATGATCCTGGGGTCCTGGGATCAAGCCCTGAGTCAGGCTCCCTGCTCCACGGGGAGCCCTGCTTCTCCCTCTCCCTCTGCCTGCTGCTCCCCCTGCTTGTGCTCTCTCTGTCAGATAAACAAAATCTTCAAAAAAATAATTCAACACTTTCCAGAAAGCCAGATAGAAGTATGAGACCTATAGTATGGTACCTACAAAAAAGCTGATTTACGTTGAGATGGAACTTATTTATTTATTTGAGAGTGGTGGGGTAAGGGTGAGGGGCAGAGGGAGAGGGAGACAATCCCAAGCAGACTTGGCGCTGAGCACAGAGCTGGACTCTGGACTCCATCCCACAACCCTGAGATCATGAGCTGAGCCGAAAACAAAGAGTCAGAGGCTTATCGAATGAGCCACCCAGGCAACCTGAGGGGGGATTTCTAAACCCAATTTTCATTATACAGTTTTCCAGAAGAAAGATGCAAAATAGAATACTTTTGAATGATTTAATGTGATCAATTTCTCTTTGAGTTAGGCCTAACATTTCCAAAAGCAGATGCAAATGTTCTTACTTTCTTTGGACTCTTTAGAGTTGGTTTGCTAAGGGAACAGATTATGAATTTATCATACAGTGGGACAGACAATAGGACTGCGCTTTTTATGTTTATGTGGGCATTTTGGAAGGTAAATCATTTCTTTTTCTTCTTCTTTAATTACAAAATAGATTACCGAAAACATAAAAAATAAGGGAAGAAGGGAAATATTGCCCTTAATTCCAGTAACTTTGTAGAAAGTGCTAGCAATTTGGTGTATTGCCTTTCCTTTTTTATGCATATTTTCATTTGTTCATAGAACAAATAGTACCCGACCAACCTTTACTCTGGGATCTGGGGGTCCAACAGTAAACGGTAAGCAGAGCTCCTGTATCATAAACAAGAAAACCATTAAATGAATATACGCAATAAGGATGACTTCGTAGCCCTTCATCAGCACTATGGAGAAATGAAACGAGGTGACAAGGAAACATGAGGTCTCTTCTTTGGATCAGCTACTCAGGGAAATCTTTCAAAGAATGTGATGTTGAGCTATGACTTGCAGTGAGGTAGGAGCTAGTGTGTAAGGAGAGGGGAAAGAACATTCCAGGCAGCTAGAAGAGCATGTGCAAAGGCCCTGTGGTGCAAATATGCTGGGTGCATATAACCATAAGAGGTGCTGGGTGGCTCTAGCACGGTGTAGAACCAGGATAGGGAGGGAAGATGTGGTCAGAGAACTAGGCAGGGGGCCAGATCATGCAGGCCTGGGTGAGAGCATGGGACTTTACCCTGTTAATCATTGTATATACATTTATTAAAACACATTTATCACCCTGATTTTTCCCTGTGACATTTCTAAAAATTATTTATTTATTCATTTTAGAGAGAGAGAGCTTGTGTGTGGGGGGTGGGGGGTGGGAGGGTGGCGCTGAGGGAGAAAGAAAGAGCAAATTCCAAGCAGGCTCCATGCCCAGCACAGAGCCCAACACGGGGCTCAATCCCACTACCCTGAGATTGTGACCTGAGCCGAGATCGAGATCAGGAGCTTAACGGATTGAGCCACCCAGGTGCCCCATTCCTGTGATATTATTAATATACTTCTCCTACGTCGTTACATAGACTTCAAAACCATCATTTAAAAACAATACATAAAATTCCACCAAGTAGACCTTTAATAATTAACTTAACCATTTTCCCTATGAAAGGCATATTCTCTCAACAAATATCCCTGTGTGGCAATATATGCTTAATCCTAAAATTATCTCCTTTTAAACAAAGAGATAATTTGTTTGCTTGATCGTTATCGTTTCCAGTCGTTACTGATTTGAGTTGGTTGCAATAGACCCTCTTGCTTCTCTTAAGAAAGTTCGTTTGTAGTCGGAGCATTTGGCTTGTTTACATTGCAATGAAGTAAAGGGGAAGCAGATTTAGACAACTCTGTCATTCTAAGACCAAGCCTAGAACGAGGGAGCAAAGTAAGAAATTCATCATGATCAAGTCTTTCCGTTGCTCCCCGTCTGAGATCCTATCTCCTTAGGAAAGGCTAAGGTCAGGAACGCTTTTGTCACAGAGGCAGGAAGAATAACATTCTGAAGCTAGTGAGCTTTGATCTGCACTCCTGTACGCGGCACTGAAAGCCAAGGGAGTCTAGCAGAGCTGTACTGAAAGATAGAAGGAAAGAGGACAGAGTTTCTCCAGTTCTCCCGTGTTCTGCTAGGTCATTAAAGCAAGGCTGCTCCAGATGCTTATATTTTCACAGGTCTGTGAACATGATTGTTTAAGAGAAAAGTTTTATCAAGGAGCTCACTTTGTGACCTGTAAGGAGGGACGTGGTTTTTAGCAATGGACCATGCAAGTCTTTGCACCCCGTGAGAGAGCTGGGTGACCTGTGCATTTAATCGTTAGCTCAATTTAGTTGTTATTCCCGACTGTGGTCATGCCCCAGGCTGCCTAGCTGACTTGGTAACTGTGCCAAAGACCCTAGGGGAGCACGTCCCTGCTGGAGCCAGAATCCTCTGGAAACTTGGGGTCACTCACCGAGTCACTGTGTGCATGACACTGGCCGGAACGGGTCTGCTTGTCTTAGCAGCTGCATAACACCTACTTTAAAACGTTTGGATCTTGGGACCCCTGGGTTGTTCGTTTGGTTAAGTGTCTGCCTTCAGCTCAGGACTCCCTGCTCAGAGGGAAGTCTGCTTCTCCCTCTGTTTGCTACTCCCCCTGCTGGTGCTCTCTCAAAAAATAAATAAAATCTTTAAAAATAAAACAAAATGTTTGGATCTTCTTTTATTATCTGACCATAATAAGCCCACTGTAAAACTGTATCTGCATTCCATCATCCATACAAGTTATAAATTCTCCTCTGTGCTGTGTGGGCTTAGATTTCTAATACTGCAAAAACTTTAAAGCTTATCTCTAAGTCCTCATTTCTATAGATACAGAAACAGGATCCAGAGAGATTATAGGACTCACTCAAGGTCATTTAGCTAGTTAATATTTAGAGGTTGTGTGTGCGTGTGTGTGTGTGTGTTAAAGAAATCCAACATTATTTTCTTTATTTATAAATCAGCTTTGTGTTGAACAAAGACCAGGTTCCTACTGGCAGATTTCAAGGAGCCACTCAACCATTTTTCCCGGAAATAAAGCAAAGACATCTGTTGGGAGCTGAATTGTGTCTCTCAAGAACTCATGTGTTGAATTCCCAACTCCCAGTGCCTCTGACCGTAGTCTGCTTCGGAAGTGGGGTGGTAGCAGGTGTAATTAGTCAAGCTGAGAGGCATCGGAGCTGGTGTAGGCTGGGCCCCTAATCCAGTCTGACTGGTGTCCTCATCAGAGGGGGACATTTGGATACATCAACGCACTCAGAGAGAAGGTTGTGTGAAGATGAAGTCACCTTGACAAGCCAAGGGACCGCCGGAAGGGAAGGGAGAGCACGGGGCAGATCCCTCCCTCACCGCCTCCGGAGGAACCGCCCTGCCTCTATGCGGCTCGGCTTGATGCTGCGCTTCCAGCCTCCACAACTGTGAGACTGGAAGTTCCTGCTGCTCTCTCTTACTTCGTTTGCACTCAGCTCACTGATATGATACCCACGGCCGCTGGGTATCTCATGAATGAGGGAGTCCAAAAACAATGTGAGTGTGCCTTCGCAAAACGTGTAAGAACCTCATTGAGCCCACCACACCTAATAGGAATATGAAAGTAATTTGTGTTTGCGGACCTGAGCGCCACAAACTGGCAAGCGACAGTTTACCAAGGTTTCCTAAATCCAATGTGGTATCAGCCCGTGGGGCCTCTGGAGACCTCCGATCGCCTCGCCTGCCCCACCACGGGGTGTTACAAACTGTGCTTCCCCATACAGCGTTGTCGGGGGAGCTAGGGACTGAATTTAAGCATCCTGGCTAGTTCTTCGTATTTTTATAGGTTTCTCATGAGCTAACTGGATTTCTATGTAGTACAGCACATGATAACGACTTTAAATTTTGTTCCTTTTCTTGAGAGCCATTCCCTTGTATTATGGGAAGAGCCAGAGTCCCGTTCGATTTAAAATCCTTCTCTCCTCAGTTGTCATTTCTCTTTGCATGTCCCCAACATGTCACTGCATAGTCGTGTGCAGTGACATAATGGAGGGCAATGAAAGGTAGACAGCAAGGGGGACGTTTATCTCCTTTTTGGTCCCCTCGCGCCGGGACAAAGGACAGCACAGAACCCTTCTCTCCCCAGAAGTACAGCCAGGAGGTGACCCTAGGGGAGCCTGATGCCGGGCTTATACGGCAAAATCTCTCTTATGAGGACCCAACATCAAAGTACGAAGTCTCGGCACACAAGCAAGTACGGTCTAACCTTTCGGAGCCTTTGTCCTATTAAAGACTGTTTACCTGAGTTGGCAGGTAAAATTACGGCCGGGAGGTGAAAATATGGAGGGCAGCAAATGAAAGAATTAGTGCACTGTTAAAATTAAATTTGTCGATCAAGCAGGGAAACCTTTGCCTGCTGGGGCTGGTGAGAGGCCGCTCTCCCAGGTCCCTGGCCAAGGACTCCACGACCGCCACAAAGGAGGGTCCTTCCAGCAACCACCTCCACGTTCTGCCTTGGCACTAGCTCAGGAAGGGGTGGATTTGGGGTCAGCGCTGCCTCGAAATCCCCCTTCTGCCCCTCCCCCCTCCCCCATGCCCCCCAGGGCTGATTTCCTCACCTTTGGTTTTTTGTTTTGTTTTATTTCTTGTTTTTTGTTTTCCTGTTTGGTTCTGATAAGGAGTCTGCTTATCAGACCACCTCAGGTTGGGGCCCCTAGAATGCTTCTGCTTTTCAGAAAGCAAGGAAATTACCAAGAATCATAAAAAGGCACGTCAGAACCATGGCATTTAGAGACCAACCGTATGACTTGGGCTCCCCTGGCCTTTGGAGAGGGGAAAACAATTGAAGCCATAGCTCTGAATTCTGAGCCGCTTTGCATGACTCATTAAACTGCCATTTTGAACACTTTCGCCTCGTGCTGCAAGAATGATAAAATCCTAGAACAATCTATACCTTTAAGTTTTTTTATATTGGAAAAGCCTCGTGGTACAAGGGCCTTTAGACGTGAGCACAAACATCAATTGAAATACAAGACAGTCATAATAGACCTAAATTTGATAAGCCACCCGAGCGTGACCCAGGCAGCCCGGCCTCACAGCTAATTGCTACTCTTTTATTTATTATCTTTAATCCCTCATTGGATACAGTTGACTTGCGACTTCCTGGGGTGAGGCCACAGCATAGGCGGGGCATGAATAATTTTAAAATTACGAAGCGATTTCTTTGTTACAAACCTGGGCTCAGGCAATGTCGATTGGAGGCATGTCCTTTCCCCAGCACAGCGCCCTCTGAACTTGGGAAGGGCATTCATTTTGCCTTCCTTCTACCTGCTCCGGGGGGCAGAAAGCCAGGCGAGACCAGCTCTTGGAAGCCACCGGTGTCTCATATTGAAGATAGTAAACCTCTCTCCTGGGTGAACTTGCCCTTTCCACAGCCCTCTTCCACCCCACCTCCAACTAGGTTTTATTCATTCCCGGTAATTTGATCAAGGTCTGCTCCTCTCAGGAGGAAGGATTTTGCACTTTGAACCATCCGTTGATTTACAGCTGAGTCAGTCTAACGCAGCCCCAAGATTTGATTTCAGAGGCATCAGCGAATCTTTTTCCCTCCTTAATTATCAGCATCTTCCTTTGTCTTGATGGTGTCTAAAATTCTGTTAGGGATGTCATCCTTTGTCTCTGTTCCCTGGTAAAACATTTTTTTGTGGGAAGCATAACCCTTTAAGCATTAATAGTCTTTTACACTTGAGCCTGAGTTAAGTTCATAGACTCCTATCTTGAGAGGAAGCCAAGTAAGGGAGAAAGGAGGGAAGCGTAAAGACAGGACGGCAGTGGTGGGGGAAGGCCCACCAAGAGAGCAGACAAACATCCCTTAGCCCCCTTCCCCCCACCCCCGGCTTTGGAGCAGCATTGGTGTTAATGTTGGGAGAAAAGTATTAGCATTGTTTGATACATGTATTAGCATTGTTTGATACATGATCCTTTCTCATTAAAAAAAAACAACCCTATTTATTCCTGATTATAAAAGTCACTGATGCCTATTTACAGAAAATCTCATAAGATAGGTAAAAATATAAAAATGCTCATAATCTTATAGTCTGGACATATCTAATACTTTGCCGCAAACTTATGTAATCAATATCATACTTTGTATCAAGTTGTTTTTTATTGTGTCTTTCTCAATTGACATCATGCTGTGAGCATTTGCTCGTGGTGATTTTTCATGGCCACATAATATTCCACTGTTTAAGTAGTTTCCCTATCAATTGCTGCTGTTACATATGACATTAGCCAACCAACAGTGAAAGCTTTCTCGGTCCTTTTCTAAATGCCTTACATGGGTTAACTGACCTCTTCTTCGCAAGAGCCCAAGGACGAGGTACAGGTATTATTTGTGTTTTAGAGATGAGGAAACTGCACGGAGAGGTATCTTGTCCAAAGCCACTTGCCAATAAAGGGTGGAGTCAGGATTCAATCCCTGGGACTTGGCCTCCAGGGCCTGACTCTTAATATTTCTGCACAAGTGTGATTGTCTCTTTAGGTTGCCCAGAGATATGACCTCTAGGTCAGAGTCCCAAGGGCATTTTCAAGGCCCTTGAAATATCGCTAAATTGCTTTCTGCAGAATTCACTCTTTTGGCAAGGAGTTTCTATTTCCTTTCATTCCTTGATGTTTAAAAACAAGAGGAAAAGACAGGACCACCTGTGTTGCCGTAGCTGAATGGCTTTTTCCATCTTGCCTCCCTTCCCCGTGCCGTTGGCAAGAGGAGGGACCCGGAACACAAAGGTTAGTCTGGGCAGGAGACCTCAAGTCCTTGAATGCTGGCAGCTTTGGGATTTCTGAAAGCACATTCAGATCAAGCTCATCCTGGGCCTGGCCTCTGTGTTCCTTGAGTTGCCTTGGAAATGAGGCGAATTATCAGTCACTCCTTGTAGGCTGCTTTTCCACCCACGGGCCGGGCTGGGGAGTCAATGGCAGGAGTCCTCCCAGCCCGCTATCTGCAGAGTACGGAGTGTTCACTGGGACGCGGGCACCCGCCACTCAGAGGGGGCAGCCGGGGTGGGTCGGGGCCCCGGCTGGGAGGCCCTGACGTTCACATGGTTAGTTGTTTGTTTGCATGCTGGATGTTTCTGACAGAAAAGGCTTTTCAATGTTTCGGTGGAAGACTGGTTAAATGAATTATAGAATATCCATTTAACAGCATGGCGTGTATGAGGTAATCAGTATGTCCTGACAGGGAAAGGTGCCCAGAGCATGTAGTTAAGTAGAAAAAGAAAAAAAGAACAAATTACAGAATTGTATCCATCATTCGTTCTCATTTCAGAGTATGTATTGGAAAAAAAAGGTTTCTTCTAGAAACTGGGATGTGAAGGGTTTAGGACCTTCTATTTTCTATCTTATGTATGCTTATATTTCTTGAAATTTTCAGTGACTATCCATTATTATTATTATTACTATTATTATTATTATTTAGAGAGGGGTTGGGGAAGGAGAGGAGAGATTCTTTTTTTTTTTTTTTTTTTTTTTTGGACAGAGAGACTCTTAAGCAGACTCCACACTCAGTGCAGAGCTGGGCGCGGGGCTCTGTCTCACCACCCTGACTTCAGGACCTGAGCCGGAATCAAGAGTCGGAGGCTTAACTGAGCCGCTCAGGCATCCCAAACATCTGTTATTTTTAAAATGAATTTAAACCAATAGAAAATTTGCAGTAAGGTAGACTACCTGGGGTATAAAATTTTAAAATACACAAACATAGAAACGCACATTTACAAATAGGGAAAATACACAAAGATGAACACGGGCTCTAAGGCAGTCTAGTACTATTAATACAGAAGTGCTTATCGAGCTGGTATTTGGGGAAGGGAAGTGTGTTTTCTCACTGCATTTCCTAATGTTTGCTGATGTGATTGCGTAACTACACTCTTTCTGTACTTTAAACGCGGATGTAATGAAAGCAGCATGACACTGTATTGAAAGTAAACGGAAGAGGCAGCTCTGCAAGGCAAGGAGAGAGTACAGGAGCAGCATGAGTGAAGCCTAGGACCCAGGTACCTGGGTTGCCCCCAGGCTTGCTGTGTGATCTTGGACAAGTCACTTGGCCTCTCTGGGCTTTGGATTCTTTATCTAGCCTGGGGGTTCTCAACCCTGACTGCAGATCAGAATCACCTGCGGAGCTTTTAGGACCGGGCTCTGGCCTCTTTGGGGTGGGGTCTGGGTAGGCTCCCTGGTGGATTCTAGCGGGCACACAATGGTGAGAACACCCACCAACCTGAGCTCAGGGCAGGTCAGAAGCCTCTTGACCCAGACCCAGAAGCGACTAGCGGTTACTTAAATAAATAAACGAGGAGAAGATTAATGCAGCTCTTGGAGAAAAAAAGTTTGAAAGACACTGTTTGGCTAGATCACCTCTTGGTTTTGAAAAGTGGTAGCTCTTTGCTCATAATAACCACTTTCTGTTGGGATTTTCCCTCGGCATTTGGGTGTAAAGAGTATGCATTTTTAAAGCTGTCCAAATGCCTATTTATGCAGCAGACCATAACTCCTCTCTGGAGAGGCTGCTATGCTTTATCAAATAAATGATACACATTTAAAAACTGTCTGAAGGGGCATTTACCTGAGGGACTGTTATTGTGTTAGGATTTTTTTTTTTGAGCCCTTATGGTTCATTGGGTAAATAATACCTTTTAACCAATTTTTAAATAGACGCGTCTAGCAAGATGCCATTTAATCAATCTTATCCCCTCTCATACCCTTCGAAGGGGGCTCTTTTAGGTTGTTTTGATTTTAAATTTTACATTAAGATACTTTACAAAGAAGAAGACAAAGAAGGAGAAGGAGAAGAGGGAGAGGAAGAAGAAGAAGAAGGAGGAGAAGGAGGAGGAGGCGGGGGAGGAGAAGGGGAAGAAGAAGAAAAGAAAAAGGATCAGATCTTTAAAAACGGAGCATGAAGCAGGCACCTGCCATCTGACTTTTGTTCCTGTTTGGCAGATAAAAAGACGT